>NC_057819.1:19741969-20045000 GCF_910594005.1 Cervus elaphus | reverse complement strand
CACCCTCCTCCTGCTCAACCTGACACTGGACTCCATGCACACGTGAGTGGGCTGCCATGCCTGGCTTCAGGGAGCAGCCACGTCTCGGCCTTGAGCACGTCCTGCCCTGGGGACCATGGCTGCCGGTGGCCTTTGCACCCCAACCCCTGCCCCAGTACCATCCTCCAGGGACACGGTGTGGCAATACTGGGGGTGCACCAGTGAGAGGTCATTTAGATGGGGTGTCATGTTCTTGCCCCAGGGCCTTTGCACATGCTGTTCCTTCTCCCAAAGCATCCTCCTCCCACCTGCTCTGTTGAACAGAATCTCACTGACCAGGGAAGCCCAACTCATGTAGTCTGAAAGCTCCACATTCTGTAAAGCCTTTCTCAAATCCCCTCTGAGTGATGAATACCCCCTGGTATGTGAGCACTTCACCTGCCTTTATTTCGGTGACCCTGATGATGACTGGACAGCAGGTGGTGTTATCCCCATTATGTGTAGAGACTGAGGCACAGGTCACACAGCTGAGAAAGGCGTTGTCAGGTTATGACCTCAGATCCCAGGGTGGAGCTCCACTGTGACTGCCAGCACATTTTTTTTTCTGGCACATTTTTTAAGTAGACTTTTTTGTGTGTGATGTGGACCAGTTTTTGAAAAAAATCTTCATTGAATTCATTACAATATTGCCTCTGTTTTATGTTTTGGCTTTTTGGCAGAAAGGCATGTGGGATCTTAACTCCCCTACTAGGGATCGAACCCACACCCCCTGCATTGGAAGGTGAAATCTTAACCATTGGACCACTAGGGAAGTCCTTGCCCACACATTTTGTGTCATTTTTAGAGTTCTGATTCCTCTCCCCTGTTGTTAGTTACCATGCACTTAAATGGGCTTCCTCAGTGACTCAACGGTAAAGAATGTGCCTGCAGCGCAGGAGACGCAGGTTCAATCCCTGGGTCAGGAAGATCCCCTGGAGGAAGGCATGGCAACCCACTCCAGTATTCTTGCATGGAGAATCCTATGGACAGAGGAGCCTGGCGGGCTACAGTCTATAATGTTGCAAAGAATCAAACATGACTGAGCACACTCACACGGAAGGAAGAAGCATAGTCCAGCCCCACAGCCTGCCGTGGTGCCTAGCAGGCCAGAGGAAGCAAACCAGCAGACACTTGGTCTGACCTGTGTATGGGCGAGTGTGGGCAGGTCATCTCCTGTGGAGCTGTGAAGAGCCCAGAAGGGCAGATTGCTTTGATTCCTACAGTTTCTCAAGAACATTTAGCATTTGCATCTGACCTCTTTGTTAGCATCTGTCCTCTTTGTTATTTAGACAACGTGGGTCTTGCCCAAGGTCATTCTTGGTCATTGGATTTATCCCTTGCTGCAGAAGGAGCCCACAAAACCAGTGGAAAAGCTTTGGAAACATGACACTTACTGAACCTAGGTTTTCCCTTCCCTGTCTCCAGTCCTCATTTCGTCCAACCTCCCAAACATAAATTCTTTCTTGTTGTGTGTGTGTGTGAGGAGGTGCCCAAATTAGTGTCTTACTCTCTTGAGAGTGTCAGCCTAGGTGTTGTGCTGTCAAGGTGTTGTCTAGGTATTGTGCTGCCCCAGCTGAGCCCAGGGTCTTGCTTCTCTTTTTTTTTTTGGCTGCCCTGAGTCTTCATTTCTGCACACAGACTGCTCTTATTGCAGAGCAGGAGCTCTAGAGCTCTTGGGCTCCAAAGTTGTGGCTCATGGTCTTAGTTGCCCTGGGGCACGTGGGATCTTCCCAGACCAGGGATGGAACCCGTGTCCGCTGCAATTGGAAGGCAGATTCTCAACCATTGGACCATCAGGCAAGTCCATTGATGAAGTCTTAATTGGCTAAAAAGATGCTTATCTGGACTGTATTTAAAGCAATTGAATGAGAAGTTGAGTTTAGTGCTAGAGGTTTTGTAGGGGGGCTAATAGTCCTACCTGGGCTTCCCAGGTGGCTCAGCGGTAAAGAATCTGCCTGCAGTGCTGGCAGTGTAGGAGACGCGAGTTTGATTCCTGAGTCGGGAAGATCGCCTGGAGGAGGGCATGGCAACCCACTCCAGTGTTGTTGCCTGGAGAATCCCATGGACAGAGGAGCCTGGTGGGCCACAGTCCACGGGGTCAGAAAGAGTTGGATAAGACTGAGGGACTGAGCACAGTATAGACCTATCTGCTGTAAAGAAGTTAACAGCATGGGGTCATTTTGGGTTAATAATCCAGGGCCACCTCTGGCCTATTTATATACACCCACCAGTTCTAGCTCTCCTGTTAGGTGGTTTATTAAAGGATTTCTTTTCCATCTTACGTACTGATTATCCCAGGATTTCTGGTATATATGCTTTTCCCAGTCTCGTTAGTTATCTAGTAATGCATTAGTGCCTGTGCAATGCTCAGGCCTCGTACACTTGGTGCCCCGGGGAAGCTGCCTGCCTCGTCGGTCCCTCACTTTTATCACTTAGCTGACACCCTGCCTCCAGTCACCGTGAATCTTCACCAACTGCTGTCCCCGGCGTGATCCTTCTAAAGTACTATCCTGATTCTGCCACTGCCTGTCTTGGAAGCCTTCACTCAGCTTCCAGTTAATACCATCTGATCTCTCTAGGGGTAACCAAATATATTTACAGGGAAGCCCCTGACATCTAGAGGATAGACTCTGATGGGTGATTTCATTTTTCAGATCACTGAGGATACGCTTCCTTCAAGCATTACATTTGTTTTTTAAAATCTGATTCCTTTAGGTGCAGGTCTTCATCAAATATATTGTCGTGTTAAATACAAGCTGCTATGAATACATTGCTTGCTTATAGTTTTTTAATTAAAAAAATTTTTTTTAATGTGGACCATTTTTAAAGTCTATTGAATTTGTTACAATATTGCTTCCATTTTACATTTTGTTGTTTTGGCTGCTAGGCAGGTGGGATCTTAACTCTCAGGCCAGGGATCAAACCTGCACCCCTTGCAGTGGAAGGCGGAGTCATAACCACTGAACTGCCAGGGGAAGCCCCTTGCTTATGTTTTTAAAGAGCTTTATTGATACATAATTCACATGCTGTGCGACCCAACCCTGTATCTTACTTTCCTCTTCTACCTCCAAGACCTAGCCCAATGTCAACAGTGGAGTAGGTATCAGTAAGCAGTGGGTGGTGGATTGAGCTGAAACTACCCTTAAGGTCACCTCCTTTGATAACTCGAGATCTCCTGCTGGGAAGTAGTGTTGCCATCTGTGCCCATGACAGGAGCAGAACCGATTGCCCTGATGCTGAAGGGTCCCAGACCACCAGTTTTTAAAATTTCTCACACTTGTTTTTCATAGGTTCATTTGTCCTTCCTTCTTATTTTTGATTATGTTTTATTTATGTATTATATTTCATTTATATTTTCAAGTTGTACCCTTTTAAAAAAATTTTTGGCCATGCAGCATGCAGGATCTTAGCTTCCTAAACAGGGATCAAACCTGTGCCCCTTGCATGGGAAGTGCACAATCTTTTTTTTTCTTTTTGGAAGTGCACAGTCTTAACCACTGGACCAGCAGGGAAGCCCCTGTCCTGACTTCTTGCCAGCCATCATCACTTGCTGCTATCACCATGCCTGCCTCCAGCTACCCCAGAACACAGGAGAGCAGAGGCTGCTGCTTGTTAGACCTGCAAGTAAAACAGGAACGCGATGCTCTTGACTCTTAGGGAATGAGACGCCCTCTTGTTGCTTGGCTGTCACTAGCAGGAGAACAATCCTTTATTTCCACCAGGCTGATCAGTTTATACATGTCCTGTACACAGTTTCTGAGCCAACAGGGAAAATGGAGGCTGGGGAGGTTGAGGGAACCTGCTCAAGGTCACACGCTGGGCTCAAGGTCACGCTGAGTGGGCTTGTGGCCAAACTGAGGTCAGAATTCTAACCTGGGGTCAAGGCTAGGTCCTTCCTATGCCACTGTACTCACCAGCCTTTGCAGAAAGTGACTCTCCTGTCCTCTCTTTCTCTCTCAGGGGTCCTTGGTGAATTTTGTCATGGTTATTTAAGGAACCTCGTCTAGAAGTCCCAACACGCAGTTCCCCATCGACGGGAAGGCTTGGACTCCAAGATGATTATAAAGGAATATCGGATTCCTCTGCCGATGACCGTGGAGGAGTACCGCATCGCCCAGCTGTACATGATACAGGTGGGTGGTGGGGCCGGGGCGGGCCCTGCCGTGCCCACAGCGGCTCTTAGCCCCGACGTGGGGGCGGGCTGGCACTGTGGCCGTCACAGCAGTGTCTGTCCGGTGGGCTCCCGGTCCGTGTCTGAATCGCACCGGAGCTCTGGCGTCCAAGCACGAAGCCAGGCACAGGCAACACGCTGCAGGTGTCTGTGGCTTTCGGGTTGTCTCACCAGCACAGCATTCACAGCACTCGTAAGACTAGCACTCTTTGTATTTAACACCCATCTTTTCACTGGTCCAGATATCATCCTTGCGTTTCATCAGCTTGGGCTGTAAAATGCTGCAGATGAGGCAGCTTAAACAGCAGACGTTTATTTCTCACAGTGCCGGAGGCTGGAAAGTCCAGGATCAAGGTGCTGACAGATTCACTGTCTGGTGAGGGCTCTCTTCCAGGCTTGCAGACGGTCACCTTCTCTCTGTGTCTTCACACAGTGGACAGAGCCAGAGAGCTCCTTGGGCGGGGGGGGGGGGGGCTCTTTATACTGATCCCATTGTGAGGGCCACACCTTCATGACTTAAACACCTCCCAAAGGCCTGATCTCCCAGCACCATTACATTGGAGGTTGGGGCTGCGACATATGAATTTAGGGGGACAGGAGACACAAGCATTCAGTTCATAACAACCCATTTGACAGACAGGAAGGTGTGAGGCCCAGAGAAGTTCAATGACTTGTCCAGGAGCACACAGCCTGCCTCCTGGCTCCAGGTACACACTTTCCTCTCTACCCTAGGCTAAGTGGCTGATTTACAGTCACAGATGACTTTGGGGTTTCCCAGGTGGCGCTAGTGGTAAAGAACCCACATGCCAGTGCAGGAGACCTAAGAGATGCCTGTTCAATCCCTAGGTTGGAAAGATCCCATGGAAAAGGGCATGGCAACCCCCTCCTGTATTCTTGCCTGGAGAATCCCAAGGACAGAGGAGCCTGGAGGACTATAGTCCAAGGGTTGCAAAGAGTTGGACACAACTGAAACAACTTAGCATGCACACAAATGGATTTGAGGATGATTGGTCCTGTGAAAAGCCAGAGATGACCACCCCACCCCAGAAGTTGCTGGGCTCCCTACTCAGTGCCTGAGTAACCTGGAACCCAGGATGGGGAGCCCCAGAATTGGGTCCTTATGGCCCAGATGGGACCAGAGCTCCTGCTCCCTGAGGTCTTGGCTGGGGTCCTGCTCAGTGGAGGGTGGGGTCCCATCCCAGCTTCTCTGCCAGCCTCTCGCTCATTCTCGGTGCCCCAGCCCTTTGCCTGGCCTGGCAGCCTTCCTCCCACTTGGGGGCCTGATTATGAACCTGCTTCCCACCTGGCTCTGGCTCCCCGGGGTACACGGGTGCCTCAGTGCCGCCCTTGGCTACACAGGCCCCGATCATGGCAGGGCAGGAGGAGCCCGGCAGGCCTCCATGTCCATCCCGAGTTTGACCCAGAGCACTGCATGGAACGCTTGGCCAGGAAGAGAACAGAAGGCAAAACCAGCCTCTCTGGGGGGCTGTTTGCTTCATGCCTCTTCAGAAGCGCCACTCGATTCCCTCTTGAACCACTTACCCCATAATTATTCCTAGAGAGTGGGGAGAGGAGAGACTAGCATCAGCCCCCCAGCGCCAGGCACTTAGGAGATGACTCTGCCTGCTCAAGGACCAGCTGATCTGCCAGGGGATCTGTGTGTCCTGTGGCTTCTTCAGTCCTCCTTGAGCCGGCAGGGAGCCCTGGCCCACAGCAAGCAGCTCTCAGCTCTGCTGGGAGGCTGGAGACATCAAGATCCCGGGGGCTGGCTTTCAGCTTCCAGGGTACCCCAGGCTTTTCTGAGTATATAGCCACCTCTGCCTCAGGGCTCCTCAAGCACCTGCCATCTGTCTGCAGCCCCTGTTTCAAGTTGTTTGTTTTTCAACATCTTTCCTGTACCTCCAGTTAATGTGAAACATTCCCAGCCTCCTGTGTGTTGCCTCCTACAGCCTCACGGACACCGTCCGCCTCCCGAGGCCAGTCCCCTCTCTCCCACTCTGGAATTTATCTTACCCGCCTCTGTCCCTGAAGTTCTGGGGGGGGGGGGGGGGCTCCATCCACAGTGAGGGTGACGAACATGCCCGTTATCTCCAATGTGTGACAGTTTTATGGGCGTGGACCCACATCACAGCTCAGTGACTGTACCTTTACATATATATGGTTTACTGTATGTCAGTTGTACCTCAATAATGCTGTTAAGAAACTAAGTTGAGGGACTTCCCTGATGGTCCAGTGGCTAAGACTCAGTGCTCCCAATGCAGGGGTCCTGGGTCCCATCCCTGGTCAGGGAACCAGAACCCACATGCCACAATTAAGACCCGGCACAGCCCAATAGATAAATGAGTAAATATATCTGTATTTTTAAAAAGTTAAATTCACCAGACTTTTCTGTGCCCGGCTGTGGCTGAGGGTTGGGCTACAGAGAGGAATGAAAAGCGCCTTCTGTGCTCCAGGATTGCCTGCAGGGAGACAGATGTGTATGCAGCCACTGAACAGAGACCAGACCAGTGGGGCTGGGGGCACGGGAGCCGGGTGCTCACATGGGCTTGGGGCCAGTGCTCCGGGAGGGTCTCCGTTCTGAGCTGGGCTTTACGAGGTGGGTGGACCATCAAGGAAGGCAGCTGTGTTTCTGCGGAAAGAAGAGCAAGGCCATTCATCCATTGCCCAGTGATCCCGCTTGCCAGCTGGGGTGGCAGCTAGGAAGAGGCCTGCCTGCTGAACAAGCCACCTCCTCCCTGAGGTTGTGAACAAGATGGGCTCACGTGTCACACTGCCTCGCACCTGCCTGAACGAAACTCAATATTCATGTTGTTCAAGGTTTCAAAAGAAGAAGAAAAATTGGTCTGTCTGGCGGAGAGAGCGCCTTCCATCCTAGGAGGTGCCCAGCAAAGGGAGGAAGCGATCGCAAGCGGCTTGGCCAGGACCCTGGACAGCTCTGAGAGCGGCCTGATTGGCCGGGGGTTTCTTGGTCTTTGAATCTTTTAAACCCACCCCCTCCCCGCCCCCTTCACCCAGGGCTTTTTCTGCACCAGACTCCTGGTGGCCCAGACTACTCTCTTGCAGACCCCAGGCTCCAGGGATGGGACAGGGAAGCGCAGGAGGAGGGGAAGGTTCTCCACCCAGCCTGTGTGGGTAGAGTAGGCAGGGGGACCCGTCAGGTCTCACCCTGGGCGTGTGTGCCCCTGGGAGCCGGGCCTATCTCTCCTGCCCATCCTTCCATAGTCCCCGGGGGAGGGACCAGCTCTGCCTGCCCTCCCCTCCTCCTCTTCTGCCCCAACCCTGGGACCTGGGGTCTGTGCAGCCCCACTAAGGCCAAGCAGGAAGGACCCCCCACCCCCGTCCCTGCTCCCTCTCTGTCCTCTGCCCTCAGATCCCAGCTGGCTGGGCATCTTCAGAGACTCGCTGTGCCCTGGCCCCTCCGACCTGCACATCCTCTTCTTGCCAAGCCACCCGGCACCCCAGACCTTCATTCCACGCCCTGGGGCCATCGTAACAAACCACCACAAACTGGGTGGTTTAAAGCAATGGAAAGTGTATTCTCTCAAAGTTCTGAAGGGTAGAAGTTCAAAATCAAGGTGTTAGGGGGCTATGCTCCCTCTGAAGGCTTTGGGGGGCTGGGGAGAATCCTTCCTTGTCTCTCCTAGCTTCTGGTGGTGGCCAACAGTGCTTGGCATTTCTCGATTTAAGGCTGTCTCACTGCAGTCTCTGCCTCCGTTGTTACACGACCACCTGCCCTCTGTGTGTGTCTCTCTCCATCTCCCCTGTGTGTGTCTGTCTGTGTCTCCGTTTCCTTTTCTTTCTTTCGCTGCGTCAGGCCCCAGTCGTGTCACACGGGTCTTCGTTACATCACGCGGGGCTCCCATTGTGATGCACGGACTCTAGCTGTGGCACGCGGGCCCGGTAGCTGTGGTGCCCCGGCTTAGCTGCTCCTCGGCATGTGGGATCTTAGTTTCCCGACCAGGGATCAGACCCATGTCCTCTGCTTTGCAAGGCAGATTCTTAACCACTGGACCACCAGGGAAGTGTCCCCCATTTTATTTTCTCATAAGCATGCCTTCTCATTGGATGTAGGGTCCACCCTAGATTGTCCAATCCATTT
The DNA here is from genome assembly GCF_910594005.1 of Cervus elaphus. Taxonomy (NCBI): domain Eukaryota; kingdom Metazoa; phylum Chordata; class Mammalia; order Artiodactyla; family Cervidae; genus Cervus; species Cervus elaphus. Next base: position 20,036,712 of record NC_057819.1, on the reverse strand, counting down.
ACATTCAGATGACCTCATCTTAACTAATTACATCAGCAAAGACCCTATTCCCAAGTAAGGTCACAGTCTGAGATTCCAGGTGGATGTGGTATGGCAGAGAGGCTGCACCCCACTACTCTGGGCCTTAGGCAGACAGGGAGCCCCGTCCCCGATTAGGAGCTGAGACCAGGCAGAAGCAACTTGTCCAGGATGAGAGACAGTTGGCCACAGGGTTAGGACTACAGTCTCTTCTGGCTCAGTAGCTATTTCTCAGTGCCACTCTGTGCTGGGGCGTCTTCCTTGAGCTGCCCAATGCCTTGGGTGAGCAGGCCCTGGAATCCAACAGGTCTGGGTTCGTCCCGGCTCTGCCATTTAGCAACTGTGACCTTGGATGGGTCACTCTGCCTCTCTGAGCCTCCACCTTCGCATCTGAATGTTGGGAGTGAGAGTAGTCCTGCACCTTTCTCAAGGGGCTGCTGCAGTAACTAAAGGAGAACGAACATGCCAGGCACTTAGCACAACCACTAATCAACAAGGATGCTGTAAGAGGCGGGAGCTTGGAAGGCATCCAGGAAATGGTTGCTGTTTTCATTACGGAACCTGGGCCACATTCCAAGAGCTCCTTTAAAGAGCAGGGAATGGGCATGTCCCTGCTCTGACCCCTTCTTGGCCTCAACCAGGGTCTTTTTTTTTTTTCTGAAGGGGACTCAGTGGCTCTGGCCATGGAGATACAGCACATCTTTGTGCCCTAGAGAGCGTCATGCCCCAAGGATGAGGCAGTGCTGCTGGGGGTGCCTGTGGGCGTGGGTGTGCGCCTGCACTCGGGGTGCATGCATGTGCGAGCGTGCGCACACCTGCTGTCTAGGAAGCTGACCGAAGATGACCTTGGTGATGCCAGCATGTTGCTATGGAAACAGATGCTGGGCTGAAAGTCACCAGCACCTTGACCACGAAGGTTTTGTGCAAAAGCAGAAACCTGACCTTTCAGACCCCAGGAAGGATGTTGGCAGCAGAGAGACACTTGGAGGTGACCTAGGCGTTCTGTCTCTCGGGCAATGCCTCCAACGTCCCTTTTCACTCGTGTTTGAACTCTCTGAAATCTAGTTGAGTACAGGAGGCAGGGTTGGTTTTTATTTCTTTGTTTGTTTGATTTTATACCAGACTTATTGAGATGTAAGTCCCACACTGCACAATTCACACATTTAAAGTGTACAGTTTAGTGGCTTTTAGCACTTTTCAGAGTTGTGAAATTATCACAATTTTAGAGCATTTTCATCACCCCATAAAGAAGTCACTCTCCATTATCCCCCAACCCCCAGGCAAACAATAATCTACTTTCTGACTCTCTAAATTTGCCTGTTCTAAGCATCTCATAGAAATGGGGTCATACAGGTCATATATTTCTTTAACTAAGCATGTTTTCAGGGTTCATCTATGTAGTAACATGTGTCAGTACTTCATTCTTTTTTATGGCCAAGTCATATTTCATTGTATGGATATAATTTATCAGATGTATTATTTACAAAAACTTTCCTTTCATTCTGTGGGTTGTCCTTTCACTCTCTTGATAGCATCCCTTGATACACAAAAGTTTTCATTTTTTTGGCCGTGCCTCATGCCATGCAGGGTCCTAGTTCCCAAACCAGAATCGAACCTATGCCCCCTGCAACGTAAGCATGTGAAGAGTCTTAACCACTGGACCATCAGAGAAGTCCCTGTTCTTTCTTAAATTTTGATAAAGTCCAATTTAGATATTTTTTTCTCTGACTGCCTATACTTTGGGCATCATATTTGAAAAACCATTGTCAAATCCAAGGTCATGAAGATTTGCCCTCATATTTTCTCCTAAGAGTTCTATACTTTTAGTTCTAACAAGTTGGTCTTTGATCTGTTTTGAGTTCCTCTTTATATGTGGTATGGCATTGTGGGCATGTGGATATCTAATTGTCCCAGCAGCATTTGTTGTTCCTTCTCCCATTGAATGATTTTGGCACCCTTGTTGAAAATTAGTAAATATAGCATGTAAATATTGGATGTATTTCTAAACTCTCACCTCCATTACACAGACTTGTCCTATGCCAGCACTGCACTGTTTTGATTACTATAGTTTTATAGCACTTTTGTTTTTAATTGGCCATGCCATGGAGGATGTGGGATCTTAGTTTCCTGACCAGGGATCAAACCCATATCCCCTGCTGTGGAGGGCAGATTCTTAACCATTGGACTACCAGGGAAGTCCTTAGCAAGTTTTAATATGGGAAAATGTGAGCTTTCCAACTTTGTTTTGTTTTCAAGATTGTTTTGACTATTTGAGATCTCTCAAAACTCTGTATGAATTTTAGGATCAGTTTTTCCCTTTCTGCTGAAAAGGCCATTGGATTTTGTTAAGGATTACATTGGACCTACGGATTGCTTTGGGGGGTGTTGACATCTTGACAATATTAAATCTTCCAATTCATATGAACACAGATGTCTTTTCCATTTATTTAAATCTTCTTTAATTTCTTTCAGTAATGTTTTATATTTTTCTGTATACAACTCTTTGCTCCTCCTTGGTTAAATTTATTCCTAAGTATTTTATTCTTTTGGATGCTATTGTAAATGGAAATGATTTCTTTATTTCCTTTCTGCCTTATTTGTTTTTGTGTGTTGATTTTGTATCCTGCAACTCTGTTGAATTTATATATTAGGTCTAACAGATTTGGGGGCTTTTTAGGTTTTTATGTGTTTAAGATTGTGTCATTAACAAATTGAGATGGTTTTACTTCTTTCTTTTTTTAAAAAAATGTTTTTATTTATTTTATTTTTGGCTGGGCTGGGTCTTGGTTTCTGCAAGGACTTTTCTCTAGTTGTGGTTCTTGAACTTCTCATTGCAGTGGCCTCTCTTGTTGTGGAGCACGGGCTCTGGAGCACAGGCTTAGTAGTTATGGCTCACGGGCTTTTTTATTCCACTGCATGTGGGATCTTCCTGGACCAGGGATCGAACCCATGTCTCCCTTATTGGGAGGCAGATTCTTTACCACTGAGCCACTAGAGAAGCCCCACTTCTTCCTTTATACAAAAATATTTTTGGCTGCATCGGGTCTTAGTTGCGGCACGTGGAATCTTTATTGCAGAATCTTTATTTGCGGCATGCAAACTCTTAGTTGTGGCATGTGGGATCTAGTTCCCTGATCAGAGATGGAACCTGGGCACCTTGCATTGGGAGATTGGAGTATTAACCACTGTACCACCCGGGAAGTCCCTACTTCTTCTTTCCAATCTGAATGCCTCTTACTCTTTCTCTTTCTTGCCCAATTTCTCTGGCAAGAACCTCCAGTACAGCGTTGGCTACAAGGTGAGAAAGCAAGCACCTCCCCTTGTTCCTGACCTTGGGTACACTTTCAGTCCCAGGAGATTCAGGAGTCAGAACGGAGGAGTTTGCATGTGCAGTGCTGGGCTCGGAGAGGGAACCATGGCCCTTCAGTCTTCTGCATGAATGCTGGGACATGTGGAGCCTTGTGGGGGGAGGTATTTGAGGAGGGTGTGTTGAAGTGACCCAAAAGGAGCCAGCCTGGTTGGCCAAAGCCCGCCCCCACACTCAGCACCCTCAGCCGGGTCTCCTGAGCCCCTCCCCTTCTGCAGAGAGCTCCAGACCCACACGTCCCCCATGCTTTTGTCCCCACAGAAGAAGAGTCGGAACGAGACGCATGGCGAAGGCAGTGGCGTGGAGATCCTGGAGAACCGGCCGTACACGGACGGCCCTGGCGGCTCCGGGCAATACACGCACAAGGTGTACCATGTGGGCATGCACATCCCCAGCTGGTTCCGCTCCATCCTGCCCAAGGCGGCCCTGCGGGTGGTGGAGGAGTCCTGGAACGCCTACCCCTACACCCGAACCAGGTGAGCCTGCCCTCGGCACCATGTCGTCCTCCCGGGAAGCAACCAACCCAGGGGCATAGATACTGGCGCTGCCCCCCCAGACAGTCTCAGCTGCCTGGCTCCCAGGGAGCTGAGCCTCCATTCTAACCCTGAAGTTTCCCCCAAGTTCCCCCTTGGGGGAATAGACAGGACAGGGCAGGCTCTACCCCTAGGTGCCTCCTAGCCTGCCAATGAGGGGAGCCCAGGAAGGCATGAGTTCAGCGAGGGCCATCTGAGACTCCTTTGCCATCTGGGAAGGCTCAGGGAACACAAACTCACTTTAATGTTTGCCTAGGAATGCAGGACAGTCCACCAGCTGGAAGAAACGGGAACTGAGGGTAGCCCAGATGGCTCAGAGATTCCCTCCAACCCTGACACCTTCAGCGACTATGATAATATTTTATAACAAGCCATGTTGAGCACGGTTTCTTTGGATTCCCCTGGGTAGGGGGTGCTTTTCACTCTGTGCCCCCCACCCAATATAACTGAGCACTGCTTGATTAGAAGAGAGAGGGGGCCACCCATGTGCTGAACAGGTGGGGTCCCCACGAGTCTCCTGGGGCTTCTTTGTCCATGTGGGTGAGGGCCTGGAACTTGCTGGGGAATCCATTCAGGTTGTCCACTTCCCAGCAGTACTTTTCTCCTCTGAGCTCATCTCCAGCCAAGAGAGAGAGGCTGTCTCCCTGTTGCCACACCTGGTTTCTTAGGGGACAGGGTGGTATGTCACACCAAGCGCTGGTCCAGATTCAGCCCATTTGGTAGAGTGCCACCTTAACTGTGTCCACACCGTATTCGCACCATGCCTCACACGCATGGACACAGGCTGCCGGCCACTTCCTGCGATGACTCCTCCCTCCCCATAAGTCCACCCCTCCCACTGCCCTCAACTCAGACTTGGCTCTTCTTGGGATGCAGTGAAGGTCCAGGAGGTGGACAGGACAGACAGGTCTCACCCACCACTCTAGCCCTTGTCCTCCACTCAGCGACCCATGCCTACCCCTCCAAGCCCGTGTCCTGGTGGATACTTTCCTTCCCCACAGGTTCACTTGCCCTTTTGTGGAGAAATTCTCCATCGACATCGAAACCTTTTATAAAACCGATGCTGGAGAAAACCCCAACGTTTTCAGCCTGTCTCCTGTGGAAAAGAACCAGCTGACAATTGGTAACCGTCCACCCTGACGTTCCTACCCTGGGAGGGCCAGGAGTCCTGCGGGGCCAAGTTGCTGGTTGCCTGGCCCATGGGCCCCTCGATTCTGCCCCTGGTCTCCAGGCCTGGCAGGCTCCAGACTGGCTCCTGTCCTGGACGGGGAGGTTAGAGTCCAAGCCAGCCTGGTGGGAAGTCAGGGGAGTTGGGGAGGCAGGATGGGTCTCCTTGGCCCCATTTCCCTGATGTGCCCACTGAGGCTAAGTGCCTTTTCCACTCGAGTGCCTTCCCTCCATCCCTTTGAGGTGTCCCCATCCCCAGAAACGCACATGTGTGCTTGGGAGCCACCTAGGACTGACAGCCATGGGTGGATGTGGCAGGTCGGGTGGGGGCTGTGCACACACTGGGGCCTGTGTCCCCTTGGTGGTGGGCGGCCTCTATTCCACTTCCCTCCAGCTGACTACACTGCCGGAAATGGGTACCATTTCTTAAGTTGTTTTCAAGAGAGGCCCGGGGGACGTCCTTGGCAGTCCAGTGGTTGAGACTCTGCGCTCCCAATGCCGGGGACACAGGTTCACTGGTTGGGGAATTCAGATCCTGCATGCCATATGGCATGGCCTGAAAAGAAAAAAGAAAAAGAGAGGCCAGAAATCAGGGTTTTCATGTGAAATCTCCCAGTTCCTCAAGGTTGACAAATATTTTTAAAATCTTTGTAAATATACCAGTCAGACAAAACACATCAGTGGATCAGCTGCACCTTGACAGCCCCCAGGCCCTAGGAATGAACCATTGTGGGTCTCAGATGGGTGTTGGAGGGGTGGTGATGACCCTCAGCCAGCCTCGGATGGCAGGATGGCTTTTCCTTGGGACTCCTCCCTCCTACCCAAGTTTTTAGGCCCCACTGGGGTTTGGGAGATGCATCAGCTTGCTAGGACCATCAAAACAGGGTACCACAGACTTAAGGGCTTAAGGAAACAGATGCTTCAGTTCAGTTCCGTTTAGTTGCTCAGTTGTGTCCGACTCTTTGTGACCCCATGAATCACAGCACACCAGGCTTCCCTGTCTATCACCAACTCCCGGAGTTTACTCAAACTTATGTCCATCGAGTTGGTGATGCCATCCAGCCATCTCATCCTCTGTTGCCCCCTTCTCCTCCTGCCCCCAATTCCTCCCAGCATCAGGGTCTTTTCCAATGAATCAACTCTTCACATGAGGTGGCCAAAGTATTGGAGTTTCAGCTTCAGCATCAGTCCTTCCAATGAACACCCAGGACTGATCTCCTTCAGGATGGACTGGTTGGATCTCCTTGCAGTCCAAGGGACTCTCAAGAGTCTTCTCCAGCACCACAGTTCAAAAGCATCAATTCTTCGGTGCTCAGCCTTCTTCACAGTCCAACTCTCACATCCATACATGACCACTGGAAAAACTGTAGCCTTGACCAGATGGACCTTGGTTGGCAAAGTAATGTCTCTGCTTTTTAATATGCTATCTAGGTTGGTCATAAGTGTCTCACGATTTTGGAGGTCAGAGTCAAGGTCAAGGTGTCGGCAGGGTTGGCTACTTCTGGAGTCCCTGAGGGAGAATCTGTTTGGGGTCTTTCCCTTAGCTTTTTTTTTTTAATTTTAAATATTTATTTATTTGAGTGCATCACATCTTAGTTGCAGCATGCAGAATCTTTTGTTGCGATGCATGGTTTCTCTAGTTGCAGCACATGGGCTCCAGAGCGAGGGGGCTCAGTAACCCCGTGGCATCTTACTTCCCCAACCAGGGATCAAACCCATGTCCCCTGCATTGGAAGGTGGATTTCTTAACTGCTGGGCCTCCAGGGGAGTTCCCCGAGCTTCCTGTGGCTGCTGGCAGACTTTGGTGTTCTTTGGCCTGTAGACACTCCACCCCAATCTCTGCCTTCATCTTTACATGGTGTTCTGTCCATGTTCATGTCTATATTCACATTTCTCCTTTTTTTTTTAATTGAAGTATACTTGATTTAAAATATTGTGTTAGTTTCAGGTGTTTTTTTTTTTTTTAATTGAGCCAAATTTCTCCTTTGTTGCAATGTGGGAGACCCAGGTTCAATCCCTGAATCAGGAAGATCTGTTGGAAAAGGGAATGGCTACCCACTCCTTTTTTGGAGTGCTTTTGCCTGGAGAATCCATGGACAGAGGAGCCTGGTGGACTATAGTCCGTGGGGTCACAAAGCGTCCAACCAGGACTGAGGAACTAAAACTTTTACTACTTTCTCCTTTGTATAACCATGCTGCTTAGATTATGTGGGTGCCCTCCTTTTGATGACTTCTTTCAAGACCCTGTCTCCGAATAAGGTCACATTCTGAGGTCGACGTATGCGTTTGCCAGGGGACGCACTCTCCCCATAACAGGAAGGAAGGGCCCAGGCCATCTGACAGCTCTTGTCTGGCCAGCTGCAGGCTCCCCCCGGAGGCCTCCCGTCATGGTTCACATCCCAGCCTTCCCCTTGGTGGCCATTGCCTGCCCCAGCGGGCCGGGCATGTGGTCTACTCCGGGAAGGATGTAAATCCCCCCTCCACACTCTGCTGCCCTCGGGCTGCCCTGACCCTTTGCCTGTTCCAGTGGGGCTGCTGTCTTCCCCTGTAAACCACAGCCCAGACCCGGTGCCAGGAAGATGAGACAGCCAGGGCCCAGGCCCAGTGGAGCCCCACCACGTGCCATTGTCCCCACACCTCTGAAAGAAGGCTTTCTGAGCTACAAGCCCCGTCCTAAGTTTCTCCTCACCAAGTGTGCACACAGCCCTGTCTGACACATGCATACCACGGGAGCCAGCCCAGCGAGGTGGTTTTGACTTGGAGGAGGAGACATGTGACAAGAGGTCATCCTTCCCAGAGTCACTGTCATCCCCCTTCCCCGAATCAGGTCCTACCAGCCCCCAGTCCTGTTTCCCCAGCGCCCAGCACATCCTGGACCTGCTCATGCCTGACGCCTCCTCTGGGCCCTTCAAACATGGTTTCTGGACTCCTCCCTGCTGGTCTGTCTGGGAGGGGCTTCCGAGCAGACCAGCCACCTTCAAACCCATCTGTAGCACCACTCCCCTTCTGGGTGCCTGGTGAGAGATGGCTGATGAGTCCAGCTGCATCCCCATCACCTCTCACCACACAGACACCCTGGCGGTTCCCCAAACTGCCCCACTTCTGGGTCAAGTGTCACACTCTGGGACGTTCTCCGCCTCACAGTTCTTCTGCTCCTGTGGCTGAAATGCCAGTTTTCCCTCTTCTACTCGCCCCCGCCCCTTCCCACATCCTCGCATGGAACTTCATCTCCCCCCATGCTCCTCCAGCTCATCACCTGATTTATGCGCTTTGGCAACTATGCACAAAGCAGGGGTTTTGCTGAAATGATTTGAAAAGGCAACAAGGAAAGACGCAAGTCCTGAGGTTGGGGGAGCTTGGGGATCAGAGTGGCCCAGAGCAGCATCTCCACTCCCATCTGGGGCCCTGGGACACATCCAAGCCTGGGGTCCTGCCGAGATTCAGGGATGGCAGGGACATGGGGGAGGAGACTGGAGAGGGAGGGGTGGGGTGGAGGTTGGGGCTGAAGTGGTCACTCATGGGGTCTCCTCGTAGATTTCATTGACATTGTCAAGGACCCCGTGCCCCCCAACGAGTATAAGACGGAAGAGGACCCCAAGCTGTTCCACTCGACCAAGACCCAGCGGGGGCCCCTGTCAGAGAACTGGATCGAGGAGTACAAGCAGCAGGTGTTCCCCATCATGTGCGCCTACAAGCTCTGCAAGGTGGAGTTCCGATACTGGGGCATGCAGTCCAAGATCGAGCGGTTCATCCACGACACGGGTGAGGGCGCCCGCCTCTCCCTCTGTGTCCCTCCATCTGCCTGCCGCCCCTACCCCGCCCCCCGCGCCTGCCTGAGACTCCAAGTTTCTGTCACTCTGGACAGGTGACCCCAGGGCCCATGTGCACCATCCCACCTGGTTTACCTTGACCACACAAACACTTGTCGAGCACCTACTGAAGACAGGCAGTGTGTGTCCTGCCCCAGACACTCTGGACTAGCTGGAGTTTCTAACATGTGGAGCCCACCCCCATAGGGTGTGACACCTCCTTCCCGCTGTTCCTGGCGCCTCTCGGCCCCCTGGCACCAGACCCCAGGCTCTGCACCACTGCTGCCTCCTGCTTTGGGCTGGAAGTCCCAGGGGACAGCGGCTTGGCCATCCTCCGGTCCTCACACCCATGCTGGCCTGGCCCGGAGCAGGTGCCCGGGGAACAGAGGACCAGCAGGTGACCAGGGGTTCCTGGCACAGCTACAGCTGACCCAGGGTCCTCCCTGCCCTAGAGCTACCTCAGCTCCTTCCATGTCCCCCGGGTCAGGGTAGGGGTCAGTGCCCAGGACCTGGTCTTATCCCCGAGACTCGTGATCCAGGAGCAGCACCCAGGCAGACACCCAGAGCAAGTGTGATTGTGTAGCCCTGAGCAGAGTCACGGCACAGCTGATAACACTTCACAAGTGTCACATCAGCTCTCCCTGGCCCGGGAGGGTGGCCACTGTCACTCCCCGCTTTCCCCTTGATTGCAGAGGAGGAAGCAGAGGGCCAGCGCTGGGTGTGACCCCAGATCTTCTGGCCCATCTGTCCTTGTCCAGACCTAACGTGTCATCAGACGGTCTGTCCACCATGAGTGCTGGCTGGCCCTGAGGGTGGTGTGCCTGAGGCCGTAGCCCGGGGCTTGGGAGTACCCTCCCAGGAACAGAGGGTGAGAGGGAGTTCCTTCTAGGCAGACCTTTGGGATCAAGGGATTTAGAAAGGACAGCAGGGAAGACAGAGCGGCCTGAGCGAGTCCAGGAGCGGGGAATCAGGAGCAAGGGTCGCTGGAGACCAGCCTGGGTACAAGCAAGGGCTGGACTACCTGGGAAGCCTCTCAGTTTTCTGTAGGAAATCAGCCGGAGGATCCAGGGATGACCCTCCTGGGTCTGCCCCACCCCCTGGGAGAAACTCAAATGCCCGTTCTGGAATGTTCAGAGCAGCAGGTTTGTAAAAGCAAAACGGACAAACAGTGAAAGTGAGCCAAAGGCCCATTGGCAGGAGAAGGAATAAATAGAATGTGGTATTTCAAACAAATAAAAACCAACCATACAGCAACAAACCGGAAACTCACCCAGAAAAGCAAGTGGCAGAAAAATACATGCAGCGTGACACATACATGTAAATGTCAACAACATGTAGACCAACCCAACATATTGTATAGAAAAACATGGAAAGAAGAGCAAATGATAAACACAGAACTCAGGATGGACCCTTACGGGTCGGGGGGCGGGAGGGTGATGGTGGGGTCCGTGTTGCTGGTCACTTCTGCAACCTGGAGCCGAGGTGATTTATTTCCTCTTAATGTTTTTCTAAGCAGCTTATTGAGACCTAATTTTGCATTTGTTGTAAGAGAAGTTTGAGTTCCGTAAGTTTGAGTGTATTTGCAGAGTAGTGCACATAGTTCTAGAACATTCCACCCCCCCAGAGTATTTCCCAATCACCCCCACTCTCATCCTCACCCAAGGCAGCCCCCATCTGCTCCCTGTGCTCATGGTTCTTCTGTTCTTTATACCTTTAAAGTATCTTATTTTCTGTCTTCTATGTATAAGATATTCCTGTATGTCTTTATCCTGTTTTATTTTATATTTGTTTATGTGGCTGTGCTGGATTGTAGTTGCAGCACATGGAAACTTCAGTCTTCCTTGTGGCACGTGGGATCATTTAGTCACAGCATTCAATCTCTTAGTTTCAGTATGTGGGATCTAGTTCCCTAATCAGGGATTGAACCTGGACCCCTTGCATTGGGAGCTCAGTTTTAGCCACTGGGCCACCAGGGAAATCTCTATCATGTTTTATATGTGCATATATTTATTTTAAAAAGAAAGGACCGGGATTTCCCTGGTGGCCCATTGATTAACACTCTGTGCTTCCAATACAGGGGATGGGGGTTCAATCCCTGGTCGGGGAACTAAGATCCCACCTGCCACATGATGTGACCAAAAGTTTTTTTAATTAAAAAAAAAATTTAAAATGAACTTCAAAAAAAGAAAGGACCAACCTGCTTCAAACTTGAGCTTGATTTTTCTGTGGGGAATTTAAGAGAGGAATTTAAGAAATTCCTAGACCAGATAGGAAACACTCAGGGAGTCCTCCTCCAGCTCCCCTTGAGGGAGGAGACCCCCCCCTGCCCTAGTTACAGAGCCACTATGAGCTTGGGAGGCTGTCTGTAAGCTGGATCCCTCATTTGCACATGGGGAAATGAACCTGGGGGTTGGAGAGAGAGGGGTTTGCTGGAGGCCAAGCAGTGGGTGTGCAGCAGAGCCTGACCTGTAGCCTAGGGTGCTTCCCAGCTGAGGGGTCCCTGGGGGGCCCTGACACAGGCCTCTCTCTTTGTCTTCCCTGCATCCCGTCCCCCAGGCCTGCGGAAGGTGATGGTGAGGGCCCACCGGCAGGCCTGGTGCTGGCAGGACGAATGGTACGGGCTGAACATGGACAACATCCGGGAGCTGGAAAAGGAGGCACAGCTCATGCTGTCCCGCAAAATGGCCCAGTTCAACGAGGAGGACAAAGGGGCCGCAGAGCTGGCCAAGGATGAGGCTGCCCAGGACCAGGCCTCCGGGGAGCCCTCCCAGCCCAGCAGCAGTAGTGGGGAGCCCCTGGCGGGCAGGGGTCTGAAGAAGCAGTGGTCCACATCCTCCAAGTCATCTCGGTCATCCAAGCGGGGAGGTGAGCACCCTGTGACCACGCTGGCGGGGGGGACCTCTGCCCTCTACTCGTCCACACCAGTGACCACCCCTCAGGGCAGCCCATCCCAGGGTGGCTGCGAGGCGTTCTAACACTGAAGGTGGTCTCCTGCTTTCAGATCCAAGGGCCACACCTGTAGGGAGAACCAGTCAACTCTTCATAGCCTCTGCTGCAGAGTGAAGCCCAGGGCAACCCCCAACCCTGGCAGTTTCCCCCAGACTCACCCACACAACCCTGGTCAGACAGGCAGGCTGGCTACACGGGAACCCCGCTCCCAGCCCCTCCTGGGACCCGCCGGCTGCAGCTCTGAGGAGCCAGGCTTCCAAGGCACAGAGGAGGGTCCTGGGTGGGGCTACACCCAGCATACCCAGGAGGGACTTCTGCCAAAGGACCTTGAAAGCCTTCAGATACTGAGAAAATCCTTTCTCAGAAACTGATGTGAAAGTGCAGTGGCTAGTGGGACAACTCAGGGTATTTTGTGTAAAATACCAGAAGTCCCCCTCTATGCCTGCAAATCCAGCTTTTCCCACACCAAGCTTGTCTGTCCTGTGCTGAAGGGATCCAGGGAAACACTTGAACCACACATTTAATCTCACTCTCCACCAGTGCCCAGCCTCCCTGCCTATCAGCCCCGCCATGGCAGTTTAAGGGTCCCGCTCCTGGGCCAACCAGGTCAGGGGCACATGAGTAGACCCCAGCCCAGCTGACTGCACATCCTGGCCTCACACCTGATACCCTCCCCACTCCATGTCCACACAGGACAAGACTGCGTTGTGCCGGGTGGGCTGGGAGGTGAGCCAGGGCCACCCTGCCCTCTCTCCATCCCCTCTGAGCCCTCCTGGCCCCACTCGAGCGTCATCGCACCTGCCTGCTTCTGCCTGCTTATCCCAGTGCAGCCGGGTGCTCAGTCGGTCTGCGGTTTTGCCTTCCAGCGAGTCCTTCCCGCCACAGCATCTCGGAGTGGAGGATGCAGAGTATCGCCCGGGACTCAGACGAGAGCTCGGATGATGAGTTCTTCGATGCTCATGGTATGCGGGCACCCTGGAGCACACAGGCCTTCCTAGGAGAGGAAAGGGTGGGATCTGAAAGGGTTGGTGGGGATGCAAGTCACGCTGGGAATTACCCGTGGAAAGTTCTGGGTGAACAGCAGGGCGTCGGGGGCGGGGGCAGGATGAGATGAGGTCACCGGGACTCTGGGCTCTCACACTCACCCTAACCCTGATATCGGGATGTACCCGGGATCTGGCAGGTAGGGACTATTCTTTCAAACCCCCCAAAATGAATTTACAGTCAGGGACATTTTTTCCATTGTTGTTGTTCAGTCTGTCTGTCGTGTTTGACTCTGCCGTCCCAGGGACTGCAGCACCCCAGGCTTCCCAGTCCTTTACCATCTCCCAGAGTTTGCTCAGACTTGTGTCCATTGAGTTGGTGATGCCATCCAACCATCTCATCCTCTTTTGAATTTAATTCCCTAAGGGAATTCCCTGGCAGTCCAGTGGTTAGGACTTCGTGCTTTCATCGCTGAGGGCGTGGGTTCAATCCCTGGTCAGGGAACTAAGAGCCTGCAAGCTGTGTGGCACAACCAAAAACAAAAACAAAAAAATTCCCTCAGAAGCTTTACAAAAGCATAACTTCTGGTTTTCTAATTTTTTGTAATTACTGTCTTTTCATGATTAAATTAACACATGTAATTCAGAAACTTTAGAAAATGTGAACAAGCAAAAAATATGTAAAGTGCCCGTTTTCCCACGAATCTCAGAATAAGCACAGCAAGAAAAGAGCTGGATGAATCACCCACTTGTGCTGGGAAGATGCACGGCCTAAACATCCTTCCTTCATACCTTGGTGGTTCCTCTCAAGGAAGTAAGAGGGGCTGGCAGACAGGTTCAGGGAGATGGGCTTGCAGTTCACAAGGCAGGACACGGGCTCAGAGAGGGACAGGGACTTGCCCACGGGCCCGCAGCAGGGCGGAGGCAGGTCTGGCCTGGGCAGGGCGGGGGGGAAGGTACAGGAAGCAGGCCTCTCCACTGGGGCCTCCCGAGAGTAGGGAGTGGGTATGGGGCATCCCACACTCCCACCCTCCCCTCCAGCCAGGCCCAAAGGCTAAGCCCTCCCTGGCTCTGTGTCCCTGACATGAGGGAAAGACACAGGAAGAGTTTTAGAAAAAGCTGGAAAAGAGGAAAGACAGCGGAGCAGGAGATGTTACTGCTGGAGCGTCCTGAGGAAACCGTCCCAGTGACCCAGGGAGGAGGGACCAGCACATACATGCCAGGGTCCATACAACCGCTTCCTGCCCAGGGGTCACAGGGATAAGTTCTCAGGAAAGCAGACACAAGACTCATCAGTGGAATTGTTCACAGCAGTGCTTCTCACTAAGCTGTTATTTTGTGGACATTGAAAACAGTTAGGAACATTATGGAGAAACAAACTGAAGTCCATCCATATGATGGACTATGACTCAGGCATGAAAAGGGATGAAGCACTGACACATGGTTGAATCTTAAAAACACCATGTGGGGACTTCCCTGATAGCCCAGAGGCTAAGACTTCGAGCTCCCAATGCAGAAGGCCCAGATTTGATCCGTGGTCACGGAACTAGATCCCACATGCTGCAACTAAGAGTTCGCATGTTGCCACTAAAGATCCCATGGGCAGCAACTGAGATCTGGAACAGCCAAATAAATAAATACTAAAAAAAAAAAAAACCACACCATATTGGAGAAGACTCTTGAGAGTTCCTTGGACAGCAAGGAGATCCAACCAGTCCATCCTAAAGGAGATCAATTCTGAGTATTCATTGGAAGGACTGATGCTGACTGAAACTCCAATACTTTGGCCACTGATGCGAAGAACTGACTCATTTGAAAAGACCTTGATGCTGGGAAAGATTGAAGGCGGGAGGAGAAGGGGACGACAGAGGATGAGATGGTTGGATAGCATCAGCTACTCAATGGACATGAGTTTGAGTAAGCTCTAGGAGTTGGTGATGGACAGGAAAGCCTGGCATGTTGCAGTCCATGGGGTCGCAAAGAGTCGGATACGACTGAGCGACTGAACTGAACTGAACTGAAAAAACAAAAACAAAAACCCCAGCATGTGAAATGGAAGAAGCCAGACCCAAAAGACCACATACTGTACGTACCATGTGTGGAAACTGTCCAGAACAGGCAAATCCATAAGGACACAAAGTCCACCAGCGGTTGCCAGGGGCTGGGAGAGGGAGGCTGGGGCATGCCTGCTGATGGGGACAGGTCTCCGTGTGGGGAGATGGAGGAGTTCTGGGGCCAGATAGAGCTAGTGGTTGCACAGCATTCTGAATGGACTAAGTGCTACTTGAAAATGGTTAAAATAGTGAGTTTTATGTTCAGTGAATGTTACCACAATTAAAAAAAAAAAATCAAGCAGACTGCAATGAGAAGCCAGTGCACCGCAACTAGAGTTAGCCCCTGCTCTCCACGACTAGAGAAAGTCCACATGTAGCACCGAAGACCCAGCACAGCCAAAAATAATAATAGTAATAAACCAAAAACATCAGGCAGAAGTCCTGTGAGAAGGTGGCCATGTGTCCATCCTGTTAAGGAAGCGAGACCACAGAACTGAGTGCGGAGGGGCACACGGGCCAGAGAAGCATGGGAGCCCCCAGACCAGCCACTCTTAGGCCCTCCACCACTGGAAGCCGGGCCTCCCAGTGACCGACCCCCCAAGGTCCCCGCCCTTGATTGAGGTGCTGAAGCCCCTCTCTTTCCTCCCCAGAGGACCTGTCTGACTCAGAGGAAATGTTCCCCAAGGACATCACCAAGTGGAACTCCAATGATCTCATGGACAAAATCGAAAGCCCTGAGCCAGAGGACTCACAGGGTAACCAGCTGGGGGTGGCAGGGCCTAGGGAGGGCGGCTAAGCGGGCCAAGCCCCTCATCCCCAAGAAGGAGCACCCAGCCACCCAGGAGGGCTGGGGGGCCCTGCAGGTCATGGTCACGACCTCTGTCTGGTGTTGCCTGCTCACAGCACCCACCGCATCTGTGTTGCAGATGGTCTGTACCGCCAGAGCGCCCCTGAGTTCAGGGTGGCCTCCAGCGTGGAACAGCTGAACATCATCGAGGTGAGTGCCGAGGTGGCAGAGGGCCAAGGCCACAGGGGGCAGGGGATAGGGCGCCAAGGATGGGTCCCCAGGGGGCAACGGAGGCAGAACTTGGCACCCACAGCCTCAAGTCCACACTGGCCTGGGCACCACTGGAGAGAGGCCTGGGACCCACCCCCTCTGAGGTCCCTGACAACCAGTAGGGTCTGCTCCAGTAGGACAGCTCCCCCAAGGAAGGCCTTGCCCCTGCTCCAACCCTGGAGAGTAAAATGAGAAACTTGTAAATTCCAGATCAAAAATAAGATCTTCAGCTTGTGCTCAACCTGTCTGAAGTCCCTGAAGAAAAAAAGATGGAAGGGGAGGAAACGAAAGTCACCTGAGCAGAAGTGACGTGGCGGGCCGTGGCCGCCCTGCTCTCAGTATGCAATAAAGCTGTCTTGGTAGAGCGCCTGTGTCCACTTTGGGGGTTCTTTGCATGGAGCTCACGCCCCTTCTGCTCCTCCACCTGTGGGCGGTCAGAGCTGTTTGCATTGGGGCAGGAGCCAGGGCGGAGCGGGGTCACCGCGCTGCTCTGGCCTCTAGCTGCCCAAGGTGGAGATGATACCCCTGGGGACTCAGGACCCCTGTGGAGTTTGGACTAGGGGTTGGTGGCGGGGGGGGGGGGGCGGGTGGCATCCACACTGCCCTCTCCTCTCGGGGTTCTCTTTGAGGTCTAAGGTTGAAGCAGGCTTTTCTAGAAGGGTAACTGGGACGAGGGGAGTTGATTTCCAGTTGCCAGTTAATGGCGATGAAGCAAAGTGAGCCCCCTCCTCCCCTTCGGTGCACACAGCTCTGACAGCCGTCCCCCGCCCCCACCCGGGAGGGGCAGAAGGGGCCTCGGGCTCTGGATCTGCCTGTGGATGCGCATTTGGGCCCAGCACCGGTTCTGGAGTACCGCCATCCTGAGTCAGATCCCTTTGCTTGCAACAGCCCCCAAACCGGAGCTCCTCTCCCAACCTCAGGGAAGGAGGACGGCTTTACGGAGTCACTGATGGGGCCCCCCTGGTTCCCCAGAGCTGGTTCCCGGGCCCCGCCTTCCGAGGGCTCTGTTCCCACTAGGGTTTGAGTCTCAGGCAGGGTATGCCCTGGTAGAAAGCAGTTTGCACAGGAGGAAAGCTGTGTCTTGGGCTGGCCTCCCAGGTCCCTGCCAGAGTCCCAGCCTCCAGTGCTGGGTCCTGGCAGCCAGACCCAGGCAGGCTCCCCCCACTGCCCAGCTCTGCCCATCCCAGGTGACTAGGGGCGTATCTGGGTGACCAGGAGGCTGCTTAAATACATTCATTCCATGAGCCCCTCGCCTGACCGTATTGATTAATCCTTGAGACCATCGGGCAGCCAATGACCCCACCATGCCTCAGGCCATGAGTTCATTCCCTCCCAGGCCCGCCAGCCGTGTGCAGCCCTTGGAAGAGACGGGAGTCGGACCCAAGCTCTGCTGGGCGTGCATTCCTGCCCAGGCCCCAAGGCCCTTGACTGGCCGATGACCAGCCCCCTCCTGGGGATTGACGCAACCCAGTCTTATTTCCACTCCGGGCCCAGGACTGCCCGCCCATCAGCCTTCCTCTCACCCAAAGCCCTCCACTGCTCAAAGGCTCCCAGTCTAGTCTGATCTGTTCCTGTGGCCTCACTAGTCGCTGGGCTGTGCCCCGCGCTGCCCACCCCTCTCCTGGGCTCTGCATTGACACTTGGGTCCTGCTGCTGCCCACTCCTGCCAGCTGATGGCCCAGTTCAGGGCCAGCTGACCCCCAAGGGCCCTCCAGATGGCTTCAGCCCCTTGTTCTGTCTTGCTAGTTCCTTAGGGAGAGGCCCCTGTCTTCAGCTCCCTTCCCCAACCCCCATACTCGCTGACATCATATGGGCCTGGCAAGTACTCAGCAGTGGCTCCTCTTGGGCCCTGGCCTCCTGCAGTCACACACCAGGAGCTGGGGGGGAGGGGGGAAGAGGCCCCTGAGACTGGGATTACAGCCTGGGGTAGGAGAAGAGCACTGAGCTGGTGGTGGGAGTTCTGGGTTCCAGTGTCCAGCTTGGGACTGACATGCTGTGTGACCTTAGATAAGTCCCTTGACCTCTCTGGGCCACCTCATCTCTAAATGGAACAGTTGGATATATGCAAGTCTCACTTGGACCTCACAAAGCAGGGCTGAGCAGCCAGAGGTGGAGGCATGATCCCTCACAAATGGTGTGGGGGGGGGGCGGGGTTCAGATAGAGATACCTGCATTGCCCTCTCTGTTCTAAGGTGCTGGGGCTCTACCTCTGCTGGGACATCTCTGCTCTTGAGGACCTTGGTCTTAGAGTCTGGGAATGGCAGGGCATGGAGGCCATAGTCCAGGGACAGCACATGTAGATAGAGTGAGAGCTCAGTGCTGTGGGCAGAGCAGACAGCCTGAGTCCCTGACCCCAGCCCCTCTTGGTGAGCCTGTAACAGTCCAATGCCTGGACAGACACACGACGGCAGGTTGACCCCAAAGGCCCACCCTGGGCCAAGCCTCTGCCTCCTCCCCAAGGCCAGAAGGCCCAGAAAGCCCTGTCTGGGCCCCCTTGATGGGAAGTGGAGTTTGTGCTTTGGAAGGAATAGACCCCTCTCTCCATGTCCTCTGTGCTCTGGTCAGGTCGGCGGCCAGGAGCTGGGCTGCAGGCAGAGAGGACGATGGGGAGGAGCAGCTGGGCGCCCCCAGGGGAAGGGCTTGAAGCATCGGGCACCAGGCCCCGGTGCAGAGGAACTGAGATCAGGGTTCTCAGAGGGTGTGATTGGGCCTCAACAGGCCTCTCCCCAATGCGACAGAAGCCTCGGCCTGGGCACAGAGCTGAGTCCCCAGGGAGTTGACCCCCACCAACACCCCCACCCACACAGGACGAGGTCAGCCCTCCGCTGGCCGCACCGCCCTCCAAAATCCACGTGCTGCTGCTGCTGCTGCATGGAGGCACCATCCTGGACACGGGCGCCGGGGACCCCAGCTCCAAGCAGGGAGACGCCAACACCATTGCCACCGTGTTCGACACCGTCATGCGCGTGCACTACCCCAGCGCCCTGGGCCACCTCGCCATCCGCCTGGTGCCCTGCCCGCCCATCTGCTCCGATGCCTTCGCCCTCGTCTCCGAGTGAGTGTGTAGGCTCTGCTCCTCCCCTGGCCCCGAGGGTCAGAGACCTCCCCACCTAATATTGGGACCATGGTCCCGTCATCCAAACCAGCATCTAACTTGTTCTGCTGGGAGGCAGCAAAACCCATGCAGATGGCTGAATTTAGAGTGTGTTAGTCACTCAGTCGTGTCCAACTCTTTTCGACCCCGTGGACTGTAGCCCGCCAAGCTCCTCGTCCATGGAATTCTCCAGGCAAGAATACTGGAGTGGGTAGCTGTTCCCTTCTCCAGGGGAATCTTCCCAACCCAGGGATTGAACCCGGGTCTCCTGCATTGCAGGCAGATTCTTTACCATATGAGCCACTGGGGAGGATACAGGGAGGGTAGAGTTTGGGGCCCAAAGCTTGAGCCTCAGTCTCCACATCTGTGATATGAGAATGCTTCCCTGCCTCTGAGATACTGGCCTTAGTCCCCAGCCCTGTTCCCCACGCCTGGCCTGGAAGCGTCCCCACGTGGTTTGCTGAGTCAGGGCTGAGGCTCTCAGGGTGTAAGGCAGCTCCAGCTCTGATGCTCGGGTCAGGGGAGAGGGGCCCCCTGGGCTGAGCTGAGGCCACCTGCTCTCTCCTGACGGGTTCCCTTCCCCCAGCCTCAGCCCCTACAGCCATGATGAAGGCTGTCTATCCAGCAGCCAGGATCACATCCCCTTGGCTGCCCTGCCCCTGCTGGCAACCTCCTCGCCCCAGTACCAGGAGGCCGTTGCCACAGTGATTCAGCGAGCCAACCTCGCCTACGGGGACTTCATCAAGTCCCAGGAGGGCGTGACCTTCAACGGGCAGGTGAGTTGTGAGGTGGGGGAAGGGGAGACAGAAACCCCTGCCGGGTGGACTGGCCTGGTCCTCCGGCCCAGGGCTCTCCCCAGCCAGCACCACAGCAAGCGGGGCAGATGCTCAGGGCCCTGGACCTCTCCCCACCCAGGTCTGCCTGATCGGAGACTGCGTCGGGGGCATCCTGGCATTCGATGCCTTATGCTGCAGCAACCAGCCAGTGTCTGAGAGTCAGAGCAGCAGCCGCCGGGGCAGTGTGGCCAGTGTGCAGGTACGCGCTTCCTCCAGCCCCCAGAGCGGGGGACCTTCAGGATGGAGACTGTGTCACCCTCTGGCTCCAAACATCCCAGAGGCCTGCGGTAAAAAGGAAGGGCCGGGGTTGCCAACACAGGTGCCCAGAGGTGGGGGACAGATGAATGGCACAAGTGAACAGCTGCAGCGAGGCCAGACAGGAGTGCAAGCGGCTTCAGCAGGCAGTGAAGCCAGGTCTGCACTGTGGAGAGCAGATCCGTCACCATGGAGGCCTGGATCCTCTGAGCCTCCCGGCAGGAGAGAGGACCCAAGGTCCCTCCGCCGCAGAGTAGCAAGCAGCCTGGTGGGCTGGGCAAGGCGGCAGGATCAGTGGGAAGTCAGCCAGGCCCAGATGGGTGGGCTGGGCCAGGAGTGAAGGCGGGGGCCACCACAGGGCACACAGGGACTGGGCCTTTCCCTCCCCGGCTTGGGTGAGAAGCTGCCGCAGGCCTAGGGTCAGGAGGGGAGACTCGGCTCCCACGACACTGAAGAGGGGGCCAGGTCAGTGATCACCGGGCCGTGAACCTGCGTGGGGCCATTCCAGGACGCTGACCTGCTGTCCCCGGGCTCGACGGTCAACACGGCACATGGCAGCAACCTGGAGAGCAGCCGGCACCTGAGCCGCAGCAACATCGACATCCCCCGGAGCAACGGCGCTGAAGACCCCAAACGGCAGCTACCCCGCAAGAGGAGTGACTCGTCCACCTATGAGCTGGACACCATCCAGCAGCACCAGGCCTTCCTGTCCAGGTGGGTGGGGAGGCCCCCGCTGGGTGAGGATGGGGACTCTAAGGTGGGGGGACTCTAAGGTGGTGCTGATGGTCCATGTGAGAGTCCTGAAGGCCCCTGACCTCGGTCCTGGGATCCCCAGGCCACGCCCACGGTTCTTCAGCCAAGAGAAGGTGTGGGGTGTAACTGTGGGCTTTTTTTTTTTTTTTATGGTCATGCCGTGCTATGCTATGCTTAGTCGCTCAGTCACGTCGGACTCTTTGCAACCCCATGGACGGTAGCCCGCCAGGGTCCTCTGGCCATGGGATTCTCCAGGCAAGAATACTAGAGTGGGTAGCCATGCCCTCCTCCAGGGGATCTTCCCAACACAGGGATCAAACCTAGGTCTCCTGCATTGCAGGTGGATTATTTACCATCTGAGCCACGAGGGAAGCCCAAGAATACTAGAGTGGGTATCCCATCCCTTTTCCAGGGGATCTTCCCCACCCAGAAATCAAACCAGGGTCTCCTGCATTGCAGGCGGATTCTTTACCAGCTGAGCTCCCAGCGAAGTCACATATATATATATTTTTTTAATTGGGATACAGTTGCTTTACAATGTTGTGTTTCTGATACACAGCCAAGTGAATCAGCTATACGTATACATTTATCCCCTCTTTTTTGGATTTCCGTCCCATTTAGGTTACCACAGAGCACTGAGTAGAGTTCCCTGTGCCATCCAGCAGGTTTTCATTAGTTATCTATTTTATGAAAAAAAGTAAGTGAAAGTGTTAGTCACCCAGTCATGTACGACTCTTTTTGATCCCATGGACTGTAGCCCACAAAGCTCCTCTGTCCATGGAATTCTCCAGACAAGAATACTGGAGTGGGTTGCCTTTCCCTCCTCCAGGGGATCTTCCCGACCCAGGGATCCAACCTGGGTCGCCCACATTGCAGGCAGATTCTTTACCGTCTGAGCCACCAGGGAAGCCCTATGCATAGTTTTGATAGTGTATATCTGTTTTATCAGATAGTTTTGATCTGTTTTATGCATAGTATTGATAGTGTATATATGTCAATCCCAATCTCTCTATTCATTCCACCTCCTCTTTCCCACCTTGGTGTCTATACGTTTGTTCTCTACGTCTGTGTGTCTGTTTCTGCTTTGCAAACAAGTTCATCTGTACCATTTTTCTAGATTCAACATATATGCCTTGATACATGATATTTGTTTCTCTGACTTACATCACTCTGTATGATAGTCTCTGGGTCCATCCACGTCTCTTCAAACGACCCAAGCAACCGTGGTCTTGTACACGACTAGGGCCCTCTTGAGTTAGAGGGAACAGATCGACTGAGGCAGGGGAAGAAGCCGGGATTGGCAGAGTCAGCCAGCAGACTGACCGGGGACAGCACGGTCCCAGCCAGGGCTGTCCCAAAAGCAGTGGGCTCCCTGGAGAGGTCGGGCCCTGCTGTCCCCAGAGGTGTCCCAGCAGGTGCTGGACAGCTGCACTCGCAGGACTGCACAGGGCCCAAGCTTTGCTGGGGCCTGATGACCCCTGAGGAGCCTCTTTCAGGAAGCCGAGGGCGGGCCGGCCCGGAGGAGGGCCGTGGTGTGATCTTGCTCATCTCCCCACCCCACCCCGTACCTGCAGCCTCCACGCCAGTGTGCTGAGGAACGAGCCCAGCTCCCGCCGCTCGAGCAGCTCCACCATGCTGGATGGCGCAGGGGCCGTGGGCAAGTTCGACTTCGAGGTCGCTGACCTCTTCCTCTTCGGGTGCCCCCTGGGGCTGGTCCTTGCCTTGAGGAAGACGGTCATCCCGTCCCTGGATGGTGAGAGTCCCTGCAGGGGAGGGGAGGGGTCCATGAGCTGAGCAGAGGATCTCAGTGAACCCCTGTTACAAGGCCAGGGCCACATCCCAGGCCCCTTCCTGCATCAGCCTCCTTTCTGCACCCCCTGCCTCACCAAGGGCCCATGGCTCTCCTTTGTTCCAGCCTCAACCCAGCTCAGTCTCCAACCCCATTTCCCAACACACTGTTTCATTTCATCTCCAAGGCACCTCTGGGAGCTGAGGTCCAGAGATGGAAGGAGCTGCCCCAGAATCAGATGAGGACAGACCCAGTCTCCCATAAGGAAGCCAGGCACCCCTGAAGGCTCCCTGATGCAGTGGCCTCCCAGCCCCAGAGGGACCGCAGCCATGCTGCTCCAGGTTCCTCCTCAAGACAACACAGAGAGGGAGGTGGAAAAGTGTCGGCTAAGAAGCCATCAGAGCAGCGGTCCCTGCCCAGTGCCCCCAGGATCAACCAGTGTGGGCTCCCTCCCATCCTACAAGAGCTGCGCAGGGCCCCCAGGGGGAAACTGAGGCTCAGAGAGGTTGTAGACACCTGCCCAAGGGCAAGACACTGTGCACCCACATGAGTGCACAGATTCAGGAGACATAGATGGCAGGGCAACGTCATCTGTAATCATGGAAAACCTGAAACAACCTAAATAGGACGCAGGCTGTGGTTAAATCAACTTTGGCACAGCTATACAAAGGAATGCCCCAGTGCAATTCAAAAGAAAGGGGCTCAATGAAAATAGTCATATGAAAGACTCCCAACATTTTGTGTGTTAAATGAAAAAAAAAAGGTCAAGTACAAAAAGCATAGATTATATTCCTATTTGGGGGCAGGGTTTTTTTTTGGGGGGGGGGGTTGTGTTGGGTCTTCATTGCTGCACACGCACTTTATCTAGTTGCAGCAAGCGAAGGCTTTTGTTGCAGAGCATGGGCCCTAGGTGCTCCGGTTTCAGTAGTTGCAGCCCTTGGGCTAAGTAGTTGGGAATCACAGGTTTAGTTGCTCAGTGGCATGTGGGATCGTCCCACACGAGGGCTCAAAAACCCTGTGTCCCCTGCACCTGCAAGCAGATTCTTAACCACTAGACCACCAGGGCATCTTCCCAACAACTGCAAAATGTTCGAAAGCGCACAGCCTGGAAACATTTTCAGAGTGGATGGGCAGGCTCTAGCCTGCTCGGCCGCACATGCTCGGGGCTCCCCAGGGTTTGCAGGTAGGGCTCTAACCTTAGCGCTCTGGGGTGGAGAGGAGCTTTCCGTTATGTCTTATATCGTATATATCCCTGTACTACCAAAAAAAAAAATTTTTTTTTACCACTTTCATAATTTTCTCAATTAAAACAAATTTGGTTAATAAAGGGACAGTGGCCCAAACAGAACCCCAAATCTATGGAGACACACTTTTGGGTTTCTCTGTCTTTTAAAACCCCAATCCCAAAAAAAAAAAAAAAAATAAAACCCCAATCCCATCCCACCCCAACCCGACCTTAGCCGGCTCTAGGCCCCGCCTCCTTAGGGCGGAGCTAACTCCAGCCTCGGCGACTCCGCCCCGCCCTCAGTTTTCCAGCTGCGGCCCGCCTGCCAACAAGTCTACAACCTCTTCCACCCCGCTGACCCGTCGGCCTCGCGCCTGGAGCCGCTGCTGGAGCGGCGATTCCACGCCCTGCCGCCTTTCAGCATTCCCCGCTACCAGCGCTACCCGCTGGGGGACGGCTGCTCCACGCTGCTGGGTGAGAGAACCTGCGCCCCCCTTCTACCGGCCCCGGCCCTGGGGGAGGGTGGGAGTTGGCCCGGCTCCTTGGGTGCTCCGGATCCGGGGGGGCGGCCCTGCCGTGCGGGAAGGGGCGGCCTGCCCTGAACCCTTTAGAAGCTGGACACCTGGTGTAGGCGCAGGTGCCTCACCCCAGGGATGAAGGAGTAAGACACCTTCACAGGCCTTCCCCTTCCCACCTCTCCACACATAGCACAGAGCCAGGGACCCCGCTTCCCTTCCCGCTGCCCCACCAAGGCAGGGCTGAGGACCCAAGGGACCCTGGCTGAGTCTGGGCCTGTGTCCCGCCCTGTGAAGGACCTCCATAGCAGGCGATTGGCCCGGAGCTTCCTGGTCACTTGGCCTGGAGACAGGGAGCGTGAACAAGGGCTGCCCGTGGTCCCTTTCGTCCCTCCCCGGGAATGCCCATCCCTCCTGCCCGCTGTGTGTCCCAGTCCTGTCCTGTCTTGGTCCTTGAGGAGCCCTGTGTCCGTCGGAGCGTCCACACGAGTGTCTGTTCTTGTCCTCTGTTCTCTCCCCGTCTGCCTCCAGTCGAGACCGTGCAGAGAAACCCCGAGCTGGTCTTGGAGGGCGGCCCCCTGGCCCCTCTCCCTCCCGGGGACGGCTTCCTGGAAACCAGTATCCCCGTGCCCGCGCTCACCTCGCAAGACGGGCCCCGCCCGAGCCCGGGCTGCGCTGAGTGTGTGTAACCCCCCTGCTCTTGGTGGCGTCTGCTTCGCTGGCTGACCGCTGGTCCTCAGGGACCCCCCCACCCACTCCTCGGCCACCCGGAGTTTGGGGGACTGTGGCGAGGAGCAGAGACCGGGCAGGACAGGTCCCTGGGATCGGTCTTGGCACTGGGCAGAGCGGGGAGGGGACTCGAAGCAAAGAAGGAGCCCAGAGAGGAGAGCAGCTGTCCTGGTGTCACCCAGCACAGGTGTCAGCCCAAGGGCTCTGTTCCCCACTTGTGAGGCTACCAGTGGGGCAGCCAGGGGTTGGGGTGAGGCCTCGGGCCCTCTGGGACCCACCTGCCCCCCATGAGAAGCCTTCGGTCCCAGCATGGATTCTCAGTGCCCCACTCCCTCCCTCCCTGAGAAGGTCCAGGCACCTCCTGCTCCTGTCTAGAGGTGGGTCCTCTGGCCCGCCCTCAGCCCGGGCCCAGGTGAGCCTGACTGGAGTCCTCAGCCCTCTTCCTTTTCCCCCAGATGCCCATCCGGAGCTGGCTCGTGTGGCCCATGTGTGAGGGGCATGCAGGATTCTGTCTCATTTGCTCAGTCCTCCACCTAGGACATGCCTGGGAAGCTGTCCCAGGCCTCTGTCGCTAGCACCCCCAAACCCAGCTGCCGTGGGCTGTGGGTCAGGCCAGACGGGGCCCCAGAGGCCAAGAAGACTAGACTAGACCAAGAGACTGGAAGGGTGGCCGGGGTGGGGCGTGAGCCTGGCCGCCTTGCCTCCCTGCCCACTGTGTCTGTATTGGTCCGTCTGTCCAGCCCTGCCCCAGCCCTCCCTTCTCTCTGCCTCAGCTCTGAGCCCTGCCCTCTCGACCCTGAGCAGCAGGCCCTGGCACGCATGGGCCCGTCCTGTCTGCCAGTTGTGCTCAGATGTCCCCGACTCCTCTGCAGCTGAGGGGTGTTGGCCTTGCCTGGCACAGCTGCCGCTCTGGCCCACCCAGCCCTGGCACACACTGGGCACCCCTGCTCGGGGGTCCCAGGGGCTGGGCTGGGCAAGGCCTCCTTACCCCTGGTCTCTGGTCCCTGTCCACCTGCAGCAGAGGCACTCCAGGCCCACAACACGGTCTTCCAAGAGCACGCGGCCCCCTCCTCACCCGGCTCAGCCCCCAGCACCCGAGGTTTCCGCCGGGCCAGTGAGATCAGCATCGCCAGCCAGGTGTCAGGCATGGCCGAGAGCTACACGGCATCCGGCATCGCCCAGAGTGAGTGCAGCAGCGCCCGTCAGAGCCAGGGGGCTCTGTCCTGTCGCGGCCATTGTCAACCAGGGCCATTATGCCCCCCAGAGGACAGTTGGAGACTACTAGGGTGGGTGCCACTGGCATCTGGTGGGTAGAGACCTGCTAAACACCTTATGATGCTCAGGATGGCCCCGCGGTGAAGAGGGATCCAGTCCCAGTGTCCATCGAGAACTCTGGAAGGAAGGAGCATTTGAAAGGGGTGGCCCTGGGATGGGAGGCCAAGTCCAGCTGGTAGGAGATCATGGTGCTGTGTCAACTGCAGGGGATGGGTCTGTGAGGAGGGGTCCTAGCCCCAGTGTGGCAGATGTTCCTTGATGGAGAAAGCTGGGAGCCATTTCTGGAGAAGCTGGAGGGGTGGCCCAGGGGAGCCAGGGAAGCAAGGTCTCCTGTGCGCGGCCCCCTCTTGCCACCCCAGGGGGTGGATCACCCCGGCCTCCTTGGCTCCTTCTATCTTCTTAGCAGCTGGAAGCAGAGTCTGGATCATCCCCTCTCTTGCTGGCTCCCCAGCCGCCTGTCAGAGCAGAGAGTCTAGGCTAAGGCTAGCTGGCGTGGTGGCCCCAGCATGGCTGAGCCCCTCCCGTTGTTCTTGCTCCTCAGAGGCCCCAGCTCCGCTCAGCCACACCCCCAGCGTCAGGCGCCTGTCCCTGCTTGCCCTCCCCCACCCAGCCCCTTCCACCCTGGGCAAGCGGGAGAGCGCCCCTCGCCTCCCTGACTTGGACATCAGTGAAGGTACCGGGCATCACGGGCCTCCATTCGCACACATGCTCCTCCTCTAATTGGGCTCACGCTCTCATTTCCAGACACATCTCACCCCCGAGGCCCCGCTGACACCTAACCAGGGAGCTGGAGCTTGGGCTGGGAGCACTCTGACTTCCAGGCAGGAGGCAGGAGCCGCTGGAGTTAGCTGGGGGCTGGGAGCGGGGGGGTGGGCTGGACGGAGGCCGGGTGAGGACCAGGGTCACCTATCAGACAGGCTGCAGGCAGAGAGCTGTGACCCTGAACCAGTGCGCCTCCGGCCTCCAGCCACTGGGGAGGCTCTTTGCCAACCTGGGGTGGCCCCCCAGCTCCCCCTTGGGAGAGATTCACTCGCACACACCCTCACTTCACACTCTGCCTGCCAGGGACTGAGGGCATCAGGCCTCTGCCTTGGAGCCCAGGAAGTGAGACTCCCGCTCTGGGAAGCCTTTCACAGCCTTGAGGCCTGGGACGGGGGAGGCATTCAAGGGGTCCAGGGGAAGCCCGGAGAGGGCAGTGATGAAGCCCAGGGCGGGGGTCCACAAGGGGTTGACCAGGGCCAGGGAGTCCTGCCTCCACACTGGGCTCTTCTCCTCCCCCTCTAACTCCACACCTGCCTGCCAAGCCACAGCCCCCACTCCCCCTCCCCGGAGCGCTTGGACCGCTTGCTACTGTCCCGGGCTCCTGTGCCTTCTCCACTCCCCTGTCGCCAAGCCTGGGAGAAGGAGACTCGCTTTGGTGGTGGTCCTGCTCCCTGGTCAGAGGAGGGTTTCGTCTTTGGGCAGAGCCAGGCCTGAGGGGCCAGGTGACCCTCGGGGGCCCAGCCCAGCCACAGTCCCCTCCTCTTGGCAGTTGCTGCGAAGTGGTGGGGCCAGAAGCGGATCGACTATGCCCTGTACTGCCCCGACGCCCTGACGGCCTTCCCCACCGTGGCCCTGCCCCACCTCTTCCACGCCAGCTACTGGGAGTCGACGGATGTGGTCTCCTTCCTGCTGAGACAGGTACCCGAGTCACCCTACAAGGAACACCAACACCTCTCAGGTCCCTGAGTGACCCAGCTGCTGACTCGGCCTCATTTCATAAATGAGGACGGTGGGGGACTCCACTTTTCTGGTCCCAGCAGAGGAAGCCATGGAGATGGGGTGAATAGATGTACACCTTCACGGGACAGATGTGAGTTCTGGGGGGGGGGGCAGAGGGTGGACTGTAGTGGGGTTTGTCCCCCCAAACCCTCACAGGGTTAGTTGGGCCCCTAGGGCCACTGGCCTCTCCCTGCGGAACAGGAAGCCCCAGGCTTGAGTCTGCCCCATGACCCCCCTCTTCCCCCTTGCAGGTCATGAGGCATGACAACTCCAGCATCTTGGAGCTGGACGGCAAGGAGGTCTCGGTGTTCACCCCCTCGAAGCCGAGAGAGAAGTGGCAGCGCAAGAGGACCCATGTGAAGCTTCGGGTGAGGGGTCCTCTGGGTGCCCCGGCCCCAGGGCTATTGTCCTATTGAATCCTCCTGAGAAAACCCCATTTTACAGATGAGGAAACTGAGTCACAGAGATGTGTGCTGTCTTACTTAATCCTCACAGTCTGAGGTTAGAGCTGTTCCCCCATTTACAGACAGGGACCCACACCAAGGCCACGTAGGTCAGTGGCTGAGCTGGACTTGAACCCTGGGCCATCTGACTTTGTGCCCATGCTCAACCCCCAGGCCCCTGGGAAGCTTGAGCTGAGCCCGGGAGACCCCAGCCACCCTTCCATCCCCCACCCTGACCCAACCTTGCTCCTGCACGCCCCCCAGAATGTGACAGCCAACCACCGGATCAATGATGCGGTCGCCAACGAGGATGGCCCACAGGTCCTGACGGGCCGGTTCATGTACGGGCCCCTGGACATGGTCACCCTGACCGGGGAGAAGGTAAAGACCTGGGGAGCCTGCGGGAGCCCCCCACCCCGCCCTGCCTCCCTCTGGCTGAGGGGTGGAGAGTGGGGGGTGGGGAGGTCAGGGGCATGGCCACCCATGATCGACTGGCCTGCCTGGCTCCAGGTGGACGTGCACATCATGATGCAGCCGCCCTCGGGTGAGTGGCTGTACCTGGACACGCTGGTGACCAACAGCAGTGGGCGCGTCTCCTACACCATCCCCGAGACCCATCGCCTAGGTGTGGGTGTTTACCCCATCAAGATGGTGGTCAGGTAGGAGCTGGGAGGAACGAGTGGGTGGGCCGACCTGGTCTGGGGCTGGAGGAAGGGGCCCTGGTGGGTTCTGACGAGCCACCCCTTCCCAGGGGAGACCACACATTTGCTGACAGCTACATCACCGTGCTGCCCAAGGGCACGGAGTTCGTGGTTTTCAGCATCGACGGCTCCTTCGCTGCCAGCGTGTCCATCATGGGCAGCGACCCCAAAGTGCGGGCCGGGGCCGTGGACGTGGTGCGGTGAGTGCCCCCAAGGGCAGCGGGTGGGCTCGAAGGCAGGTAGCTGGGGGCTGGGCAGAGAGGGGATGGTCTTGGGTGCCAGAGCCGGGACAGAGGGCAGGGACCCTGTGGCTTGGAGGGGCCAGCAGCACCACTTCCCAGCTGGGATCTCTTGCTGTGGATGCCTCAGTTCCCTCACCTGGGAAGTGGGGCTTTTTCTAACAAGACCAGTTACATCTGCTGCAGAGGGTGGGCGTGGGGATTGTAAGAGCCGGGCAGTGAGCACCATGCTGGGGCTGTTACTGTTGAAGCCTGTGCCCACTAGTGGGGCTGGCTGGGCAAGGAGACCAGGCAGTCCCAGAGAGAGGACAGTGCGGCCGTGGGACACCCAGGCCTGCCCCTCGCCTCCAGGCACTGGCAGGACCTGGGCTACCTCATCATCTACGTGACTGGCCGGCCTGACATGCAGAAGCAGCGGGTGGTGGCGTGGTTGGCTCAGCACAACTTCCCCCACGGCGTGGTGTCCTTCTGTGACGGCCTGGTGCACGACCCGCTGCGGCACAAGGCCAACTTCCTGAAGCTGCTCATCTCCGAGGTGGGTCCCCGGGTGGAAGGGAGCGGGGTGGGGGTGGGGGCGGAAGGGCTGAGCCTGCGCCCACACCGGTCTCGCCCACAGCTGCACCTGCGCGTGCACGCGGCCTACGGCTCCACCAAGGACGTGGCGGTCTACAGCTCCATCAGCCTGTCCCCCATGCAGATATACATCGTGGGCCGGCCGACCAAGAAGCTGCAGCAGCAGTGCCAGGTGAGCGGCGTTCAGGTGGGCGGGGCAGGCGGGCAGCTCCACCCCCCGACTGCCGCACCGCCCTGGGAGCCCCGCCCCCGACTGCTGGGCCACCCCGGAGCCCCGCCCCCCGACGGCCGCACCGCCCTGGGCGCCCCGCCCCATGAATTGCAGCGCCGCCCTGGGAGCCCCGCCCCCTGACTGCCGCACAACCCTGTGCGCCCCGCCCCCTGAATTGCCGCACCGTCCTGGGAGCCCCGCCCCCGACTGCTGGGCCACCCCGGAGCCCCGCCCCCTGACAGCCGTGCTCCCCGCTGCCCTCACCCGCAGTTCATCACCGACGGCTACGCGGCCCACCTGGCCCAGCTCAAGTACAACCACCGGGCGCGGCCGGCCCGCAACGCGGCCACCCGCATGGCGCTGCGCAAGGGCAGCTTCGGCCTGCCAGGCCAAGGCGACTTCCTGCGCTCCCGGAATCATCTGCTCCGCACCATCTCGGCCCAGCCCAGCGGCCCCGGCCCCCGGCCGCACGAGCGGACGCAGAGCCCGGCGGACAGCGAGCAGCGGGGACAGCGCAGCATGAGCGTGGCGGCCGGCTGCTGGGGCCGCACCTTGGCCAGCAGGCCAGAGCCCGGCGCAGCCGCGGGCCCCAAGTAGGGCACCGGGAGTGAGGCGCTGTGGTCTCCATGGTGCTAGGCCAGGGCGGCCCGCCCTGCCAGGAGGCCTGGTCTGGGCACGTACGGTCGGCTGGGGCAAAGCTCGTCCCAGGGCCCGGCAGAGGACACGGGCTGTGCCAGACACAGCCCTCCCAGCCCAGCCTCACACTGTAGGGCCTGCGGGGTTCCAGCTGGTCGTGGAAGTTGGCAGGACAACCATCCCTGGGAAGGCCTAGGGACCAGGACCCCCAGCGTGGACTGGCCAGAAGGCGCTCCTGGACGCTTGCCCTGCATTGACCCCCACCCCACCCCCGCATTCTGATGCCAGGCCTGGGCCCCTCCCATCCACTTGCTCGCCCTGACCCCCAGGTCCCTTCCCACTCGGTAGCAGCTGCGACGGGGGACAGCCTGCTTCTTGTTGACTCGAGTTATCAACTGTTTGACCTCACTGGTTTTGCACTGATTTTTGAGAGTGGAGATTCATCACCATCTCCTATGGCTACAGACTCATGGACATGCATGAAAATTCAACGTTTGCCCATCCAAGACCTGCCGCCACACAGAAGGCTCCAGGGCGGAGAATCCTTGTACAAATAGGAGAGAAAGGCCATATCATAATTTCTGCCGCTCTGCCTGGCCCATGAACCCATGGCAGCCCCAGACCCCAGCCTCTTCCACCTGCCCCATTTGGAGCCCAGTTCAGCCGCGGGCCTGGCGCGATCTCTGCCCTGGGCACAGCTCAGGCTCCCAGGTCAGTTGGTGAAGCCAAGTGGCTCCTGAGAAGCCTCGCTTGGGGCTGCGGGGCCTGGACAGGCCTGGCCTTCTCTTCTCCTCCTCGCCTGCCATCAGCCAAGGCTCCACGCCTTGGCCCTCCCTCCGCGTTTCTACACCTTTCTACTTCTCCAATCTGATTTCTATGAGGTTTTTTTAATCGAGCAATCCTTGGCTGCTTCCTTTTCTTAACTCTTTCTGTACCAAACGCAGCCCCTCCACATGAAAACACCCAGCACTGTGACGGAGTCCAGCCTGGTTCTGGGTCCCAGGGCCCTGTCCGCTGCCCAGGCAGCGGGGTGTGGCCTCTCTGCCTCACCTGAGCCCCGTTAATTCCACAGAATTTCTACTCCGGGGTGAGTGGGGCACACCCTTAGTTTTTTTTTTTAATGCCAATTCCGTTTCGATGCCGAATCTAAGAAGCCACAACTCGCTTAGTTAGCTTAAGGGCAGGCAGCCATGACTACATTTCCCACCTGGTAAGGACCACGCTGTCCTGTGCGCTGGGTCTGAGCATCAGCCCTCCCTCCCCAGAACTGACCGCGATCTCAGCTGTGGCCTCGGCTCCAGGCGGCCCCTCTGCTGCTCCTCCACCCCCTTCACGACAGGGGAGCCTGCCAGGCCTCAGCCAGCGTCCAACATCCAGGCCCCTTCTGTGAGAAGCGGCTGCCAACCTGGATATGGCCTCGGGGCCTCGCGGGCTGGGACGGTGAGGCACGCAGATGTTAACATTTTCCCGTGTGTAGATATGTACAGCCAAAGGGTCATGTAAATGTTCTGCAAAAGTGGGTCTGTACAGAGTGAAAGCTATTTATTTTGTGCAGAGAAAAATGTCTGGAGGGATGGGACCTTCAGGATTTATTCATATTTAAGATGTAGCTTTTTGTTGTTTCTGGCATTATGTATAAAGCAACGATTATTTTATGGACCAAGTTTTAATGTAAATGTTGCAGTGAAAGTGCAATATCTAACCCCCTGCTCCCAGCGGGAATCGCTCGGCCCGACAATCACAGCCCCGGCCAGGGGCCCCGTGGCCAGTGCCTCCTCCTGTCGGTCCCACCTCACCCCATCTCGCCTGTCGCCTCGGTGAGCAGCCATCCGGATGGAGGAGCACCTGCAAGAGTCTCGGCCCGCCTGCAATAAAGGCCTGGAGGCCGCCAGCCCCGGGAGGCTGGGTGGGCAGTGAGCTCGGCCTCTCCCAGTGGGCCGCTGCCCCACGGCTCCGAACTCCCTGCCTGCCTACCCAGCTGCCAGCCATGCCAAGGACAACAGCAATAGTCCGGGCCTCTCCCAGCGGCCCTCAGCCATAGATGGTGAGGTGGGCAGCCCACCCTCCCCGTGGACGTCTCTCTTCTATATCCAGGTCGGCTTCCTGCCTCCCTTCAGATTCCTCTTGGCACATTATCCTCTTAAGGAAGCACCAGTTTTTCAGAAACTAAGAGAGGGAGGACAGAGTCCTTTAAAAATACCAAAAATGTTTACAGCATTGGGTGCTGAGCTGCAGGGCTCAGGCCCGACCAGTCATAACCAAAGGGTGAGGCAGGCCTTGCTGACTGCCACCCCACCCCAGGCCTGTTAGAGTAGAAGCCTTAGTCCCAGCCCCCCCACCCCCAGGACTGAGCCTCAGCCCACCACTCCCAGACCCCACCACCTGCCTTCTCCTTGATTTCTAAAGAGGGATTCAGCAGAGACCCCATGCCCCCTTCCCAGCTCGGTCTGAACTGCCTGCCTGCCCGCCTGCCACGTCGCAGTCTTCACGTCTCAACCCGTCTGTCTGTCTTGTCTGTCTGGGCCGCCTGTGAGCGGTGTCCTGACGTACCCCCGCCCGCCCTGCTGTCCCTGCTCCATCGGGCCCGAGTGTGCTCTGTGTACTGTGTGTCATCTGTTACACCGATTAAAGAAGCAGGAAGGCTTCCTTCTGCGTCTCAGTACTGCGCCGGCCACCAGAGCACGGGGGGTGGGGCGGGGTGGGGGTGCGGCCTGCCCTTGGGGGTAAAGGCAGTCCTTCCCAGCACACAGTGCCAGCTGTGTTCACAATAATACCAACACACTCCGTGGGCCTTATCTCTGCTGGGCTTCCTTCTGGCCCCTTCCTGGCTATGAACTCAGTCTGTCCTCACAGTAATCCAGTGATGGAGGGGGTGCTGTCAGCCTCTGCCTCACAGACACAGCCTGTGAGCTGGGCCAGGACTCCTCCCAGGCCAGTAGGACTCTCTTATTTGCAGAGTTAACAGCAAGGGCAGCAGCTTCCCTCCAGGCCTGAGGAAATCAGCCTAACAGCCGAGGGTTTGGGATTCAGCTGGGGTGGGGTGGGGCTCTGATCCAGGCGGGCTGACCCGAGGGTGAGGACCACAAGAGTGGCTGGGGTGTGCCCCCTGCCCCCCCAAGCTCCCAGAGTCCTTATTTTTGCCCTGAAGTCGGGTTGCATCATTCCCTCCCCCTCAGCACAAAAAGCAACAACACAGAGGACGTCTCCAGCCAGGGAACATTTAATATCTGGGAAGGTGCGCTCTTTTGGGAGATGGGGGAGCTGACTTGGCCAGTGACCCCGACCTCCACTCCCTGCATTGGAGAGGAGGCTGGGCCAGAGGCTGGTCTGCAGGAGAAAGAACATGCAGCAGGCTCCCCGCTGCCCACCCTGAGGCCAGCCTCCAGGTCGTGCCAACACTGTGTGTAGCAGGCCTTGGCCGGGGGGCGGGGGGGGGGGGGTGCTCAGGGCAGGAGCCCTGCTCGCATCTGGAAGGCCAGGCCATCCCCTCGGGTGGCTTGCTGGGGAAGAAAGCACACGGGAAGGGGGGGACAGGTCAGAAGAAGAGCTGGGGGTGGGCCTGGGTAAGGGGGCGACACCCACCTTGTTGATCTCTCTGTGTCGTTCCTTGGTGACGATTTCCTCTAAGACCTCGCCGTCTCCCTTAATGAGCCTGGGGATGGGGGTGGGCAGGCTGAGCCTCTGAGAGGCCAGAGCACCAGAACCAGAAGCACCCGGCAGGGAGTGCCAGGCCTCAGGCCCCACCACCACCTTGAGCAGGCTGCCACACCCTGCCGGCCACTCCCACTCCTCCCTCCTGACCTCCCTCCCTTGCCACAGAGATGAGGGCAGAGGGTAGCTCTGCCATCAGACAGGCCAGCTGGGGCTCTTTGAAGACCCTCCCTCAAGGCCTTTCCAGCCCCTGCAATCGCCTGCTCCAGCCAATAGGGAGCAATGGCCTGAGAAGTCTCATCAACAAGGGACATTTCCCCTGGTCCTCAGCCTGTTTAGAGCAGCAGCAGCCCCATCCCTCCTCCTGAGAGTGCGGTCTGGGGCCAGCACGCCCCACCTGGTGCGTCCTGTCTCCGGATCCACCACCTTGCGGATGACACTCTGCCGGGCATCCCACTCCTCCTTGGTCATGGGCTTCATGGCCTGGATGCGGGACTTCTGCTCGTCCGTCAGGACTGGAAGGTAAGATGGCAGGGAGGTGGTGGCAGGGCCTCAGGGAGGGGAGCCTCCCTGCCCTGCACACTGGGCGGGCAGCGCAGTACCTGGGCCATCCTCTTCCTCCTTGGCCGCTCTGTGCCACTGGTCCAGCGAGGGTCCGGGCAGAGCCTCGGTCTGCTGCATTTTGGCCTTCTCCTTGCCTCTCTTCTTCACCTTCTTCTTCCTTTTCTTCTTCTTCTTCCTCTTCTTGTCCTTGTGCTTCCCCCGCTTCTTCCGGCCATCGCTGGAGGAAGAGGAGGAGGACGAAGAGGAAGAGGAGCTAGAAGAACTGGAAGAAGAGGAGGAGGAGCTGGATCGTGGTCTCCTCCGGGCCTTGTGCTTGCTTCTCTCTGTGATGCAGGGAGAAGGTGAGGCTGGAAGGCCAGGAGGGGAAGAAGTAAACTTTCGTCCCCTTGCTCTGGCCTGTAGCAGGCTCAGGCTGACTACCTCCTGGCATGGCTTCAGCACGCTGTGGAGAGGCACTTTCTCGACTCCGCAGTCACTGTCTGCACAGAAGCAAGGTGGCCAACCCCCACATCTTAGGCCCAGCTACACCAAAAAATAAGAGTAAGCGCTCGCTTCATTCCGTATTCAATGGGTTGGCCCAGCCCCTGGATTCTGAGCGTCTTTCAATCCAGATAGCGAGGATCTACACTCTTGTGTCCCTCTGAATAGTGCTCCCTGCGATTTTCCCAAAGTCAGTCTGGAGAAGCCCTCCCGACTGCCTGCAACTTCCTCCCTCAGGTTCCCTCATCCCTTTCCCACTCCCTCTGGTCCTCACCCTCCGCCCCAGAGGAGGTGGTGCTGGCCTTGCGGCTTTGGGATCTCGAAGCCGAGCAGCTCCTCCGGGCGTCCTTACTGCTCTTCTTCCTTTTCTTTTCCGACCCTCGCCCCCGGGAACGGCTGCGACTCCTAGAGCGCTTGCGGGAGCCGACGTGAGCCATAGCGCCGCGAGCTGCAGACACGAAGGCGCGCTTAAACCCGGAATCGATCTCGGGGCTGGCCCGCAGACTGGGTTCCCAGGGAGGCTGTACTCTGGCCGAGTCGACAAGACTCGGCCTGGTTTTCTGGGGCCTGGCACCCGTCACTACCCGGGGCAGCGTTATTGAGGGAGAGTAGGAGCAACCGTACGATCCTCGCCCGCCCCCAATCCTGGAAAACCCAAGTTCTCCGCGGACTCCAGGCTCCTCCGCTGCGGCCCCTTTAAGGGTCCGCCCCCGCGCGGACGCTTCACGGCTGCGCGCGCAGCTCAGGCGCCGCTAGGAACGGCCGCGCTCCTCAGCTGCCAGGTGCGTTCCTCTCCTCTTCCCACGTGCTCCTACCCTCCACCCCGTGCCCTCCGCGGCCTCGCCGCCTCAAAGAAAGTCCCCGGGGCTGCTCCGCTCCCTCAGCTGCCCATCCGACGGGACAGCCAACCCTGCACCACGCCTTCGCGTGAGGAGGCGAGGAAGCAACGGCAGGGTGACTTCCGGCCCGGGGCGGTGCACTGGGAGGCTGTCCGGCCGCGAAGCGAGGCGCTGCTGGCTTTAGTTCTGAAGCCCCAGGTTCCGTCTGTGGGACAGCCCAAGAAACCGAGTCTGGCGCGCTCACCTTCCAGAGAGGCGAGCTGGGGCTCCAGGCTTCCGCCTCTAGGCGGAGCTCCCGGAGAGACCTGCTCTCCAGCCTGGTGCCAGTCCCAGAGCTCACAGGCCCTTTGCCGCAGCTATGCCCTCTCCCATCTCTGACCTATTCGGCGGGCCCGCAGCACCCCCAGTCCCTGAGAAGCCCAGGGGAGGCGGCGACTGTGGATTTTATGCGGACATGTCCACACCTGCAGGCCGTGAGCTCCAGAACCTTGATCTTTCCGATGTCTGCATTCAGTAATACAGAGATCACAAACCCAGACATCCATAAAAGCCATAAAGATCACAGCAACGTATATAGGGACCCCTGTGAAAGACTGTACCACAGGCCTCAAGAGTGGGGGCAGCTGAGTCTGGTCTCGCTGGTTTCTGCAATGTGGACTGGGGCCGGATGTTTCCAGATCTTCCCACTTTCCCAGGGGAGCCCGAACTCAAGATTTCAACATGGAAAACCCTCCCAAACATAGCATAGCTGCATGCCTCATCCAGTCTTGCGGCCACTGAGTTGCAAACTCTTTGATCGTAATGACAGCAACAAACCCAGAGGACTGTTGTAAATTGCTTTATAAATGGGAAGTCATTTGATCCTCAAAACAGCTATAGGACATAGGTACTCTCCAGAAAAAAAAAGACTAAGGCAGAGAGAGGCATGTGGCTTACCCACAGTCACAACTGGAAGTGGCTGAATCAGAATTTGAACCCAGGCAGTCTGGCTCCATGTCCCAGCTTTTAATCCCTCTGCAGTAACTCCTCCATACCGTCCAGAAGATGCTATTGGTGACCCACCCAAATCCCCTTAGAAGACAAGTGCACTCGACCTTAGCCATGGTGTCTGCTGCTGACACCCCACACCTGGACTCTGCTCTGGAAGATTCCCTTGGCCACTGGGAGCCACACTGCCCTGGAGGTGGATGTTTAAGAAGTTACTCACCCCCTCCATACCCTGAAACATCCCATAGCCAATAACTGCTGTTGGGGGGCAAACTGTGCTACAGTTCATGCTCCAGAGAGCCCCAGGGGATTGGGCTGAAGCTGGATGCTATGTCAGACCATCCTGCTCCAGCTCCTTCCTGCCCTGTCCTGCTCCTCCTCCCTGGAGCGCTCCCTCCTTAAACCACTTGCACAGGAATTCCTGTCTCAGGCTCTGGTCTACAAACCTAAGCCAGCCTGTCTGCTGAAAGAATGACCCGGAAGCCTGTGTGTCCTCTCGAAGCAAGAAGTGCTGAGGGCTGCAGGGTGTTTATTTCCATCCTTGCCCGCCACACTGGCCCTGGCCAAGCTCAAGTCAGGGCACACACATCCACCGTGGCGGGCTCCTCACGGGTGAAGCCGTCGCCAAAGCCCTCGTCGTCCACCAGGTCGGGCTTGCGGCAGCACATGGGGCAGAGGCGGTTGCGCACGGCTGAGGCCCGGAGCCAGACGACCAGGTTCCAGCGCTCACCAGTGCCCAGGGGCCGGGCCCCATGCAGCTGGCCCCCCCGGTGCAGGAGGCCCTGGCCCACCACATGCTCCACCTCCAAGGGCTTGGCCAGGGTCGAAGGCACCTGTGGACAGTGGGACTCAGGCCTGGGTACTCGCGGTGGCTCCGGCCCAGCCCCCTGGGTTACACACACTAACCTGGAAGAGATCCCCGAAGTAGAGGGCACCCCCTGTGAAGGCCTTGCCCAGGGACACATTGAGGGTGAGTTCGGCGTTATCGTAGTGGCAGCCCAGCTCGCGGTCCTGGCCGGGCGCGTATTTGACCACAAAGGCCCGGTGGCTGTCCAGCCAGCCCCCGCCACAGTCTGGGTACAGCAGTGCCATCAGAGGCTGGAGGAAGCGCTCCCGCAGCGGCGTTACCAGCGGTTCATCCAGGCCCAGCTCATGCAGCAACACCTGGGGGTGGGGGAGCCCAGAATTAGCAGGGAAGCTGGTAGGGCCTGTCCCTGGGGGAGCCCCTCACTAAGGACAGTGCTGAGTGCTGTGCAGACATCATCAATGTGCTTAACTTCATAATAATACTGCCTGATTTCATCTGACAGATGGGGAGACTAAGGCTCGGAGAAGGTCTGCGCTGGGAACAGGTCTCCCCACACAGACGTCCCTGCCTCCTTGTGCCAGCTGGGTGGAGCCTCACCCACCCCATAGTTGTTCATGGTGTTGGGTCTTCCCTTGGGCATGTCTGACTGCTCGAAGTGCTCCAGCTCCTCCAGCAGGGCCTGGCAGAAGGGCGCTGTGAATACCGGCAGCCGGTAAATTCGCTTCTCCTCTGCGGAGGGAGATGGAGGGACGGCTGGTTAGGTGGGAGCTAACCTTTTCACTGCCCCCAGCCTCAGTCTCCTCATCTGTAGAATAGGGATGACGTGAGTACTCACCTCTCAGGGCTCTTGTGATGATTAAATGACATAACATGTGTGGCAAGGGTGCCCTATTCTTGGACCCCCCCCACACCACCCATCCCTAGATCCTGCCCTGAGGTCTAACCCCCAAATTCAGGTGTGCATCCTGGCTGGCCACCCCTCCTCCCCCAGCTCCAGATCCTGGCAGGTTCGGGAGACTTCGCTCTTGCCCCCTCCTTCAGGTCTTGGGATGGGAACTGCTCCCCATTCCCACCCCCACTGCTAACTCTGGGGCAGGTCTCTCAACATCCCTTGCTGAGCCCACACTTGTCTCAACCATCCCCTCATTAACGTCTTCAGTCACCCCAGTTTGAGGATGCCAGCTGGCTTGTGCCTGGTGCATAGCACTGAATTACTGATCACTGTGGTGGATGCGTGTGCAAGTAAGTGAATACAGATGCCCTCCTCCTGACAGTTCCATCCCACCCCTCTTCTCACTCCTGCTGGTTTGACTTTTAGAGGCAGATATGGTGGGTGAAGGGACCCCAGTCTGCCATCCCCAGTCCTGCCAGGTGGCAGGCTAAGACCTTACCTGACACTGTCTCCAGCCGCTGGAGAAGGCCCTTAAGGTCTGCGCCTGACAATGTGCTGTATTCAGCTGCAGCCAGAAATTCAGGGGCCAAAGCGGCCTCCTGGGGGCAGAACACACCAGCCATGGGGCAGACAGCCCCCAGGCCCAGATGCCTCCATCTCCTTCCAGTAACCTGTCCCCTGCCAAGTACCTGCAGCAAGTTGTAGACCTCTGGCCGTGCTGGGCGGTAGGAGCTGGCAATGAGGGCTTTCCTGGCAGCCGACTCCAGCCCCAGCCGCCGCCGCCGCTCCACCTCCTGCTCAAGCTGGGGTGACACAGGGCCTGGTTACCAGAATGGGGCCTCCCATCCCTCCCAAGGCCATCGTACAGATGAGGAAACTGAGGCTCAGGAAACTCAAGGCAAGGCCAGAGCTGGGAGCCCAGTCTTCCTATGTTCCTGACTCTGCCAGGGTAAATGGCACGTGTTAAACTTAGCTGAAGGGGATTCCTACCAGAACAGGGCCCATCCCACTGAGGGCTGCACCAGCTTGGCTGGATTGAAACCCATCGCTGCACCTTCATCAGCTGGGCCCAACCAAGGAAGGGAAACAGAGTACTGGTTAAGTCTTGTGTTCCAGAGGCTGCAGATGGCTATCCTAGGAAGCTTCTCAACACTTAACACCACCTCCCCATGGGAGACAGGCAGAAGTGGTGGGGGTGGTGGGGGAGAGAATGAAGAGTCAGGAGCTTGGTGGCACCTGCTGTGAAACCTTAAGGTGACTCCTCCCCTTGAGTGCAAGTTTCTCATCTCAAACGGGCACAAAGCAGATAACTTGGCATTTTCTCTGCTTTCTCTTGTCCTGGTGCCAGCACCCAGGTGCTGTGGTAAGTGGGGACAGGAAGGAGGTAAGAGGAGGTCAAAGGAGCCCTTCCAGGATCTGACACTGGCAGACCTGAGGCCGGGAGACCCCTCAAGCTGCTGACACAAATCTAAACAGGAAGGGCCGGGCTGGGTGCAGAAGGGGCGGTGGAGGGTGGGGAGTGTTACCTCTCCCAACAGCTGCTGGAAGTCTTTAGGGCTGACACAGCCTCGCCTGCGCAGGATCTGGGAGCAGAAAAACCAGTAAGCGTGAGAGTGTGACCTGGGGCAAGTCTCTTAAGGTCTCTGAGCCTCAGCTTCTCCTCCTTGAAATGGAGATGATCCGATCACAGGATCATCGTAAACATGAAATGTGATAAGCACGTTAAGCACACAGCAGCGGCTCTTGTTAATAACAGAGAGGACTCAGCCAGGCCCTGCCCTGAGCACTTTACATGCAGTTCATTCATTGATCCCTCACGACAATCTCACTAAAGCGACACGATGATCGCCATTTGAGGTGGAAAATACGGGATGCAGCTGAGGTTAAGTCATTCTCGTCCGATCTGAGCGCGCCAAAGGCAAAGTAAACGACCCCGGGGACTGAGGTCCCTCCTCCACCACCGCTCTCTCTCGTTTCCCCGCAGAGCCAATAGAAGCCACTCACGGGCTCGT
Organism: Cervus elaphus; assembly: GCF_910594005.1. Lineage (NCBI taxonomy): Eukaryota > Metazoa > Chordata > Mammalia > Artiodactyla > Cervidae > Cervus > Cervus elaphus. The sequence continues at coordinate 19,995,507 of NC_057819.1, read as the reverse complement.
AGTCCTCGCGCAGCTGCTGTTCGCTCCGGAAGCGCACGTGAAGCCCGTAGCGCGCCACGTACAAGTTCTCTGAGCAAAAGCAAGCGCAGCGGCAGAAGCGTCGGGGAACTGCTGCGGTCCCCATGGTGAGAAGCGTTGCACTGCCCCGCCGGCTACCGTAGGGACACTTCCGGGTACGCCCCCAGTCGGGCAGGGGCGCGATTTGGAACCAGCGGCCAAGGGTCCGTTCTAAATTCCCAAGTGCAGAAAAGAACGAAGACTCCGCTCCAGAAAACGGTCTGCGGTGCAGAAAGATACTCTCAGGCAGGAGTGAGACTGACAGCGTCCCCTAAGAGCACGCCAGCCTAATGGGCCGCTGCTTCACAGTTTCTCCATCCGCGAGGCGGGGATTAATCATCCCTCTTTATAGATAGGTGAACTTGAGTCACACCTTCACAGGACGTGGAGAAGTAGGAACTCGGAACTCCAAGACCTTCGGCTTAAACACGCTGCTTTCTTTTCCTGCTAGGAGCTTTTAGAGGACCAGCTGACGTCACGAGGACAGTTGGAGTCTTGGGGTCCGATTTTGTTCCCACTGCGCTCCAGTTTTGTGCGTCTGAGCTTGGGTTTAGCATTCATCCCGGTCCCTGCCCGGCGCTCCCGTTGCCTACGCCACTATCTATTAGGGTTCGCCGCGGAGTGCCCCAGAGGGTGTCTCCAAGAGAGGGCTCCGACCGGCGAGACTTCCGGTGGCTCTCCTCCCGGATTCAGGTGTGAGGGGGGAAATAGGGTGTGCTCGGTCGTGGCCACACCCCGCACAACCAGGTTAAAGTTCTGCACAGCCAAGTGTGAGATGAGTATGTTTCTGTTTGATAGAGCGTGCCCGCGGAGACCCAATCACAGTACACGCAACTCTGTCTTCAGTTCACTCTAGTTCTGTCTCTCAGTCCCGTTTGACTCTTTGCGACCCCATGGACTGCAGCACGCCAGGCTTCCCTGTCCATCACCACCTCCTGGAGCTTGTTCAAACTCATGTCCTCCCAGTCAGTGATGCCATCCAACCATCTCATCCTCTGTCGTCCCCTTCTCTCGTCTTCAATCTTTTCCAGCATCAGGGTCTTTTCCAGTGAGTCAGTTCTTTGCATCAGGTGGCCAAAGTATTAGAGGTTCAGCTTCAGCATCAGTCCTTCCAATGAATATTCGGGACTGATTTCCTTTAGGATGGACTGGTTTGATCTCCTTGCTGTCCAAGGGACTCTCAAGAGTCTACTCCAACACCACAGTTCAAAAACATCATTTCTAAGGCGCTCAGCTTTCTTTTTAGTCCAACTCTCACATCCATATGTGACTACTGGAAAAACCATAGCTTTGATTAGATGGACCTTTGTTGGCAAAGTAATGTCTCTGCTTTTTAATATGCTGTCTAGGTTGGTCATAGCTTTTCTTCCACGGAGCAAGCATCTTTTAATTTCATGGCTGCACTCACCATCTGCAGTGATTTGAAGCCCCCCCCAAAATAAACTCTGTCACTGTTGCCATTGTTTCTCCATCTATTTGCCATGAAGTGATGGGACTGGATGCCATGATCTTCGTTTTCTCAAAGTTGAGTTTTAAGCCAACTTTTTCACTCTCCTCTTTCACTTTCATTAAGAGGCTCTTTAGTTCTTCACTTTCTGCCATAAGGGTGGTGTCATCTGCATATCTGAGGTTGATGTTTCTCCCGGCAGTCTTGATTCTAGCTTGTGCTTCATCCAGCACAGCATTTTGCTTGATAAGTCTGTCTTGGGAACCCCATTATGGTCCGCCGTGCACCCCCAAGGTCCCAATCTGCAAAGCCCCGAGAAGAAGCTGGGCTGGCAGTCATGTTGCTGAGCTGGCAGAACGAAGGTGCACACCTGGGGAGGAAGTCTTGACCTGTAGAACTTTTTCCTGCACTAGAGTTCCCTCCGAGGTCCAGCAAGAAGCTGGTATGGAGGTGGGGAGGGAGACTCTGGGGCTTTAAGACTCCCCAGATAAACAGTGACTATGAATGACAACTGTTGCCTGAGCGCCACCTCGACCGGACCTGAGCTAACACCTCTACCACCTTAACTCCTTTCATCCCTACAGCAAACCTTTGAGCTGGGCACTGTTATATCACCGTGTTACAGAGGGGCAAGGGGCTTCCCTGGTGGCTCACGTAGTAAAGAATCCGCCTGCAACTCAGGAGACGCAGGTTCGATCCCTGGGTCAGGAATATGCCCTGGAGAAGGGAATGGCTGGCTACCCCAGTCTTCTTGCCTGGAGAATCCCATGAATAGAGGAGCCTGCGGGCTACAGTCCATGGGGTCACAGAGAGTCGAGCACGACTGAGCAACTAAACACACATGCACACATGGGGAAACTGAGGCCCAGAGAGGTGCAGTGACCTGCTCCATGTCCTTCCCCAGTAAGGGACATATATATATGGGGATTGAACCCAACAGTCTTCCCTTTGAGTTCCCTGTTCACTACAATATGAATATTTTGACCATACCGTGTAGCTTGTAGGATCTCAGTTCCTGACCAGGGATCAAACCCAGGCTCCCTGCAGTGGAAGCGTGGAGACCTAACACCGGGACTGCCAGGGAAATCCTTTGTTGGCATTTTCTTGATGGCTTTGCTTTCCTTTCCTCTTGTGTACACACAGGTTCACACATTCACACTCACATCCACAGTCACACACACTCTTGCACACAAACACAGCCTTACATGCTAACACACATTCACACAAAATCACACATGTGCTCACACCCTCAACACTCCCTCCTTTATTTGCATGCAATATTCCACATTACAGTCACAATCACACACTTGTATTAATAAACCCAGTAAACCCAAAAGCCCTTCAGTGGGCTGAGCTTGGAGTGCTTGCAGAACAGCAAAAAACCTACAAGAGGGTGGGTCATAGAGAACAGGGCCAGGGTTGTATTTGGGACCAAATCTTTGGGCCACTGGCAACATTTTGGATTTTATTCTATACAAAGGGAAGCTGTTTAGTCCTCACCACAAACCCTGTGAGGTAGGAGCTATCCCCATCTGACAGATGTGGAAGATGAGGTTCAGAGAGGTTGAGTGACCCATGTGAGGTCACACAGCTGATATGTGGTGCGGTCTGGCCAGGTTCCTTCCTAAAGGTGCCTTCTTGGGCATGAAAGCCAGGTCTTTGCACCTCGGAGATTCTGGGGCCCAGACCTGGGACTCCCAAAACTACCAGTCTTCCCCAGGTAGGAGAATGACTATCAGGGACCTGCTTGCCCCTCAAGGACCCCACTCCCCAGCCCAGAGCTGTGGGGCCTGAGCAGATGATTAAAGTTTTACAGCCATCTTGATTGCCCAGCGATAGTGAAGGGCCCTGCTCTCCAGGAGAGGATCTATTTCCCCAGGTCTTCATTCATTCCCCTTCTCAGCACCTTCCTCTCCCCCTCCAGCCTCCCCAGGCCCAGGGCAGACCAGCTGCCCAGGCAGCCACCATGCAGGCTGGTATGTGCAGCCCCCAACCCCAGCCAGCTCACTTGTTAGGGTGCTCCTTTTATGGCTGTTTTTGCAAGATGAGTGTGTTCTTCTCAGCTGAGACTGGCCCTCCCCATGCCCCACCGCTGCCCTGGAAACGGCATCCCCAAGCCCACTCTGTCCCAACCTGGGCTCCGTCACCAGAGGGAACCACAGCCAGAATAATAACAGTAAGCACTGAATCACTGTGCTCACAGCCAGCACTCACTTGGACTTCTGTCGACCTTGTGAGATATTATTATCCTTAATTTTGTTGTTGTTTAGTCGCTCAGTCATGTCCAGCTCTTTTGTGACCCCGTGAACTGTAACCTGCCAGGCTCCTCTGTCCTTGGGATTTCCAGGCAAGAACACTGGAGTGAGTTGCCATTTCCTTCTCCAGGGGATCTTCCTGACCCAGGGATTGAACCCAGGTCTCCTGCATTGGCAGGTAGATTCTTTACTACTGAGCCACCAGGGAAGCCGCTATCCCCATCTTACAGATGAGGAAACAGAGGCTCAGTGAGGTTCAGGGTCCTGCGTAGGGACATAAACCAGGTGGATGCAGAAGCAGAATTAGAACATCCAACTGGGGAATTCTCTGGTGGTCTAGTGGTTAGGACTCTGCACTCTCACAGGGTTCAATCCCTGGTCAGGGAACTAAAATGCCACAAGCCTCGCAGCATGGCCAAAAAAAGGAGAACACCCATCCTTTGGATTCCAGAGTGATGTGTGTGTGTATGTGTATGTATATGTGTATATATATATATTGTATGCATGTATAGATATGTGTCTATACATATTCATTTGAACTACCAGGACACATGTACAAAAGGGCACAAATCATTAAGTGTACAGTTTGGTGAATTTTCACAAACTAGACACGCCCACGTAACCAGCACTCAGATCCCAAAACAGAACATCCCAACCCCCACCACTACCACCACATGTCCCCCATCAGTGACTGGCCATCCCAAGGGCAGTCACTACTCTGACTTCTAAGAGCAAAGATCAGTCTTGCCTGTTCTTGAATTCAATACAGATAAAATCATGTAGTATGTGCTGTTTGGTATACCTCATCTTTCACTCAGCATAATTGTTTTTAATTGAAGTGTAGTGTATTTACAGTGTTGTTAGCTTGCTTCTAATGTACAGACAAGTGATTCAGTTATACATATATGCATTTATTTTCATAATTCTTTCCCACTATAGTTTATTATAGGAGGTTGAATTTAGTTCCCTGTGCTATACAATAGGATCTTGTTGTTGATCTGTTTTTTATATAGTAGTTTACATCTGCTAATCCCAAACTCCTAATTTATCTCTCCCCCACCCCCAGCATTATGACCTTAAGATTCATCAGTGTTACATGTAGCAGCGGCTTATCAGGGTTTTTGTGGCTGCATAGTATTCCACTAGGTGCCTTCCTCCACCATTCATTGTACCTCCCTACAGCTGATGGGCATTTGCATTGTTTCCAGTTTGGGGATGTCATGGATGAAGCTATAATGAACAGTTTTTATTGTGGTTAAAATATACATAATGTAAAATTGGCTTCTTAACCATTTTTTAATACACTTTATTTCTCCAGAGCAGTTTTAGGTTCACAGCAAAATAGAGTGGAAAGTATAGAGATTTACCATGTGTTCCCTGCTGTCTCCCACACAGAGCCTCTCCCCCCACCATCAACATCCCACACCCGGAGGTACATTTGTTACAATCGATTGTCACATTGGTGTGTCATTACCACCCAAAGTACTTCATTTACATTAGGGTTCCCTCTTGGAGTTGCGTATTCTATGTCTCTTTTTGACAATGTATAGGGCCACATATCCACTATATGGTGTCATATGGAATAGTTTCAATGCCCTAAAAATGCTCTATGCTCTGGCCCGTTCATTCATCCCCTCTTCCTCTCTTTTTTAAAATTACTATTATTTTAAATTTTTTATTTATTTTTTTGGCTGCGCTAGGTTGCTGTTCAGGGTTTTTCTAGTTGTGGCAAGCAGGGGCTACTGTATGTTGCAGCAGGCTTCTCACGGCAGCAGCCTCTCCCGTTGTAGAGCACAGGCTCTCGGGCTTCAGTAATGGCAGCACAAAGGTCCCTAGAGCAAGCGCGAAAGCTTCAGTAGTCACAGTGCACTTGTTTAGTTATTCTCACAACATGTGGAATCTTCCTGGACCAGGGATCCAACCCATGTCCCCTGCACTGGCAGGCAGATTCTAATCCACTGTGCCACCAGGGAAGTCTTCCCCATCCTCTCTTGACCCCTGGCAACCACTGATCCTTTTACTGTCTCCATAGGTTTTGTGGTTTTTTTTTTTTTGGCTTCACCACAAGGCATGCAGAATCGCAGTTCCCCACCAGGCATCAAACCCGTGCCCCCTACAGTGGAAGTGTGGAGTTTTAACAACTAGACTGCCAGGGAAGTTTCTCCATAGTTTATCTTTTGCAGGATATGCTATAGTTGAAATCATCCAGTATTTAGTCTTTTCAGATTGGCTTGTCTCCCTTGTGTGCATGAGTGCTAAGTCACTTCAGTCATATCTGATTCCTTGCAACCCCATGGATTGAATCTCACCAGGCTCCCCCGTCCATGGGATTCTCCGGGCAAGAATACTGGAGTGGGTTGCCATGCCCTCCTCCAGAGGATCTTCCAGACCCAGGGATCAAACTCACATCACTTATGTCTCCTGCATTGGCAGGCAGCTCTTTACCACTAGCACCACCTGGGAAACCCTGTCTCCCTTAGTAATATGCATTTATGTTTCTACCCTCTTTTCATGGCTTGATAATTCATATATTTTTTTTAGCACTGAGTACTGTTCCATTGTCTGGATTACCATTTTACACATTCACCTCCTAAAAGACATCTTGATTGCTTCCAAGTTTTGGCAATTATGAATAAAGATGCCCTAAACATCTGTGTGCAGGTTTCTGTGTGGACGTAGATTTTCAACTCGTTTGGGGAGTGTGATTGCGGGATCATATGGTAGGAGTATATTTGATTTTGTAAGAAGCCACCAAAGTAACTGTGCCATTTTGCGTTCCCCCCAGCAATGAAAGAGGGTTCCTGTCCTTCCGCATCTTCATCAGCATTCGGTGTTGTCAGTGTTTTGGATTCGGGCCATTCTATTAGGTATGTAGTGGTACCTCGTTTCAATTTGCAATTTTCTAATGAAAATTACATTGACTGTCTTTTCATATGTTTATTTTCCATCTGTATTTTTCATTTGTGAAATGTCCATTCAGGTCTCTTCCCTGTTTTTCAGATTATTTGTTTTCTTATTGTTGAATTTGAAGAGATCTTTGTATGTTTTGGATAACAATCCTTTATCATATATATATAACATTTTCTCCCAGTATGTGGCTTGTCTTCTCATTCCTTGAACAATATCTTTCACAGAGTGAAAGTTTTAATTTTTTTTTAATTTGATTATGCAGGCTCTTAGTTCCCATAGGTGGGATCTAGTTTCCAGACCAAGGATTGAACCCCAGGCCCCCTGCATTGGGAGCGTGGAGTCTTAGCCACTGGACCACCAGGGAAGTTCCAGAATTTTTTTAATTTTAATGAAGTCTAGCTTATCAGTTCTTTCTTTCATGGATCATGCCTTTGATGTTATATCTAAAAAAATCATCTCTATCCCCCCAAGAATGAGATTTCCTCCTACATTATCTTCTAGGAGTTTGATAGTTTTGTGTTTTACATTTAGATCTGTGAGCCATTTTGAGTTAATTTTTGTGAAAGATGTAAGATTTGTGACAAGATTTTTTTTTTTTTTTTGCACATGGATGTCCAGTTGTTTCAGCGCTGTTTGCTGAAAAGACTGTCTTTGTTTCACTGTGTTGCCTTTCCTCCTTTGTGGGAGATCAGTTGACTATATTTATATGGGTCTATTTCTGGGCTCCCTGTACTGTCCCATTGATCTATTTGTCTCTTGTCAACAACACACTGTCCTGATTATGGCAGCTTCAGAGTAAGTCCTGAAGTCAGGTAGTGTCAGCACAATGACTTTGTTTTGCTCCTTCAATATGATGTTGGCTATTCTCACACAGCAAAAATGAGAGAGCCTGAATCTGATCCCAGCTCTGAGTCACTCTAGCTTTTGGATAATCCATCCAGGAGCTTCTCTTTTGGTACAATTATATATTTGCTTTTGTTTCTGCACAAACAGTATCATACTTCAGCTTGATTCTATCACTTGTGTTTACTCAACAAGTTGAGGAGGTCATTTCATACCTTTCTTAACTTTTGTGTATAGATTGATACATAGTTTTCCCCCCCTCCTTGCTACAGGGTATTCTGTTGAGCATGCTTTGTAATTATTTGGAGAGTTCCCACCAGACTTTTGCTCCTCCAGTAACTATCTGCAAACTAGTATCTTCCGCTCCCTCCACAAGTCTATCTATAGAAGAACTTCCTACTGGGTCAAAAAAAAGAAGTGCATTTACAATTCTGCACTTGGCCAGATCCCTTTGAAAGAAGCTGTCCCATGTGAGGAACAGAGGCTGTTTTAAATTCAGGGAGTGTTTTCAATCTCTAACTGAAGGCTGGATAGAGACAGGGGCATATCTTGCCCCCCCCCCCCAACCCCTCTGGGCTTGACCTACTCTCCTGCTCATGAATGGATCCCTCTTCTGTTCCTCAAATGCCAGATGAGTTCCCACCTCAGAGCCTTTCCACTGGGAGTTCCTTTCACCTAGAATACATCCCCTCCTGATCTCTCCATGGTTCCCTCTTCCTCCCCTTTCACCTTCCTCAGGAAGCCCTTCCCAATTAAGCAGACCCATGGCACTTTCCATTGCCTCACCCGGTTTTATTTACTTTACAGGAAATAAGTAATAACCTGGCACTACCTGAGATTATCTTGCCGTATTTACTTGTTGATTTTCCCCACCCCACAGAGAATGGGAGTTTTCTCTTTTTTCACACCCATCATCGAGCACCTAGACCCCAGCGATCACGGAGGACATGTAGGTTCCCTCCTCTCTCCCGCTTCCCACCACCCTGCTCTATTTTTCTCCACGAAATGTATTCCCTTCCAACAAGTATAATTTGTTTATTCATTATGTGTATCGCCTGGCTCTCTCACTAGAATGTCAGCCCCAGAAGGGCAAGGATCTTGTTTTGTCCTCCGCAGCATCTCTTAACACAAGAGGGCACAGCACATACTGCCTTTCACCAAATATTGGTTGAATGAATGAGGATCATAACCTCCATCCTCCAGGGCTGGCAAGGTTGTCCCTCTGGAGCAAAAGGCAGATTAAAGAGCAGGCCCCCCGCAGCAGGTGTGGCCATTTCCTCCTGCTCAGAATGGGCCTGAGACCTCGAAGCCTAGAGCCCCAGCGGAAGGGCCTTGGCCTTGCGGATGGGGGCGGGGCTCGCCGCAGGTGGGCGGGGTAATCCTGACCACGCCCCACAGAGGCCCCGCCCAGCGGGAGGCCCCTCCCCGCCCATAAGTGGGCCTGGGTGCCCGCCCCGCCCGGTTCGCTCCGACCTTGCTGCGGCGCAGCCGGGGGCGGGAGGCCCGGAGGAGCGGCGGGAGGAGGGAGGGGCGGAGCGAGCGCAGCGCCGGGCGCAGTCTCCAATGAGCCGCGCGGAACCGGCGCCCCTGAGGACCCCAGCCCGCTGTTCCCCCTCCCCACGGCCCACCTGGTGCCAGGTAAGGGAAAAGGTAAGGGGACCCCCGACCCAGATCTTTCTCAGGTCGAGGTGCTACGCCGGGCAGAGGCTGGGGGGCCACTTGGCTCTCCCTGCCCCGGGGGTGGAGTAAAGGCATCTCGGTAGAAAGTGGGAGCCTCCTGGGAGCCTTCCTGGCCCCCGCCTTGGTACCCCAGAGCCCGCAGTCGCGGGTCCCAGCCCCCCATCCCTGCAGCATCCTTTCCACGCCGCAAGGAGATTGCAATTTTTTTTTTTTTTAACCTTTCAGATGCCGCCAGCTCTTGGAAAATGGTGGGGGTGACTTTTGGGGGTGGATCCTGGGATGACTGTTCCCCCAGGATCTGACTGGCAGCTCTTCCGAGGGCTCTCCGCACCCTCCAGCGTGCCGTGCTCAAAGATCCTGAGAGCCTGCCTATATCAGAAACCTGGGGGCAGGCCTGAGCCTGCCGACCTTGGGGAACCCCTTCCCCCCACTCACCCTGGCTGGCCAGTGGGTTGAGCCTTCTTTGCCTCCATCCTGGCAGTTAAGCCTGTGGGTTCCCAAGGGTCTCTCCCTTGTTTCTAAGTCTCTGTTAAAGCAGGGTGCCCCTCCCCAGACCTGAGGTTAATTAAAATAGCTTTCATCTGGTCTGACAGGATTCCCCGCCCACTGCCCCGCCCCCTGGATATTGGCTGGCCTCCATTCCCTTGCTTCAGGCGGGCAGGTGCCAGGTGACCAAAGGAGGCTGGCAGGAAAGCCACCGTAGCTCCCCAGTTCGCCTCACCTAGCCCTGTGGGTCATCTGAAACAAGTCGCCAAGGGCCCAGCGTGGGCTGGGGGGCTCAGCAAAGGTGGGACTCAGGGTGGAAGAAGTCCTGGCCCTGCATCTGGAGACCCCACAGTGACACCATCCCACAGCACCCGCCCCAGTCACCTGGGCGATACCACTGGGGGGTGAAAAGTTCCCCTCAGAATTTGGGGGTGAACTGAGCTGGGTGGGCCCCTCCAGGTCCTTCATGACGCTTTCTTGGGAGCCCTGCATAGCCTGGGTCGCAGAGAGTGAAGTGTGGGTTTCACCTGTTCTCTGCGGGTCATTTGATGTCCCCAAGCCTTTCTTTGCCTACCTGTAAAATGGGAATGATAACTGAGAGACCCTTCCTGAGTAGCAGTGAATAATCAGGAAGGGAGGTGGCTGGCACTTAGCTCATTGTCAAACACTTAGCAATAATCCGTAAACGTAAACAGTAGCTGTCACCCTTGTAATAATAATTCCTATTTATTGTCTCCTGGCTGTTTCAGACTTTCCTTTTGTGCATCTGACAGCTGGTGATGCCCCAACCACCATTTTTTCTACCCGAAAGAAAAGCCTTTGACAGGACTCTCAGTGAGGGTGGGGTCATTTGCTAATCCTATGGCATTCCTTAGCTCTCGGGGTCAAGGCGAGTTGACACTGTCTTCCTGGGCACATCAGGCCCTGGGCACAGCCTGCCCTGACCTCTGGCCACCACCCTGTCCTTGTCCCTTGGGGCACACAACATCACTCATGTGCCCACAATTTGCCCTCCAGCTTCACCTGGCCAAACCCACGTCAGGCAGATGGAGAGCATGGACGTGGCTCCAAGCATCCCACTGGTCCCCATCCTCCCCTCCTCCCAGTATGGGCTGATGGTCGCGTCCCCTTCATTCTGCTGCTCAGTAACTTTAAAAATAACAAGAGTCGCCCTGTCTCCACTGAGGGCTGTAACCTGACCCTAGTTGGATTCTGCTCCATCAGAGCCTGGAGCAGGAGGACTCAGCACTTGAGAGCTGGGCACCCTGGTGCTGTGGCTGCTCTGCCCCCGCCCACTGGGTAACCTCAGACCAGCCTCTCTCCCTCCCTCTCTGGGCCTCGGTTTCCCCATCTGTAAACTGTGATTCAAATAGCCTGTGATGCTGGAGTGTGAAACTTTGTTTATGCCGGTGAGGAAGATAGACAGCTGGGCTCCCAGGTGGGTGCCTGGCCATGAAATGGGTTGACTTTACCTGAAGCGGAGGGTGTCAGGAAGGGATTCCCCCGGTGACTGGAAGTAGGCGTGGGGAGAGCCAGTTCAGCCCGTGTTCCTGCCAACCCCCACCCCGTGCTGGTCTCTGGCAGGTCTGCCTTCTCTCCCACTTCTGAATGCCAGCTCCTTCCTGAGGGCTAAAGGGACTCCTCGTCCCACCCCGAGGTGAGCTGCAGCCAAGGTGGCTGGCAGTGCCTGGGCAGCCGGCAGGCCTGCAGAGGCCCCAGGCCAAGAGCATCCCTCCCCAGGCTCTGTCTCACGCTCACCCACTTGCTGGCTCCCCGAGGCCTCTGCATTGCAGCAGACAGGAGCCTAAGCCGGCAGCCCTCCCAGGGGTGGAACAAGGGCCTGCGCAGGGGGTTGTCTGTTCCCCCATCCCTACCTCCACCCACTCTCCTGCCCTGGATTCCCCTCAGCCCAGGCTTCCCTGGAAGAGTTAGCTGCTGACAGGGCAGCGTCTTCTCTAGGACGGACTTGAGTCTTCCTGGAAGAGCTGTGGTGACAGTAGAGCCCCTCAGGCTTGGGGACCATCACGCCTCTGTGTCGCCTCTGCAGCTCATACCCTTCTGAGCATCATTAAAAGTCTTGCCTACCGCACCGCAGCCCCCCCCGCCCCGAGAGGCTGGTTTGAAGAATCACGGCTTCGGAGTTGAGAGCCCAGATTTTGGAACTCAAAGGCCTGGGTTCACATCCCAGCTCTGCTACTTCCTCCTAGCTGGGTGACCTGGAGCAGGTCACTGAACCTCTATGTGCCTCAGTTTTCTCACTGTAAAATGGGGATAGCAGTGAAACATACCTCATAGGATGCTTGTGAGGGATGACTGCATGTAAACCACTCAATCCAGTGCCAGGCGCACAACAACCTCAGTGTCTGCTGTTATTACTCTTGCTGCTGTCCTTGTCAGTGTTAGCGCTGTCCTCAGTTCTCTTGGCGGAGCCGCCTCTGGCATAGGCTCTGTTCTCCTTTGATGAAGGCTCTGTGTTTGCACTTGCTGAATGTGTGTGTGTGTGTGTGTGTATATATACACATATATATGTATTTTTAAATTGAAGTATAGTTGATGTGCAATGTTGTATTTGTTTCTGGCGTACAGCAGAGTGATTCAGTTATATATATAGTCTTTTTCATATTCTTTTCCATTATGGCTTATTGCAAGATATTGAACATAGTTCCCTCTGCTATACAGCAGGTCCTTGTTGTTTATTTTAATATAGTATCTGCTATGTTTATCCTAATTTATCCCTCCCCTACCCCCTCTCCCCTTTGGTAACCACAAGTCTGTTCTCTTCGTCTGTGAGTCTGTTTCTGTTTCATTAATATTTGTGTCATATTTTAGATTCCACATATAAGTGATTTCATGTGGTATTTGTCTTTCTCTTTCTGATTCACTTCACTTAGTGTGGTAGTCTCTAGGTCCATCCACATTCCTGCAAATGGCATTATTTCATTCTTTTTTATGGCTGAGTAGTATTCCATTGTGGGTGTGGGTGTGTATATATATATGTATATGTATACATACATACATATATGTATACATACACACATACATATATATATACACCACATCTTTATCCATTCATCTGTCAATGGACATTTAGGTTGCTTCCGTATCTTGGCTGTTGTAAGGACTTGCTATGTTGACAAGCATTTTAGCTTAGCAGTGTAGAGCATAGCTTCTAAAACCAGACAGCTCTGAGTTCAAATCAGAGCTCCACTGCTCACCAGCTGTGTGATCTTGTTTGGGCAAGTTATTAGCTCCTCTGGGCCTCAGTTTCTCCATCAGCTAAGTGGGAATGATAGTGTAAATCTGACAAAGTTGTTGTAAGGACTAAATAAGTGGACACATACAAAGCACGTGGCTCAGCCAGAAAGATAAAGACTAATACAGTATACTAACGCATACATATGGAATTTAAAAAGATGGTAACGATAACCCTATATGCAAAACAGAAAAAGAGACACAGATGTACAGAACAGACTTTGGGACTCTGTGGGAGAAGGCGAGGGTGGGATGTTCTGAGAGAACAGCATTGAAACAAGTATACTATCAAGGGTGAAACAGATCACCAGCCCAGGTTGGATGCATGAGACAAGTGCTCAGGGCTGGTGCACTGGGAAGACCCAGAGGGATGGGATGGGGAGGGAGGCGGGAGGGGGGATCAGGATGGGGAACACATGTAAATCCATGGCTGATTCATGTCAATGTATGGCAAAAACCACTACAATATTGTAAAGTAATTAGCCTCCAACTAATAAAAATAAATGAAAAAAAAAAAGCACGTGGCTCACGTAAAGGGCGGGACCGCTCGGAAGCGCTGTGCCTTGTCATTGTTTGCTCACAGTGACTGGACACCTGCTGCAGTTCTGAGGTTGTGGGTCAGCTGCTGGGACCCTTCACACACGTGAGCCCCAGCTCAGGCCTTCGTTACCAGAGTGACTGAGCCACGTGCTTTTGCCTCTCTGTGCCTCAGTTCCCCCAGCTGTAAACGGGAATGTGGAAGCACTGGCCTCCTGGAGTCGTGTGAGGTTTCTGGCATTCCAGAACATCCAGTCAGTCACCTTGGTCTGAGCCTCGGAGCTGTGAGGGAGAGGGTCTCTCAGGCTGCCCCCCACCCACTGCCCCGTTCCCAGTTGCTCCTCACAACCACCCCTCCTGTTGCTCCGTGCCTCTCTCCTCCTTTGGGGACTCTGGAGCTTTGCCCATTCTGCAGATGGGGCATCAGAGACCCTCAGGTCTCCTTGTCTCTCTCAAGCCCATCAACACATTCCTACCTTAGGGCTCTCGCCATGTCTGTTCCACCTGTCCAAAATGCTTTTCCCCCAGGTATGCACATGGCAGACTCCCTCATCTCTCTCAGTCTTATTCAGGTATTACCTTCACAGCAAAGTCTTCCCGGTACCCCCATTTAAAATTGCCCTCACATCCCTTACACCCAACTCTTCCCCCCAAGCCCTGTCTCTTAACACACTGTATCACTTACTTATTGTACTTATTGTCTGTCTCTGACATGAATGTCCCATCTCCTCAAGAGCAGGGATCTTTGTTACTTTGGTTCACAGTTAAATCCCCAGCACAAGAACTTCCCTGGTGGTCCAGTGGCTAAGACTCAGCGCTCCCAGTGCAGGGGGCCCAGGTTCAATCCCTGGTCGGGGAACCCAACCCACATGCCCCAACTAAGAGCTTGAACGCTGCAACTAAAAATCCTGCATGCTGCAACTAAGACCTGGTGCAGCTAAATAAATAATTTTTAAAAATCCTTAGCACAAAAAAAAAAAAAAAAAAATCCTTAGCACAAAGAACAGAGTCTGGCCCACAGAGGGTACCCAATAAATATTCCCGAATGAGTGGAACCTTCACCCTACCCCTGTGTAATTTGTCACTGTCATTTTACCGATGAGGAATCTGAGGCTCAGAGATATCAAGTGACTTCCTCAAGGTCACACAGCCAGCAAGCAGCATGCCCTCACCCCTCACCCCACTGCTCCCTACAGGTCTGGCCTCGCCCTACAGACAATGGCCTTGCCCCCATGAGCTAGAGCCTGCCCCTCGGTGCCTGCCCACCCCTGGCCAGCAGGATGCAGCTGTGGAAGGCAGTGGTGGTGACCCTGGCCTTCATGAGTTTGGACGTCGGCATGACCACGGCCATCTACATCCTTAGCCACCTGGACCGCAGCCTGCTGGAGGACATCCGCCACTTCAACATCTTTGACTCGGTGCTGGACCTCTGGGCGGCCTGCCTGTACCGCAGCTGCCTGCTGCTGGGGGCCACCATCGGCGTGGCCAAGAACAGCACCCTGGGGCCCCGGAGGCTGCGGGCCTCGTGGACGGTCATCGCCCTTGTGTGCCTCTTTGGGGGCATCTACACCATGGTGAAGCTGCTGCTCTTCTCCGAGGTACGCAAGCCAGTCCGGGACCCATGGTTTTGGGCCCTCTTCGTGTGGACCTACATTTCACTCGCTGCCTCCTTCCTGCTCTGGTGGCTGCTGTCCACGGTGCAGCCAGACGCCAAGGCCCTCGGGCGGGGTGCTGGGGCCGAGGGCGAGGGTGAGGGCGAGGGCTTCCCTGGGGAGGACCGGCCCGCACCCGAGCAGGCATCCGGGGCCACGCTGCAGAAGCTGCTGTCCTACACCAAGCCCGACATCGCCTTCCTCGTGGCGGCCTCCTTCTTCCTCATCGTGGCGGCTCTGGGTAAGTGCCGGCCCGCGGGGTCTGGTGGGCACCCAGGGAATGTGTTAGGGGGGTGTGACCAACTCTTCTTTCCTCTCAAGTTTGTTTTTTTTTTTTAATTTTATACAACTTTTAAAATTTTTATTTATTTATATATTTCTGGCGGTGCTGGGTCTTTGTTGCTGTGCGGGCTTTTCTCTAGTTGCGGCAAGTGGGGGCTACTCTGGTTGCGGCGCGCAGGGTTCTCACTGCGCTGGCTTCCCTTGTTGCGGAGCACAGGCTCTAGGGCGCGTGCCTCAGTCGTTGTGGCTCCTGGGCTCTAGGGCACAGGCTCAGTAGTTGCGGCGCATGGGCTTAGCCGCTCCGAGGCATGTGGGATCTTCCTGGAGCAGGTATCTAACCCGCATCTCCTGCATTGGCAGGCGGATTCTTTACCACTGAGCCACCAGGGAAGCCCCATCCTCTCCAGTTTTAGTATCTTCCTCCCATGATTCAAACATCATGTTAATATGCAAAGGTAAACATTGAGGGTTTCGCCCTAATTCTGCCCCTGACAACCCTAAATCCCCCTGCCCAGGCCTAACTACAGGAAACGGTTCCAGCAACTTCCACGTGGGCAGGAAACCACTTTTATTCATTTCTTACATGTGCCTCCAGTGTTTCTTTATACAGCTGTAAGCAAAGGAGTGCACGTCTCTCTCCCCCACCTTCTGCACTCTAGTCTGCGTCTTGCTTTTTTCACTTAATATATCCTGGGGACTTTACTGGTGGTCCAGTGGTTAAGATTCTGAGCTTCCAATGCAAGGGTCATGGGTTCAATCCCTGATAGGGGAGCTAAGATCCCACATGCTGCACTGTTGTTGTTCAGCTGAAGTTTGTGTCTGACTCTTTGCAATCCCATGGAATGCCAGGCTCTGTCCTCCACTATCTCCCAGAGTTTGCTCAATTCATGTCCACCGAGTTAGTGATGCCATCCAATATCTCATCCTCTGCACCCTCTTCTCCTTTTAGCTGTCCTTCCCAGCATCAGGGTCTTTTCCAGGGAGTCTGTTCTTTGCATCAGGTGGCCAAAGTATTGGAGCTTCAGCTTCAGCATCAGTCCTTCCAATGAATATTCAGGGTTTATTTCCTTTAGAACTGACTTGTTTGATCTTGCTATGCAGTGCAGCCATATAAAACAATAACAACAATAATATATCCTAGAATTTTCCCAGTTAGTTCCTCATTTTGTTTTTGACTGCATAATACTCCACTGTGTGACTGTACCATAGATTATTTAGTCAATCTGTTGTTGGACTCTTGGGTTGTTTTGAGTCTTTTTTTTTCTTTTTTATACACATTTCCTATAAATGTGGATATATCTAAAGAAGTTATCCTACAGATAAGTGGCATTTCTGGGTTCAAAGCATTTTTTATAATGAAGCAGAATAGAACCATCAGGTTATGTAGTCTGTGATGAGCTTAAGTTGCATGAAACACCTGTGTGTGTGTCCTGGTTGGTGATATAAATTGTATCTGCTCCTCTGGGTCTGGTCCAAACAGTTTGAAAGTACCACTTCAGAAACCCAGTGAGAAGATGACATCACAGGGTGGAAACTCTCTGGGTTCTGGGGGCAACAAGCCCCAGGTACCAATTCCATTCCTGCTCCAGGCCTGGCTTTGTGACCATGGGAGGGTGATCCAACCTTCCATAGCTTCACATCCTTCTTATGTGAAATAGGAGTTGCTAGCATCCTTGTTCCAAGATGTTGTAAAGTTGGAATAAAGACAGAGAGGAGAGGGATGTCCCTGGTGATCCAGTGGTTAAGACTGAGCTTCCACTGCAAGAGTCATGGGTTCGATCCCTGATCAGGGAACCAAGATCCCACATGCCACAAGGCACAGCTAAACAAACAAAAAGGACTGAGAGGAGGAGAGGTACAGAGCTTGCTACATATGGTAAGTACCCGGATGTTTGCTCCTATGAGTCGTTACATATTTAACTCACAGAGGGACAGAGTCTGGGAGCAGCCACAAAGCCACAGTGATCTCAGAGAGGACTGGCGAGCCCTAGAGCCCATTTCCACGTACCAGCTACCCTCTGTCCTCTCAGTTCCGGCCCCGTGACCACTGTGTGATTTTAGGCACGTCTTCTCATCTGTAAAATGGGCATCTCAGCAGTTGTGAGGTTCAGTGAGCTCATACAAGTAGGATGCCTTGGACAGCTCCTGGCACATAGAAAGCTCCCAATAAGTTTTAGTGGCCGTGAGTATTGAGATGACCCCTATTCATTTAACCAGACTGCTGCTGCTCCTTACACTACGAGGTCAGCGGTCTGCTTGTGAGCAGCCTACTGGGATTCTATTGACCCTGGTCCTCAGCCACAGCTTTGGTGACAAGAGAGTCCTGCGTCTACTCTGCTGCCTCCCCTAGCAGGCTTGGAGCCCCTTGGGGTCAGAGGTCAGGTCTGACTCCTTCAGGGCCCCCAATACCTGGCATTGAATGAGACTCACTGAGTAGATGGATGAGTGAATGAGTGGATGACCATCCTGCCCATGTTGGCAGTTGTCTCCCCCACAGCCTTTATTCCCCCACCTGCCAGGGTGCTTTTGTCAGCTGTTGTGAACTTAGGGAATACAGATGTCCTAAAATACAGCCAAGCAGATTGTGCCAGCCTGTAGGGTTATGTTGAGGTCAAGGGCTTAAACTTGAGATCAGGCCCACAACTTTACTCATTATTTAATTTTTTTGGCCACCCCATGCAGCATGTGGGATCTTAGTTCCCTGACCAGGGATCAAAGCTGCACCCTCTGCATCAGAAGTGTAGATTTTTAACCACTGGACAACCAGGGAAGTCTCAGATAATTTTAGTCGAGTTTACTAACAGTGGCCAAACCTCAGTGTCTCATCTTGTAATTAGGGCTTTGTCAGGGTTTTGTGAATTTTTTTTTTTTTTTTTGGCTGCACCGCAGGGCATCTTAGTTCCCTGACCGGGGATTGAACTTGTATCCCCTGCAGTGGAAGTGCAGAGTCCTAACCCACTGGACCACCAGGTAAGTCCCAGGTTATTGTGAAAATTAAATGAGGTGAAGCACAGTGCCTGGCAAAACCAGGTACTTCATAAAAGTTAAATACTATGGCTATTGGGCTTCCCAGGTGGTGCAGTGGTAAAGAACCTGCCTGCCAATGCACAAGATGCGCGTTCACTTCCTGAGTCGAGAGGATCCCCTGGAGAAGGGAATGCCAACCCAGTCCAGTATTCTTGCTTGGAGAATTCCATGGACAGGAGAGCCTGGCAGGTTACACTCCATGGGGTTACAGAGTCGGACACAACTGAGCAACTGAGCACACACGCGTGCACACTATGATTAGCAATTACTTTTCAACCCATAAGCATCCAGGAGGGCCCAGATTTTTCTGAAATCTTATAATCTAAAAAGAAAAACTGCCCATTGTAGTAAAAAAAAAAAAAAGATTAATTTTAGTGTTGAGTATGTCCCATTGTGATTCTTTAATATGGATTTCATGGCAACCTAACTACAATAACCTTGGGCAAATGACCTAACCTTTCTGAGCCCCAGTTTCCTCATCTGTAAAATGGGAAGAATGATAATACTACACTTATAGGATTATTGGGAGGCATTTGAGACTTGAAAGAGATGAATGAGTCGCTATCTGGGGTAACAGTGGTCCAGGCAGAGGGAACAGCCCGTGCAAAGGTCCTGAGGCAGAAAGCTGCCTGATTATTGAAGGAAAAGCAGAGAGAGTTGAGGGAGAGTAGAAGATAGTAGCTCAGCACCAGGACCAGTCGTGCAGGGGGTGTCAGCCATTGTGAGGACTTTGATCCAGGATGAGACGATCTGATTTGGGTTTCACAGGCTCCTGCTGTCTGCTGGGAGCGGAGAACAGGTTGATGGGGACAAAGGTGGCAGCAAGGAGAACCAAGACTTTGTTGAGACCATCCACAGGACGTTGACAAAGCTGGGTAGGACAGCAAGAGGGAGAGGCAGCAAATTCTAAAAGTATTTTCAAGGTAGAGCTGCAAGATTTGCTGGCAGACCGGAGAGTTTCACCTGGTTCTTGGGCAGATTCAACAAAAGAATTTGCCTACCCGCTTATTAGTTCAGCCTCCCACCCAGCAAGGGCTCCATGAATGTCTGTGGTGGTTAATATCATCACTGGTGCTTGTTGGACCAAAAATTCTGCTGGAGCTCCTCAGGCCCTTTACTTCCCCATAGGTAAACTGAGGCAGAGATGCAGCTGAGGCAGAACTAGCTGGAGACCCCATCTGGCCAAGGGCAGGGGAGATGAAGGCCAGCTTTGTAGCCTCCTTGTGGTTTCTGTGCCAAGACCAACAGAGGGCGCCAGAACCCCATGGAAGGCCTCACTGTCTTGGCTGAGCCAGTTCTGCAGAGCTGACTGGGGAGGGACCCACCAGACCTGCACAGGGTGCATGGATTGACTTTCATTGTGCACCTCCTCTATGCCTGGTGCTGACCCAGGCTGTGGCTGCTGAAAGAGCTGCAGTGAAAACTGGACACAGTCTGGTCTGACCACCTCCCATTCCATGTCCATCATTTCCATGAGAGTGGGCCATTCATTCCAGGTTATTGGGAGGGAAGGCACAAGGAATGAGCCCCCAGACTGGAAGCTGGTTTGGATTTGAGTCCTGCCGTCCTCTTAATTGCTGTGTGACGCTGAGCAAGTTACTCAGCCTCTCTGAGTCTCCCATTCCACCTTAGTGAAATGGGGATGACATCTCTGCCGGATGCCCCTTTCCCCCCACCACACCCAGGATTGATGTGAAGACACAGTGAGACACATGGGTAAGAAATTATCTGGCAAGCTATAAAGTGCCCCACCAAGAGGGGCGGGGTAGCAGTTCTAGCATTGCTCAGAAGCAGAACTTCAACATCTTCTGAGCTTCTAGAATTTGGACTCTGAACCCTCTGGCAGAGAGAAGAAAGAAGTGAACTTTGGCGGCTGTCCGCCACCAATCGGTGGTGTGACTGGATGAGCCTCAGCTCATCTTTTCGGCTCCACTTTCTTCATCTGTAAGATGGATGATAACAGGGTCACCTTCTGAGTCCTCATGCAGAGGGGATGAACTATCACCCGGCAGCCCCGTGGCTCTGTGTTCTCCATGTCTGGGAGCCATTATTCATGATAACAGGATCCAGTCAGTATAGACTGAATAACACATTTCCTGTGTTTCTGATCTCTGAAAAGAGGGGGCCCCCCTCCCCACCCCTGCCCGGCTAATAAGCAGGAGTTTGCAGAGAGAGAAAACCCCACGAGTGGAATAAGCAGTGTGGGTAGTCTGTGGGCTTCCTGAGCCCCCTCCTGGCTGCAGACACCCCCCTGAGCCCGCCCTATCTCCGGCAGGAGAGACCTTCCTTCCCTACTACACTGGCCGGGCCATCGACGGCATCGTCATCCAGAAAAGCATGGAGCAGTTCAGCACGGCTGTCATCGTCTTGTGTGTGCTGGCCATCGGCAGGTAGCGACCCCTGCCTGTTCCCACCCACCAGGCCTACAGTTGGGAGCGGGAATGGGGTAGTTCCTGAGAGGGAAAGGCGCCAGGAAGGCCCAAGAAATGCCCCTGCGGGTGGGAGGTGAAGGCCTGTCCCTCAGTTTGTCCCCATGGTAACCAACAACCCAGCTACTGGCTTAGTTCTGCCCATTTGGTTGAGCCCCACCCTAGAGCCACACCCCTCTTGTCCCTAAAAATAACTTCAGTCCTCGGGGTTCCCCTTTTGGCACCACCCCACCCCCAGCTATTTTCCAGGCAGGAAACAAGGGCCACTTTGTCTGTGCTGTTCTAGAAAGGCGAGAGGCCCGACGGGTGGAACTGGGCTCCTCGCCCACAGTAAAAGAAGTCCCCCCTGTGCCCTCACGTTGGGGGCTCCTTTTGGGAACAGGGTGACCCCCCGGCAGTGCCAGCCCCAGAGAGTGGGCTCAAGGTTGGGGTCCCTCGCCCCTGTGAAGGCCCTGGCCTGCCAGCAGTGGGGAGGGAGCAGCGGGGGGGCGGGGGTCAGTTGCCGGAAGGACGTCGTGCTATACATAACATCTCTTATCTGCAATTAGCTCATTTGCCGCAGGTATTCGGGGCGGCATTTTTACCCTCATATTTGCCAGACTGAACATTCGTCTCCGTAACCGTCTCTTCCGCTCGCTGGTGTCTCAGGAGACAAGCTTCTTTGACGAGAATCGCACAGGTTGGTCTTCCCGGGGGCCTCGGGTGACCTGGGGCTGGGCCCAGCCAGGTGGGCCTGCCCCACGTTGAGGATTTAAATGGGTGAATCAGTGCTTTCAGTCCTGCTGGCTCTCCCTGCCATCCAGTTCAGGGTGGGGATGCCCCTGGTGGCTGAGCCCTGGGGAGCTGGTCTGAGGTTTTGCTGTGAGCTATGGCCATTCTAGGACCCTGGCCAGGCCATCCTGTCCCTGAAGCAACCAAGGCCTCACCTCCCACTAGCTTGCGGGAAGCACATGGGCCAGGACTCCTCCGGCCCGTGGTGGTGAGCAGGGCAGGGGTACAGGACAGAACAGGGAGGCCGAGACCCAGTCTCTGAGGCAGCTCAGCGTGGGTGCAGGTCCCATCCCTGACTTCACCTCCCTGAGCCTCTGTTTTCTCCTCCATAAGATGAGAACAATAACAGGAGCTGCCCCACGAGGTTGTTGTCAAGGTCTTAGCCCAGTATCCAGCCATCAGTAAGGGATGGTCTGGTCCTCTCTCTTCCATAGCTCAGATTGTTATTACCGTGAGGCTGAAGAGGGGAGTGACCCCTCTGCCAGTGACGGGGAGGGGCCAGGGGTTCGGCTCTGGCTCAGTCACGTACATACTGTGTGGCGCTGAGCAAGACTCTCCCCCTCTCTGAGCCTCAGCTGCCTCCTCTGTGCTCTGGAAGATGCTGAAGCTGAAACCAGATACTGGTGACAAGGGCTGGACTCAGAGCAGCCCTCAGGCCATTGACTCACCCTGTCCCCCCTGCAACCCAGCCCAGAAGACGGGGAAGGTCCAAGTTCCCCAAGGGTCCCCCGCCCCCACCCTCAGTGGCCCTGTTACTGCAGAGGGAGCTGAGATGCCTGTGTTCCAGGGGACCTCATCTCCCGCCTCACCTCGGACACCACCATGGTCAGCGACCTGGTCTCCCAGAACATCAACATCTTCCTGCGGAACACGGTTAAGGTCACAGGCGTAGTGGTCTTCATGTTCAGCCTCTCGTGGCAACTCTCGTTGGTCACCTTCATGGGGTTCCCCATCATCATGATGGTGTCCGACATCTATGGCAAGTACTACAAGGTAGGCCCCGCCTGATCCCCGCTGGGGTCTCCCCACCAGCAGCTCTCAAATGATCCCTTAGGATGGGCTCAGAGGGCCACTGGGGGCTAGTGAGGGACTTGTCTTAAAACTGAGTTTGCATTCAGTCATTCATTCGTTCAGTCATTCAATAAATATTTATTAAGCACCTACTAAGTCCCAGGCACTGGGATACATCAATCAGACAGGACCCCTGTCCCCAGGGAGCTTATATTCTAATAGGAGAGCCAGCCAATAAATAGAAACAATGATAATGATGGAAATGTATAATACAGTCATAGCTCAGTTGGTAAAGAATCTGCCTGCAATGCAGGAGACCCGGGTTCGATTCCTAGGTCGGGAAGATCCCCTGGAGAAGAAAATGGCAACCCACTCTAGTATTCTTGCCTGGAGAATCCCATGGACAGAGCAGCCTGGCAGGATGCCCCCTGGCAGTCCATGGGGTCTTAAGAGTCAGACACAACTTAATGACTAGAGATATAATACAATAAAAGTTGGAGGAGATAAATGAAAAGAAATAGAATTGGAGTTGGTTGCAGTTTTATTTTATTTTTAAAGTTAAATGTCTTTCTTTTGCTATCCCTTTTAAAAATTTTTGTTTATTTTGTTTTTGGCTGTGCTGCATCTTCGTTGCTGCGCTTGGGCTTTTTCTTAGCGCGGTGAGCAGGGACTACTTCCTAGCTGTGGTGGACGGGCTTCTCGTTGCGGTGGCTGCTCTTGTTGCAGAGCATGGGCTCTGGAGTGCAGGCTCGTCAATTGTGGTGCACTGGCTTAGCTGCCCCGAGACATGTGGGATCTTCCTGGACGACAGATGGAACCTGTGTCCCCCACATTGGCAGGTGGATCCTTACCCACTGGACCACCAAGGACGTCCCAGGCTGCAGTTTTAAATTGGTCTTTCTGAGAAGGTGGCCTTTGAGTAAAGAGGTGGACATATTGGGGAAGCTCGTTCCAAGCAGAGGGCAAAGCCAGTGCAAAGGCCCTGAGGTGGGAATGTGACTGACCTGTTTGAGGACCTCGGGAAGGCTGGTGAGGCCAGGACCAGGAGTGAGGAGAAAGCTGGGAGGTGGTGGGGGGGGGTTAGATGGTATAGGCCTTTGTGGGAAGTTTGGGTTTCACTCTGAGTGCAAAGTTTGCTCTCTTTCTATAGAGTGTATGTTCAAGGTTGGGGCCGGGGGTGGAGGCACTCAGGCCCCCATGATCGAGGCCCTCACCCACGGTGCAATGATGGGCAAGCAGCAGTCGCCTCTGGCTGCCCCCAGCGCTGCCTCTGTCAGAAGGATCAGCCTGTAAGCTAGGCCCCTGCCTCCCCTTCCTCCTGCTTCCCACAGTGGTGGGTGCCTCTCAGCCCTCAGGGACCCAGGCTAGGTACAGGCAGCCTCTTCCCTAGTGATCCAGGCCTGAGGGGGACAGGGGCACTCCTGACCAGGGTGCTTGGACCCTGAGCTCCCCACTTGGTCAGGACCCTTAGTGCCCATGACCTGAGGCCAGCACCTACATGAATCCATTCCCCACAGCCCACTGTGTCGCCCTCCTGCAGAGCCCAATCACCGAAGAGGGCCCTCTCCCCACCAGCTCTGGATCACTGGCCTCGCTGTTTTCGTCCCTGAGGAGAGAAAGTAAATATATGAGTTGGAGTCGGAGCAGTTTCCCTTCCACCCCACCCTTCCTGCCTTCCTGCCAGCCCCTGGGAGGGGCCAGGAAGCCCTGGAGCGCCCCGCATCACATCAGCCCAGCCTCTGTGCACACCTCAGGCTCCACCTTCGAGTTCAGGGGTGAGGCCTCAAGCAAGCCCTATTTAGGTCTCGTACCTGTATGCCATGTATAGGATACCATCATTGAGTCATCACCACAAGCCACACACATCGTCCACAGCCAGACATGACTCAAGGCACTGCGGCTCCTCCCAAGGTGCCTGAGTCCGAGTACACCGCGTGCTTCCGATGGCCTGGGCATGACTCGCAGGTCATGAGATATGCCAATGTAGGAGCCTCCTGGGCAGCCTTCCTGGCTGGTGTGAAGTTCTGAGTGTGGTAACTATCACAAAGCCTGAATAGCAAGGCCCAGGGACTGCTTCCAGAACTCTGTGGGCAGCAGTCTGGTGGTCATGTACTTGGAACCACTTCTCAGCCATCCATCCCCAGTTATAAGCACATGATGTGGGCAGATTTCATAGCTCGTGGCCTCCACCACCATCTAGAACTCGGCTAAGAGTTCTGGAATCTCTGTGCCAATTTTTAGTCTCTCACATAATTTAATGTATATTGCTGGATGTAAATGGTGCCTCCTTAATAGGTAGTGTTTCTTGGGCAGTATACAACCTGAACAACCATCCAGAGCATCCCTGCTCTTATGCCAGCTCAGGATCAGGTATCAACACTCGTTTTCTGAGAAGATTATGTATGGTCATGCCTAACTTCCTCTGAATACTAGAGATAACTTCACAATCAGCGCCCCATCCCTCAGGAGATAGAGCCTCAGGAGCTCACCCCCAAAGCCCAGCTGGGGTCTGTTGTCTGAGCTCAGCAAATCACGCTAGAAGGAGATGGGAGAGGAAGGGGAGCTAGGTCTCATCCCTTTGTCCCTGGAACTCCCTGCATAGATCTGACACCAACTAAAGACAGAAAACCCCAGAGAGACCTGGGGCTCGGGCAGAGGGTGAGCCTGTCTGTTTTGAGGTCTCCTCCTCTTTGTCCCCACTCCCGCCCATAGAGGCTCTCCAAAGAGGTCCAGACTGCTCTGGCCAGAGCCAGCAGCACAGCCGAGGAGACCATCAGCGCCATGAAGACAGTGCGGAGCTTTGCCAACGAGGAGGAGGAGGCGGAGGTGTACTCGCGGAAGCTGCAGCAGGTGTACAAGCTGAACAGGAAGGAGGCCGCAGCCTACATGTACTACGTCTGGGGCAGCGGGGTACGTGCCCCCAGCCCGGGCAGGTCTGACACAAAGATGGGGACATTAGCCCAGGTCCCTGATGCTGGTGTGACACTTGACTTTGTCCTGACTTTCTGCTTTTCCTCAGAGGATCTTTCTGGAAAGAAATGTAGACTCCTGTGAATGTCCCCCCAGGACACCCCCTCTTACCTCTCACCTGGGTGTGGGGTGGCCGGGCAGGAACTTTCTTTTCCCTGTTGGGGAGACACTCCTGCCAAGGTGGGAAGTCACCCTGAGGCCACCTTGGGATCCGACCTGGGCGGCTTCCCGGCAGGTCCTAGAGTGTCTGGCTCACTCCCTGGGGATGTGTTCCAGCCCCTCCTGGAGAAGGAGCACGTGGGGCCTGTTGCTGTGTGCTGGGCACACCCGAGGGTGGGATGTCGGGGAAGAGCTGGGGTAGGCATGAGGAGGGTTTGGAATTTAGGGCAAGGAAGGAGCCGGTGGTCTACAGCCAAGCAGGGGATAAGGACCTTCTGGGACCTCCCCCCACCCAGGGTAACCCCTCCTCAAAAGTGCCAGCCAGAGGGGAGAAAGGCCTGAAATCCAGCTAGCCAAGTCTCCTGACGGTCTGCCCACCAGCAAGGGCGCCTCTTGCTGCTTGTGCAGAGGCACCGTGGCCCAGCCGTGGGTCTAGTTCTGGCCCAGTGTCACTGGCTTGGAATGAGGAGGGCAGATGGGGACCCCGAGTGGGTTGTGTCATGGGTACGCAGGTTCCACTCCTCTCACAGACACTCCCCCAGACCCAGAGGGGGCGGGAGGCAAGCACACTCCAGACACAGCCCCTCCTTCCTGGTAATACAGACCTCGTCTGCTTGGCTGGGCATGCTGTGTGACCTTAGCCAGAGGACTCAGCGTCTCTGAACCATGCTCTTCCCAATAAGGAGGAGACGGATAGTTTGGCCTCACTGAGGCGCTTAGGAACTGTGTGTGTGTGTGTGTGTGTGTGTGCGCTTAGGAACTCTGTGTGTGTGTGTGTGTGTGTGTGTGTGTGTGTGTATACATGCCAGGCCCTGACAAAGAAAGCCTTGTTCCCCTGTTCCAGCAAGGGGGCCTTTGCAGGGTCCCTAGCGGGGGCGGGGAGGGCGTGAGTGACAGGGACACCAGCCTGTGGGAGGCCGTCCCTGCCGCTGGCTGCACTTGCAGTTTATGACTGTGAGTGCAGAGTCCACAGCCGCTCTCACCTCGCCTGCAGCCCGTGGGGCGGGGAGACAGAGGGAATGGGGTTGTGGATCTGAGCCAAGGCCCCCCGTGAGTCAGACTCCGCTTTCCATCTGCCCTCCAGCTCACGCTGCTTGTGGTCCAGGTCAGCATCCTCTACTACGGGGGCCACCTCGTCATCTCGGGGCAGATGACCAGTGGCAACCTCATCTCCTTCATCATCTATGAGTTTGTCCTGGGAGATTGTATGGAGGTGAGGGGCTGGCTGGGGAACGGGGGCTCCTGGGGAGGAGGGAGAGGTAAGGGGGAGGGATCTGAATGGGGGTGCTCCAGAGTCCGCAGGAGGTGGCATTTCTTTCTAAAGGACATGATAGGACCAACAAGGAGACTAACACTAACGTGTGACGGGAACTTTACGGAGCAGAGTGGCAGCAACAGAGATAATTTCAGAAGATGCCCCTGAGCACCTGTACGAGGGCTCAGTGCTCCCCGGGTCCCCACTTCCCAGAAGAAGAAGCTGAGGCTCAGAGTGCTTCAGCGACTTGCCCCTCACGTTCGTAAGGGGTTCCCAGTTCCAAGCCAGATGGTCTGACATTATTTTAACCCACTTTAAAGAGTAGCTCTAAGGAAAAAGGACAGAGTGGGTTTGTTTTTTAAATGGATTATGTCTTTATATATATATATATATACACACACACACACATATATACACATACACACACAAACATACAGTATTTCCATTTTATTTTAAAATTTATTTGGCTGTGCCTGGCCTTAGTTGCGGCATGCAGGATCTAATTCCTGGACCAGGGATTGAACCCGGGCCCCCTGCATTGGGAGCATGGAGCCTTGGCCACTGGAGCAGCAGGGAAGTCCTTGTAGATTAAGTCTTAATTTGGCTTCTCCCACCAGCAGGTCCTGAGATGAGGGAGCTGGGGAGCTTGTGCCTAAATTGCCATCAGTCATTTCCAGAGGATGCGCAGAGTGAGGGTATTAGTTCTCTGGTCTTAGCCCTCCAGCACTAAGGTAGAGCCTGTGTGTCTGGCAGTGATAAAAGCCCAAAGGTGTGGGGGTCAGGGGAGGGTTAGTGTCTTCTGCAGATGACACTTTGCCTTAGCTCCCATCAGACTCGCAGTGTCATTTGAATCAGCGTCAAGGAAGCCATGCTTGAGAAACATCCACAGCACTAGGCAAAGACATGTGTCCCAGGATATCCAGTGGGGCATGGTTTATAACAGTGAAAAGTTAAATGCTTGGCAACCAGTGGTTGGGCAATACGGTATATCCATATGTCAGAAACAGTCCATCTGTGCTACGAAAACTGGGCAGCAGCCACAGGAGTGAGGCAGAGCTGTGTGCCCGGGTGCACAGAGAACCCAAAGACACAGAATTAGTGAAAAAGCTCATCTCTGAGTCACAGGGATGGTCGGATCTCATGGTTTTCTTCCGTCTCAAAATTGTTTAATTATGTACATGCATGTGTTTGTAAAAGCACAGAGAAAGGGCTTGAAAGACATAGTACCCTGATAACCGGGACCACCTCTGGGATGAGGGATAGAGGACAATGTCTACACAGCACTTGTATCTTAATATGAGTAATTATATCTGGATGTTAACAGCTGTGGTGGATTGAGGGCTTCCTATGTGCTGAGTACTGTCTTCACAGAACCATGATACCGGTACTAATATTACCCCCATTTCATCAACCAGGACCCACAGTCACAGGTCCTAAGGGCCTGAACTCGGGCGCCAGAATGCCTTGGTTCTGCCGCTTCTCCATCTGTGTGACCCGGGGGAAGTTACTTGAGCACTCTGTGCCTCGGTTTCCTTATCTCCACAAAGGAGCTAATGATAGCAGCTACCTCATAAGACATATATGTACTCAGTAAAATAAGTCATTATTCACATTTATACTTGTGTATATTTTTACCCAAGGAAATGTATAGTATATCTTCTTCTAAGGGGGTGATAACACCTACCCTGCTGGGCAGTGGTGAGGTTTAGCTGTAACACATAAAGCATCAGTATTTTTCATCGCTCTCTCCGGTTTTTGCATTATCGTCCTGGTCTGCTGTACCAGCAGGCGGGGCTCCGCCGGCCTCCTGTGACCGTGCCCCGCCCCCAGAACTGCTGCTGTGTCCTTGCTGTCTCTGCACCCCCTTCATCCCTCTGGCACCACGGAGGGGGGACCTAGGATTGGGGTGTCAGTGGGTCAGGAACGTGTTTCTCCTCCCCCCCCAGTCTGTGGGCTCTGTCTACAGCGGCCTGATGCAGGGAGTAGGGGCCGCCGAGAAGGTGTTCGAGTTCATTGACCGGCAGCCGACCATGGTGCACGACGGGAGCTTGGCCCCTGACCACCTGGAGGGCCGGGTGGACTTTGAGAACGTGACCTTCACCTACCGCACTCGGCCCCACACCCAAGTCTTGCAGGTGAGAGAGGGCCTGAGACCCCCCCACCACCACCTCCCATCATCCTTTCCCTCCTCCCATCTCTCTCGCACCTCCTACAGGCCAGGCCATGGCAGTGCAGCCAAGAATACGAAAAGCAGAGTGCCTCCACTCCTGGAGTTGGGCTCTAGCTGGGGAAGGCAGAGCGTTAACAAAAGGATTCCAGGAGAAGTGCTAGGAAGGCAATAAATCGGGGTAGTCTGCAGAGATGGTATTAATAGTCCAAGAGGGCTTCTCGGGGGAGGAGATTTTTGATCTCAGACCTAAACAAGGAGCAGGAGCCAGCCAATGGCTCTCAGCAGCGAGAACATTCCAGGCAAAGGAGACAAGAATAAAAGTGCTGTCAAGGCCTAGAAAGGAGAGCCTTCTGGGGGCTGCGGCAGTGGGGCAGGCTGGGAAGGGTGCCTGGGGCCTCTACAACCAGAGCCTCTGAGTGAGCCTGCGGCCCCGCCTTATGTCTGCGTGTTCCTTGCAGAACGTGTCCTTCAGCCTGTCCCCAGGAAAGGTGACTGCACTTGTGGGGCCGTCGGGCAGTGGGAAAAGCTCGTGCGTCAACATCCTGGAGAACTTCTACCCCCTGGAGGGGGGCCAGGTGCTGCTGGACGGGAAGCCCATTGGCGCCTATGACCACAAGTACTTACACCGCGTGGTAGGTGCACGGGCCTTTGCCGCCCTCCTTCGCCCTTTCCGTTTGACCTTCTCTCGCGAGTACTAACAGATGCAGGTGAGAGGGCGCAGGATACACACACAGTTCAAAGGATTATCACTGGGATTTCCCGGGTGGTCCAGTGGCTAAGACTCTGTGCTCCCAAGGAGGGGGCCCAGGTTTGATGCCTGGTCAGGAAACTAGATCCCACATGCTGTCACTAAGACCCAGTGCAACCAAATAAAATAAATAAACTATATATTTTTTTAAAAAAGGGATTACCACCAAAGTAACACCACCCAGTTCAAGAAATAGAACATTCCAGCACTCCAGAAGTGCCCCCCCACCCCACTCCATGTGCCCCTTCTTTTTCTCCCAAGAAGCGCCATCTCACCCAACTTTCATAATCATCATTTTCTTGCTTTTCTTTTGTTCCTCCCATCGCTGCGTGCCTCCCCAGACAACGCAGCTGTGTTTTGCTAGTTTTGAACTTCATCTGACTGGAGTCATAACATGTGTATTCTTTGTGTCTTGTTTCCTCCACTCAGCGTTATTTGTGAGTTTTCCAGGTTGAGGCTGTGTTTGTAGTTCCTTCATTTTCATTGCTGGGAGCTAATCCCCTGTGTAAACATGTCACAGTCCATTTACACATTCTGTTTCTTGATGGATAGTTGGGGGTGTTTCCTGTTTTTCTAATATTAGCAACAATATTGATATGGACAGCACTGATACTGTGTGTCCTGGTATGCACAGGTGGGTAGGTTCTCCCAGGGGGGATGTGTATTCTCAGCTCTAGTAATTCCTGCCATTAAGGTGGTTTACATTTTTCTTTTTTTAACTTTACAGTCCCACCAGCAGGGAATGAGAGTTCAGGTTTTCCACATTTAAATTATCTCCAGTACTTAAAGGAGGCTATTCATGACCTTACAGTTTTTGGTAACCTTCTCAGGTGCACTCAACATCTGATTCTGAGCTGGTTTAAGAGCAGGGATGGATGCCCTGGATGGTTGTTCAGGTTGCACATTACACAGGAAACACCAGCTTCTAAGCAGACACCCTTTACATCATCTACAGACACTAAGTTATGTGACAGACTGGGTTGGTACAGAGATTCCAGAACTTCCAGCTAGCTGTAGATGCTGGTGGAGGCCACAGATTGTGACATCTTCCCACTCATGTGTATATAACCATGGGTAGATGGTGAAGAAGTGGTCCCAGGTCAGAGTTCTTGAAGTGGCTCCTGGACAGAGCTGTTCAAGCTTTGCAATAGTTAACATGCTCAGATACTTAATCTCAGATAACTAGTATCTAGTATCTGTAACCAGTTGGTGAGTATCTAGAGGTAGTTCATTGAGGTCTTTTGCATTTTCCTGGTGACTAAAGATTTAAGTCCTTTTTCATATGTTTCTTGGAGTTTTGGATTTCCTCTTTTGTGAGTATCCTCTGTTTAAATTTGTAATTTTCGTAAACCCAAAGCAGTAGAACTCAACCATCTAACTATATTCCCATATATTCAGAGAATTTTATAACAAACACGTGAGAATTCCCTCCACCTCACCTTTTGAATTCCACCCCATGGCACGATCCAGCATTATCAGTTTAGTCAACATCCTTTCCTTTCCAACGTGTTTCCCATCTTTATGTAAACATATCTACATATAAAGGCTTCCCTGATAGCTCAGCGGGAAAGAATCTGCCTGTAATATAGGAGTCACAGGAGACACGGATTCAATCCCTGAGTCGGGAAGATCCTCAGGTGAAGATGGCACCTGAAAATGGCAATGCACTCTATTATTCTTGCCTGGAAAATCCCATAGACAAAGGAGCCTGGTGGGCTACAGTCCATGGGGTCGAAAAGAGTCGGACATGGCTTAGCAACTAAACAGCAGCAGCAACAATATATAAAGGCACGTACACTTTTTTAAAACAAAAATAGAATCGTGATATATATTGCAGCTTGATTTTATAGGTGCACCGTAATAATTTAATCAATCCTCAATTTATGGACAATTAGATTTTCTTTTCTTTTTCCTTTTTTGCTGTTTACAATATTGTAATGACATCCTCCAACTACATACAAATTCCTAAAGCTGGGACCCTGAGACAATAGCGCCTTTCTGTTGGTCTCTAGAAGGGAGGGGGCATCAACCAGGGCGGTCCCTGTGGCCTCGGCCTGCTCTGGCCTCTTGCTTCTTGCCATGGACAGACTCACAGAGTCACACTCCACACTCTCTCACTCTTTTCTTCCAGGTCAGAGGCAGCCAATGAGCTCTGTCTCGGAGGTCAGGGAACTTGGCTGAGCCCGGAGCGGCAAGCTTAGGGGGGCCCCCAGTGTGTTTGTCAGGGAGGCTGAGGGCTTGTGCAGAAAGTGGACTCCACTGTTTAGAAAGAAGAGAGACCACTGGATGCAGCAGCCAGCCATGGGCCCTGATCAGATTTCAGACTTGAGGCCCCAGGCATCAGCCAGGCCTGAGGCTGGTGAGGTTCCTGGTGACAGCTGGACTGATGCGTTCCTGGCCTCCCATGCCCCATCCTTCCTCCTCCACAGATCTCCCTGGTGAGCCAGGAGCCAGTGTTGTTCGCCCGCTCCATCACAGACAACATCTCCTATGGCCTGCCCACTGTGCCCTTCGAGACAGTGGTGGAGGCTGCCCAGAAGGCCAACGCCCACGGCTTCATCATGGAGCTGCAGGACGGCTACAATACAGGTACAGGGCCCAGAGCATCGCCTCCACTGTGCCCGGAGGTCCATCCTCAGGGATTCAACCCTCTGAGTTATGTGTTGCCCTCTGCCAGCTACTGTTTATTATTTCAGGTGAAATCCACGTAACATAAACTTAGGTGTTTTAAAATATTTATCTATTTATTTATTTGGCTGCATTGAGTCTTGGTTGCAATACTTGGGAACTTTTGTTGTGGCTCTCAAGCTTAGTCACCCCACGGCATGTGGGATCTTAGTTCCCCAACCAAGGATCAAACCCACATCCCCTGCATCACAAGGCAGATTCTTAACCACTGGACTACAGGGAAGTCCCTAAACTTAACTATTTTAAAGTGAACAATTCAGGGACTTCCCTAGTGGTCCCAGTGGTTAAGATTCTGTGCTTCCACTGCAGGGCGCATGGGTTTGATCCCTGGTCAGGGAACTGAGATCCCACATGCCTTGTAGTGCAGCCAAAAATAAATAAATAAATCGAACACTTCAGTGGCACTTAGTACATTCACAGTGCTTTAAAACCACCACCTCCAAAACATAATTATTAGTTAGTTCCAAAACATAATTATTTTAAAATGGTATATATATTATTTATAGTTACTTTATGTGAATAAGTATTTTAATTTAATGAATTGAACAATATATTAACTTATAGATTTGATTTAACGTATTTTAAAATTTTAACTCTTGCAGTGGGGCTATTCACATAGTTCAAGACTAAAAGAGTAGACCTAACCATGTCCAGTGAAAAGTTTCATTTCATCCCAGTCTTCACTA
The DNA here is from genome assembly GCF_910594005.1 of Cervus elaphus. Lineage (NCBI taxonomy): Eukaryota > Metazoa > Chordata > Mammalia > Artiodactyla > Cervidae > Cervus > Cervus elaphus. Next base: position 19,962,192 of record NC_057819.1, on the reverse strand, counting down.
CCAGTTCCCTCCGGCCCCCACCAAAGCTTCTTTCATTAATTTCTTACATGTCATCTTGGAGTTTCTTTATGCAAATATGAGTGTGTGTTTTTAGTTCCTCCCACCCATCTACAGAAAAAAAAAAAAAAAAAAACACAGTACCTTATTTTCTGCACCTGGTTTTTTTAAATGATACCTTTTATTTTCCATATTGATACCTAGAAAGCTACTTTTTTTTTTAGCTACTGCACAGTATTCTATTGTGTGGCTTTATAATACTTTCCTCAAAAATAACTGATTTCCTCAGTTTCCCATTGATAGACAGTTTGTATTATTTTTTTGGTTTGGGGGTTTTGTCGTTTTCAGTTAACAGTGCTGTGAGTCACAGTGCAAGTAAATGAGCAGGAAATATTCCCAGAAGTGGGTTTGCTGGTCCAGGGGTTGTGTGTCTGTAACTGTGGCCTGTGCACTCACGCAGCACAACCCGACACACAGGGGTCTCAGCAGCTGCACCCCAGGGAGACTCGGGGTGCCCTTTGCCCTCAGCCACCCCAGCACACTGTTCTCAAACGTTTGGAGTCTTGCCAGATTCACAGGTAAAAGTTGGCATCTTGGTACCAGCCGCACACAGTCATAATTTGCGTGCCCCTTATGACCAGGAAGGAGGAGCATTGTTCCATGAGGTTTCCAGCCGGTGGCCCTGTCAACCCCACCTTTCCCGGGGAGCAGAGCTCCCTTGGCAGAAGGGAAAGGAGAGGCAGGGGCTGCTCGTCCTTCCCCGCGGGCCACCCGGCCTCCCCTCCCATTCACTTGCACCTGTGCCTCCGCCCCGCAGAGACAGGGGAGAAGGGTGCCCAGCTGTCCGGGGGCCAGAAGCAGCGGGTGGCCATGGCCCGGGCTCTGGTGCGGAACCCACCCGTTCTCATCCTGGACGAAGCCACCAGCGCCCTGGATGCGGAGAGCGAGTATCTGGTGAGTTGCGGGGTGGCGGGTGATGCTGGAGCAGGGCGGGTGAAAGGTGCTGGGAAGGGCTCAGGGTAGCTGTGGGGACCCTCCCAGGCCATCAGCTTCCTGGATTAGGGTGTTCTGGAGCTGAGGGCAGAGAGCGGGGATGGAGGAGACCCAGGGCGTGGTTACTCAGCCCAGCCTCAGGGCTCTAGGTGTTGAAACCAAATGCACTTGGGTTCGAGTCAGGAGATGTGGGCTCTGGATTAGGAGCTTCGCCCTGGAGCTCATAACCTGAGTGTCTCTCTTACTCCAACTCTCATGTCATTGGTAAAGCAGGGCCCACAGTGTATTTGAAGCGGACTTATCTACCCCCATCTTGCCATGGAACCATTCATTTATCACACGGTATTTAATGCCCGCCTTCCGGGCACCAGGCGCTGTTCTGGATGCCAGGGTCACATTGGCCCCTGCCCCCAAGGTGTTTCCAGTCCAGGGTGAGAGACAGATCACAAGGAGACAAGGGTGAGTGTGCCCTGGGGCCTGTACTGTGTAGAAAATGAAACAGTCTTATGATGGAGAGTTTGAGAAACATGGCTGGCCATTAGTTAAAGCTGGGAAAACACATTTTATCCAGTAGCTAAGAAAGCAGGGAAAAGAGCTGAGGTCTGTCTAGGATTTGTGCAGGGGTTATGATGGTGATGGGGCAGCCATTTCAAAGGGAGATTGAGGACGTAGGAAAGGGGGGGAAGCAGGGGTCAGGGGAGACTCACAAAGGGCTGGGAGCTGGCCGACAGTTGGCAACCACTCGAATTAGGATTCCTGTCTCCCACCGAGTCTGGGAGATGGGGCCCCATCCTTCCGATGATTACATTTCAAAGGGATGACAGAGAGAGACATTCCTGAGCTTTAGGAGATTTGCATGTGTATCTCCAGGAGACAGAGGAAGGTGTGACAACTCTAAGCCCCTTTTGGTAAGTGCTCTAAGAAAGGGAGCTCAGCCACCCGCCGCCCGGCACGTGTCGGTTAGGACACTCAGTTCTCCTGGCGGCGTTTAGGGGCTGGGGTCATCCCAGGGACAAGGCTTTGCCCCTGCCGGAGCCCTGCTGGAATGTGGCTTAGTGCAGGATTCACATGGGGTCACACCTGCCCAGAATTCATGTGCAGAACCAGGGTCATCAAGTAGCTATTGAACTGAGACCAGAAGGGAAAGGAGCCAGTCAGGGGGGTCTGGGAAGAGGGGCAATGCGGGCAAAGGCTCAGAGCAGGTCCACAGCCAACCCCCCAAGGTCAGCATGGTTGATGGTGGGGGTCGGGCATGGTGAGATCGGGACAGAGTCATTGTGGGTACACCAGCTGTTCAGGCCCTGGGAAGGGGTTTGGATTTTTTTTTTTTTTTTTAGAGGTTTACATTTAAAGAAAATTGGGCAGAAAGTACAGAGTTCCTGTATATACTCCTCCCCTCAAACAATGTCACCTGTTATTAACATATTACATTAGCAGTATATTAGTTCCCATTGAAAATTGGTATTAGTGCATTGTTATTAACTCAAGGTCACCATTCAGGTCTCGGGTCCGTTTGTATTGTGAATTCTATGAGTGTTAACAAACACAGGATGTCATGTTATGCAGAAGAGTTTCATGGCCCAAAAATTCCCCCCAGGAGTTTGGGTTTTATCCTAAATAGGACTAGAAGCTCTTGGAGGGCTTGGAGCACGAGTTCAACAAGAACTGATTAAAAGTATTAAATCCACGTGGGGAGCGGGTCAGGAAAGTTGCCGGGATCCAAGCGAAAAGGAACGGTGGCAGAGGTGGAAAAATGGAGCAGAGAGACCCTGGGGAGATGGGGCGACAGGATTTGCTGATGAGTCAGATTTGTGGGGTGAGGGAAGGATGGAGGAAGCAGGTGATGCTGGTTTTGTTGGCATGAGCTCTGAGGCTGACGGTGAGACCATTAGCCAAGGCCAAGGTTAGGGGAAGACCATGTCGCGCCCTTCCATCATTCACGGAGTGCTGCCCCGTGTCAGGCTCTGAGCTCTGTCCCCCAAGGACATAAAACTCAGGAAGCAGGTCCTGCGCAAGCCCTGGCTTTACAGGCAAAGAAGCCCCAGAGGGGCTGAGCGTCCGTGGGATGTGGTGGACCCGGGATCTGAGCCAGGCCTGGGTGGGGTGGTGGGCAGCGGCGGCAGCGGCGTGTGAGTCGGTGCCCTCCTGTGTCCGCAGATCCAGCAGGCCATCCACGGCAACCTGCGGAAACACACGGTGCTCATCATCGCGCACCGGCTGAGCACGGTGGAGCGGGCGCACCTCATCGTGGTGCTCGACAAGGGCCGCGTGGTGCAGCAGGGCACACACCAGCAGCTGCTGGCCCAGGGCGGCCTCTACGCCAGGCTGGTGCAGCGGCAGATGCTGGGGCTTGAGCCCGCCGCGGACTACACAGCCGGCCACAGGGAGCCGCCGGCCAACGTCAGTCACAAGGCCTGACCGCAGGGCCCCGCCTCTCCTGGTGGGGCAGAGGCCCCGGAGCCGGCCCGGCAGAGTTGCCCACGGGGTTCCCCCATCACGGCCACCCCCGCTGCCCTCTGAGCCCAAGCCCACGGCACTGGAGGGGGAGGGCCAGCTGCCCTGCCCCGCGAGTCACCGCTTCCTGCATCTCTTCCCCGGGTCCCTGCCCTGTTTCCCGGGCCACCACCGGCCCCCTGCTGCCATGAGCCACCCCCGCCAGTCTGGGCAAGGAGATACCACTGGTCTCTCGGGCTGGTCTCCTGAAGCTTCTAGGCGAAGGTAGAACTACCTTTTTAAACCAAGGTCTTAACCAGGTTTTTTTACTGCTTGGTTCAATGGCCCCCATCAACTCCTAGATTTCAAAAACATTTTTCTAATTGGGAGTAATGATGGGCAAGGTCCCTGAGATGTTCTGGACACTTCTGAGCCGGGAGTAAATGACCCTCCCCCCTAAGAGCCTGGGGGGATGTCAGGGAGAACTGGGCCTCTGCTGTTTGCCCCTGGAGAGAAGGGGCTTCCCAGGCCCTGTGGTGGTGGGAACACGGCGGGGTGGGGAGACTTCCTGTCTTGCCCTCTTCCCAACTTTGTGAGTCAGGCCAATGGTAGGTGGGGAGTGGAAGGCGCCTGCCTGCCCATCACCCTCCAAATCTAAGCCAGTCTCACTGTGAACCACTACTAAACCTTAACTAGGGGAGTGAGGGGCTGGCCAGGCCTGGCGGAGCCTCGGGGGGTCCCCGGCCCAGCGCCCAGCTTGAGCCCCTCCCGCTGGCTTGCCCCTCCCCGCGCCCTCTCCCCTGGCTGGCAGCCCCCTCCCCACATCCACCCCGCCGCTCTGCCGTTCTGAGGCGCTCTGGACGTCTAGGAGTCCGGTGCACGGGACGCTGGCAAAGCCCAGGTCTGGCTTTGTAGTGGGGTTGCGAGATGTTGGGAGAACCCGGTCAATAAAGTATACTACCTCTCACCCCTGACCTCTGACCTCTTTCTGGGCCATCTGCCTCATCGCCTGGTTAGGTTTCTCCATCAGGCCCTGCCTGGTGTAATTGTGGAGAGACTCTGGGTGGTCTAGGGCCTCCCCGCATCCAGTGTCCGGGTGCCCTTCACATTCCCAGGACCCCCAGCGCAGACATTCGCGTCCATCCATCTGTCTCCATGGGGCTTGTGCAGGATAACAAACCGGTCTCCACTAAACCCCCAGGATCCTCTGTGCCTCCTGGGAAAGCCGAAACCCAGCAAATGCCACCTGTTTTTTTCCATCAGGGACAGAGCACCCTACGCTCACCAGCCCATGGCACCAAGATATATTACCCAGCAGTACAGCTTGATCAGAAGGGAGGCTTAGAACTGGACCCAGGAAGACCTCCTGCTGGTAGTTCTTACTTGCTGAATTGTGTGGAAGTCTGGGGTCACGGGAGCGGGACTGGGGCAGTGGCTTTTACCAACAGGTATGGAAGTATTTGAGTATTTTAACAACCGGTGAAGTCACACTACATACACCAGCTCCATGTCTGCCGTGTATCCATTTTCCTGCCAAATAAATCGAGGCCTGAGGCCCAGACTGTGGGCCAGCTGAGTCCCCTGCTTGCCTTCAGGGGCTTGGACCTCCCTTGAGCATCTTATTTATCCAGGACCCTCCCTCCCTGAAGAAGCCATCGTGAACCTGAGAGCTGGATCCCCCAGCAAGAACCAGCTCAGGCCCAGGCTGGGGTTTCAGGTGGAATTGGAGAGATACCGGGTGCTTAGCATCTGATCTCATTTAATCCTCACAACAACCAATTCTCTCCCCATTCTTAAGTTGAGGAATCTGAAGCTCAGAGGGGTTAATTGATTTATCCTACACTACACAGCCAAGACCCCACAGCTAAGCCCCCACCCCATCCACCCACCCCACCCCACCTCGCCAAGAGCAGGGAATGAAAAAGTTTCAGGGCATTATGTTATCTGGACTCTTTTTGCTATGCTTACTATTCCATGATAAAAATAAACACAAAATTTAAAATGCTGTGAAAACCCATCAAGGTACATGTTCAGTTGCTCAGTCATGTCTGACTCTGCAACCCCAAGGACTGCAGCACGCCAGGCTTCCTTGTCCTTCACTATCTCCCGGAGTTTGCGCAACAACAAGATGCACAGGTGAGCTCAATTCAAGCAGGAGGAAGGCTGAGACAACTGTAAGGAGCTTCCCCTCTCTGGGCCTCAGTGTTCTCACCTGTAATGGGGGATGTGTCGCAAGGGTGGAAAGAGAAATTGAACCTCTTGCCTAGGAAGGTGGGGGCCCTTGGAGGAGGGCGTGCTGGTTTCCTGTGGCTTCTGTAACCAGTGACCACAACCAGGTGCCTTAAAGCAACAGAAACACATCTTTCCCAGACCTGGAGGCCAGAAGCCTGACACCCAAGGGTCGACAGAACTGAGCTCCTTCTGAAGGCTCTAGGGGAGGGTCCTTCCTACTTCTGGTGGCTCCAGGGGTTCCTGGCGTGTGGCTGCCTCCCTCCAGTCTCTGCCTCCGTCATCACCCGGCCTTCTTCTCCATGTGTCTCGAATCTCCCTCTGCCTTTCTCTTGTAAGGACATTTGATGTTGGATTATGAGCCCATGTGAATTATCCAGAATCATCTCACGTTGAGATTCTGAACCAAAGACCCTTTTTCCAAGTAAGGTCACTCTCATGGTTCCAGGGATTTGACATGGATGTTTTTAGGGGGAAACTTGCAGCCTTTGGGCTTTCCCGGTGGCTCAGTGGTAAAGGATCCACCTGCAATGCAGGAGCCACAGGAGACTGGGGTTTGATCCCTGGGTTGGGAAGATCCCCTGGAGGAGGGCATGGCAACTCACTCCAGTATTCTTTCCTGGGAAATCCCATGGACAGAGGAGCCTGGCAGGCTACAGTCCATGGAGTTGCAAAGAGTTGGACACGACTAAGTAGCACACACCTTGCAGCCTTCTTTCACATGGTTTTTGCATCCCCTACTCTGCCCCATCCCGGGGGCCCCTGCCCTGGCCCAGGGCCACCTCAAGACTTCCTGTTTGGTTTGGGGGTAGGGGGTTTCAGTGCTCAGAGGGCAAGGACAGGCTTGAGTCAGGCTGGTTGTGACAGGGATCATGGGACTGGAAGCCGAGGCTTCGGACTGGACCAGCCTGCTGCTGCCAGGTTCACGTGTCCCTCCGTCAATCAGATCCTGGACTCAGTGCTGAGAACCCTCCAGGGCGTCTCAGCGCATCAGGTGCAAACACCTCCCTGTGGCCTCTGCCTGCCTTTCAGTAGCGCCTCTCCAGCCACACAGCCCTTCTTCCTTCTCCTTGAGCGAGTCAAGCTCATTCTTGCCTCTGAGCCTTTACACTGCCTGTTCCTTCTCCCTGACACACTGTTCCTCCCCCTGGGTTCCCAGATGATTCTTTCTCATTTCTCTCTCAGCTCATGTGTCCCCTCCTCCTCAGCAGGTACTGAGTGTGGCGTTTTCCCTGGTCACCCTGATCTGTTATCATCACAGCAGTCATCACCCCCTGAAATCTCTGCCTCTTTTGTTCTGTTCCAGGCACAGGTGTGCATGCTTTACATGAGCTGCATCACTTAATCCTCATAAAACCTCTGAAAGGTAGGTACAGCATCACCCCTGCTTTACAGATGGGGAAACTGAGGCACAGAGAGGTTAAGCGACCTGCCCAAGACCACCCAGCTAGTAAAGACTAGAACCAGGATTCACACCCAAGAAGAATGTGTATGTTTGATCCCAACCACACAACACCTGTGAGCATGAAGACTTAAGGGTGTGGATTGGGGCAGGTAGGTTGACCTGCAAGGGAGAGCTGCCAATCAAACACGAGACTTGAGTTCTTAAACCTGAGTCCCTCCAGGAGCCAGGTAGGTATCATAGGTGAGTGAAGCCAGCTGGATATAATAAAAATCAGACAATGCCTTGATTTCTCTTTTGCTTTTCCACTTTTGACGTAGTACAGAGAAAATCTGTTCAATTAGTCCGTAAAATATGGTGCAAGCTTGAAGATAAGTGGTAACTGAAGTGTCAGTTGTTGCTGTTTAGTTGCTAAGTTGTGTCCAACTCTTTGCGACCCCATGGACTGTAGCCTGCCAGGCTCCTCTGTCCATGGGATTCTCCCAGGCAGGAATACTGGAGCGGGTTGTCATTTCCTTCTCCAGGGGATCTTCCCAACCCAGGGATCAAACCCACATCTCCTGCATTGGCAGGTAGATTCTTTATTATTCTTGCCATAATTGGTGACCATAGGGGATGGTGGGGATCGTGGCAAACAGGAGAGCTCACACTCCTTTAAAGAGGATGGCCAGGGGACTTCCCTGGTGGTCCAGTGGTTAAGAATCTGCCTCCTGATGCAGGGGATGTGGGTTTGGTCCCTGGTCGGGGAACTAAGCCCGTGTTCCATGACTAAGGAATAGCCTGTTCACCACAATTAAAGATCCTGCATACCAAAACTAACAAAACTGACACAGCCACAAATCAATAAATTTAAAATTAAATAAAGGGGATGGCTGGGACTCAGCTCCAGACCTGAGGACATAGAGAAAGGTGGCCTCGAATTAGCAGATTTTCAGATGTTTCCAGAGAAGTTGGAACTTTCCAATTGTCATGTGAGATTGACTGCTTTTTATAGATCGGCTCAATTACGTTTACAAAACCAAGGGTAAATATAACACCTCCCTAGCCTTTGGACTGTGGGTTATCCATTAGCAACCTCTGTGCTCGACATTCCTGTTCTCCAAAGTTCTTGGAGTTTCCACAGCAAGACGCTTCCATGGGGCATCCCCCCAGCCCAACCCCATTCCTGCCCAGACTCCTCCTTCCCTCCTCCCCTATCCCTCTCTCTTCGCTTCATCCCTCTCTCCTGGCCTGGGAATTCCAGATTCTTCTCCCTCTCCCAGGCTGAAGTCAGCTCCAGCTCCCTAAATTGCAAATCTGAACCCCAGCATGGGCCCTAGCCAGACAAAGAACCTTCTGGAGACCAAGCAAGCCCTTTTCTGGAAGTTACATATGATTTTCAAGAATAAATGTTTCATTTTGGAATCATTTTAGTTTTGCAGAAAAGTTGCAGTGATGGTAGAGGGCGTTCCTGTATATATAGCAGCTTTGTACATAGAGGCAAAGCTCGCCCGGCTTTGCCTTGTGTTAACATCTCACATGACTGGGACACGTTTGTCACGACTAAGAAGCCTACACAGGCGTGGCACTGGCAGTGAAATGCCAAGCTTTTTTTGGATTTCCCCAGTTTTCCCACTGTGTCCTTTTTCTGTTCTAAAATTCAATTCAATTCAAAGATAGGTTTTTTAAGATTGTTTTTATCAAGATAAAATATGCATAACATTTACCACTAATGACATTTAGTACATTGACAATGTGGTACAACCATCACCATTATCTCTTTCCAGGACATTTTTATCACCGTTCCCCCCAAAAAAACCAGGTCCCCATTAACTGTCATCCTCCATTCCCCCACCTCCCTCAGACCCTAGCAACTATTAGTCTGCATTCTGTCTCTGTAAATTTGCCTGTTCTGGACACTTCATATAAATGGAATTGTAGACATTGTGGCCTTTTCTGTCTGACTTCTTTCAGCATCATGTTTTCATGGTTCATCTGTGTCTATGTCTATCTATGCCTATATCGGTGCTTCATTCCTTTTTATGGCTGAATAATATTCCATTGTATGGATGGAACCCATTCTGTTTATTCTGTTTATCCACCCATCCACTGATGAACACTTGGGTTATTTTCACATTTTGACTACTGTGGACAGTGCTGCTATGAACACTTTTTTGTGTGGACATGTTTTTGATTCTCTGAGGTTTATACTTAGGAGTAGAATTGCTGGGTCATATGATCACTCTGTGTTTAAGAGAGTTTCACTTTAAGAAATCACCACGCCATCTTCCACAGTGGCTGCACCATTTTACATTCCCAACAGCAAAGTATGAGGGTCCAATTTCAACACATTCTCACCAACACTTGTTATTTTCTGTTATTTTTTGGTTATATTTAAAAAATTTTTTTGAATCTTTATTGAATTTGTTACAATATTGCTTCCATTTTATCTTTTAGTTTTTGCCCACAAGGCATATAGGATCTTAACTCCCCAACCAAGGATTGAACCTGCACCCCCTTCATTGGTTGTTTAAATGGTGGTTTAAATGAAGCCTAAACCGCTGGGCCACCAGGGAGGTCCGTCCCCCTATTTATTTATTTTAAATTACAGACTTCCTAGTGGGTAGAAAGTAGAGAGCCATGATTTTTGAAGCTGACTTTTTCTGTATTAAATTCATTTAGCAAATACAGCTGCCTTCCTCTGTTCCAGGCCCTACACTAGGCAGTCAGGGGAAAGCATGGCAGTGGGACCCTCAGGAAAAGCACCATCTGGAGAGGAAATGGGCAAAGATACAAGCAAGAAGGAGACAACAGAGACAAGCTGGGGGGCTGTGGAGGCCCCGAGCAGGCTTAATCCTGGTGTGAGGATCTGGGGCCCGTGAGAGGGTAGAGGCAGCCCAGGCTTCAAGGGGTGGGTGGTGGGGGGCAAGGGGTGTCATGAAGCCCAGATAGTCACACAGGGCCTCTGTGCTCAGAAGGGCCCCACGTTTAGTTTAAAGTTCTGTGGCCACCATCTTGAAATTCCTGTTCTTTTGTAATATTTACTTATTTTTAATTGGCTGTGCCAGGCCTTAGTTGCAACATGAAGAATCTTCAGTCTTCATTGCAGCATGTGGGATCTAGTTCCCTGTCTAGGGATCGAACCCGGGCTCCCTGCACTGGGGACGTGGAGTCTTAACCACTGGACCACCTGGGACTTGAAATTTCCTTGAAATTCTTCAGTTCTGAGCAAGGGACCCTGCATTTTCACTTTTCTCCGGGCCCTGCACATTATGTACCTAGTCCTAGGGAGTTGTCCTCGCTAAAGGCAGAGGCCTGGGAAAGCCTCTCTCTACAACTGAATCTTTGGCATTTGGTGAAGGGGGCACTTTTGTTGCTGTTGTTAATATTAAAAAGTGCAGAGAGTTTTATAACCAGCACTCTGCTCCCCATCCCAGATCATCACCCTGGACATTTCTCACCATCAGAGCTGTCTGCTACAGGGCACCCCACTCCCCAGTCGCTGCCCCATCCCTCCTCCACACTGGCCCCTGAAGCGGAATTGAGTGCAGCAGGCAGCAGATGGGTTCTTCCAAACGGCTGGTCTCCACAGACTCTGACCCAAAGCATGTGTGGGGGGAGGAGGCTGTTAATCTGATTTGGGGTCACGGTCAGAAGGACCGTCTCCAAGGACAGAAACCCAGGAACTTGAGATGTTCCTTATGGTGGGCTCTGAGGCTGAGCATGCTCAAGTGGGCCCTGGAATGATGGTCCCTCCACACCTGTTCACCTCTCCCTGGCACAGTGGCTGTGCCAGGGCTCTGACCCCACCTTCTCCTCAAACTTCCAAGTCTTCTTTTTTTCTCCCCCTGTCTGGCTGCAACCTCCCCCACCTCAGGAAAACATCCATAGCTCGTTGGCTTGGAAATCATCTCCTCCTCTTCATCAGGGCTTTCCTGGTACAGTTGTGCCGATCGTGGGCCTATACAAGCTATTAGGCTGAGCTCCCATATTGAGCTCAACACTTACACCACGGGACTTCCTGGTGATTCAGTGGCTAAGACTCTGAGCTCCCAGTGCCGGGAACTGGTCCCTGGTCAGGGAACTATTAATAGATCCCATGTGCCATAGCTGATGATCCCGAATACCACAAGGAAGATTGAAGACCCTAGTGCCACAACCAAGACTCAGCACAGCCAAATAAATAAATAAATACTAAAAAAAAGAAACACTTTACACCAGGATGAGTGCGCTCAAAGTACATGGGCCAGAGGGGGAACATAAAGCCATAAAGGGGACCAGCTGTAAGACATTAGGGAGCAGTGGGGACTATGGTGAAGTGAAGATCTCATTACTCCTTGAAAGGGGGCACCTGCTGCTCACCTTGGCCGCTGTCAACACAAGGAAATGTGTATGAAATGGGGCCAATGTTTCAAGGGAAGTGGGCAAACCACATTTTGTGATGTCTTGACTTTAACGGTAGGTATCTAATTCAAACATTTAAAAAATACAAACAAGGCAAATAAAACAAGTCCTTGGGCCTCTAGATTGTGAGCCCTGGTTTACACCCACAACTTAGCTCTGAATTATTCCCCTTCTTGTTCTTCGCTTGGGTACGAGGTATTGCTGTGGATGTGGGGAGACAGAAGCTCACTGTAGTAAGAATGCTAATTGGGAGAGCAATTTGCCATGTATAGTTAAAAAAAAGTTGAAATGTGCAAAGTCTACAACTATTCCACTCTTAGAGCAGTGGTCCCCAACCTTTTTGACCCCAGCGACAGGTTTTGTGGAAGACAATTTTTCCAGGGACTGGGGGCCAGGAGGGATGGTTTCAGGGTGATTCAAGCATGTTACATTTATTGTGCACTTCATTTCTATTATTATTATTACATCAGTTCCAACTCAGAGCATCAGGCATAGATCCCAGAGGTTGGGGACCCTTGCCTTAGAGGAGTGGTTTTCCTTTTTTTTAAGTTGAAATAAAATTCACATAACATGGAGTTCATTACTTAAACCATTTTAAAGCATAGAATTCAGTAGCTTTTAGTAAGTTTGCAGTGTGGGGGAACTATCATCACTACCTCGTTCCAGCACATTTTCACCACCCTGAAAGGAAATCTGTACCCAGGAAGCAGTCACTGTCCGTTCCCCCACCCCACCCCCTGCCAGCCCCTGGCAACCACTAATCTGCTTTCTGTCTCTATGGATCTGTCTCTTCTGGACATTTCACATGCACAGAATCAGACAATATGTGGCCTTTTGTGTCTGGCCTCTTTCACTGAGCATCATGTCTTTAGAGTTCTACGTTGGAACACGTGTCCGTACTTTACTTTTTATTACAGTGGAATAAGATTCTATTTTATGGCTAGATCCCATTTTGTTTTTCCATTCGTCTGCTGATGGACATCTGGGTGGTTTCCACTTTACGACTATTGTGAATAGAGCTTCTGTGGACATTCATGTACTTGTTTTTGTGCGGCTATACATCACATTTCTCTTGGGTAGAATTACTGGAAGAGCAATGTTTTTTTAAACTTTGCTTTCACTGCAATCCTTATTAGTAAGAAAAACATCTTTACCTCCCTACCAAGCACACATGCACACAAAACAAAACCTTCACCAAGGAATAGTATTCATTACAAGTTATTCTACCCTGTATCATGTAAGGAAAATTTGATTTCATGACTTAGGTATGCCTCAGGCTATTTGAAAAATATTGCTCTGCAGCAATTAGCCCAAGGACGCTTATAGCCACCTGGTTTGCATTTGCAAATCACTAGAAACAATGGAGAGGTCTTTAATTTGGTTTTTTAAAGTATGGTACAGGATATATGGTGAAATATTATGTGGGAAGAAAAGGCATATTGGATCCATACATATTAACTTGGAAAGATCTCAAAAACATAAAAACAAGCAAAAAAAGAAAAGCACGTTGCAGAAAGATATTATGACAGTGTTTATCTGTGTTAATACGAAACACTAGCAAATCTCTTTCTTGGGTCTATAAATATGTGTACGGAGTTCAGAAATCAATCGGCTGGGAGGCTACAGGCTCCATTCATGCTGGAGTTTGTCTCTGGTGGTTGGAGACTAGAAGGGCACGAACTTGCGATGCTTTACTCTTCTGTTAAGAATAAAAGCGGATTCAGAGCAAATAGAAGAAAAGGTTAACAGTGGTCGGTTCTGAGCAGTGGGCACACATGTGTTTCAGGACTGGGTGTCCGTTTTCCCTGGGGGGTGGTGAGAAGGATGGTATGCTCAAAACAAGCCTACCCAGTCCTTGCACGATAAGTGCCCAAGGGGCCGTGGAAGACGGAGAACAGCTGTTCTGATTTATGTTTACTGAAAACACAAGTTGTTGAAAAGCCCGAGAGCCAGCCAGTGCATTCAGCTGAGACGCTCTCCCGGACCTGAGTGCCCGCCATAGGCAGCTCCATCCATCCACTCAGTCACCCTGTCCTCCTCCGGGACCTGAAGTTCTAGGAGATTGCACAGACTGAGGACTTTCACATCCGGCGCCCAAACAGCCATTTCTGCTGACCTAGTTATTTCTGGCCCCAGGTAGGAGAACTATTATAATTTCAAATAATAATACAGAGACTTTTTTTACCTTTTCTTTTTTTGGCAGATGGCTCTGAAAGAGGCTGTTTAATGTTTACTTTTTTAAAAAATTGTGGTACAGTGCACATAAGATAAAAATTGGTCATGCTTGAAGATGCATAACTCAGACTGGGACTTGAACCCACATGCTGGGACTTGGGCTTCCCAGGTGGCACTAGTGGTAAAGAATCCGCCTGCCAGTGCAGGAGATGGCAGAGACATGGGTTCAATCCCTGGGTCTGGAAGATCCCCCGGAGGAGAAAATGGCAACCTGCTCCAGTATTCTTGCCTGGGAAATGCCATGGACAGAGGAGCATGGCAGACTACAGTCCACGGGGTCGCAAAGAGTCTTAACTACTGGACCGCCAAGGAATTCCCCATTTAACTTTTTTTTTTTTAGTTTTCTTTTTTTTTTTTTTAAATTTTTTTATTAGTTGGAGGCTAATTACTTCACAACATTTCAGTGGGTTTTGTCATACATTGATATGAATCAGCCATAGATTTACACTTATTCCCCATCCCGATCCCCCCTCCCATCTCCCTCTCCACCCGATTCCTCTGGGTCTTCCCAGTGCACCAGGCCGGAGCACTTGTCTCATGCATCCCACCTGGGCTGGTGATCTGTTTCACCATAGATAGTATACATGCTGTTCTTTTGAAACATCCCACCCTCACCTTCTCCCACAGAGTTCAAAAGTCTGTTCTGTATTTCTGTGTCTCTTTTTCTGTTTTGCATATAGGGTTATCGTTACCATCTTTCTAAATTCCATATATATGTGTTAGTATGCTGTAATGTTCTTTATCTTTCTGGCTTACTTCGCTCTGTATAAGGGGCTCCAGTTTCATCCATCTCATTAGGACTGGTTCAAATGAATTCTTTTTGATGGCTGAGTAAAATTCCATGGTGTATATGTACCACAGCTTCCTTATCCATTCATCTGCTGATGGGCATCTAGGTTGCTTCCATGTCCTGGCTATTATAAACAGTGCTGCGATGAACATTGGGGTGCATGTGTCTCTTTCAGATCTGGTTTCCTCAGTGTGTATGCCCAGAAGTGGGATTGCTGGGTCATATGGCAGTTCTATTTCCAGTTTTTAAAGGAATCTCCACACTGTTTTCCATAGTGGCTGCACTAGTTTGCATTCCCACCAACAGTGTAAGAGGGTTCCCTTTTCTCCACAGCCTCTCCAGCATTTATTGCTTGTAGACTTTTGGATAGCAGCCATCCTGACTGGTGTGTAATGGTACCTCATTGTGGTTTTGATTTGCATTTCTCTAATAATGAGTGATGTTGAGCACCTTTTCATGTGTTTGTTAGCCATCTGTATGTCTTCTTTGGAGAAATGTCTGTTTAGTTCTCTGGCCCATTTTTTGATTGGGTCATTTATTTTTCTGGAATTGAGCTGCAGGAGTTGCTTGTATATTTTTGAGATTAATCCTTTGTCTGTTTCTTCATTTGCTATTATTTTCTCCCAATCTGACGGCTGTCTTTTCACCTTACTTATAGTTTCTTTTGTAGTGCAAAAGCTTTTAAGTTTCATTAGATCCCATTTGTTTAGTTTTGCTTTTATTTCCAGTATTCTGGGAGGTGGGTCATAGAGGATCTTGCTGTGATTTATGTCGGAGAGTGTTTTGCCTATGTTCTCCTCTAGGAGTTTTATAGTTTCTGGTCTTACATTTAGATCTTTAATCCATTTTGAGTTTATTTTTGTGTATGGTGTTAGAAAGTGTTCTAGTTTCATTCTTTTGCAAGTGGTTGACCAGTTTTCCCAGCACCACTTGTTAAAGAGGTTGTCTTTTTTCCATTGTATATCCTTGCCTCCTTTGTCAAAGATAAGGTGTCCATAGGTTCGTGGATTTATCTCTGGGCTTTCTATTCTGTTCCATTGGTCTATATTTCTGTCTTTGTGCCAGTACCATACTGTCTTGATGACTGTGGCTTTGTAGTAGAGTCTGAAGTCAGGCAGGTTGATTCCTCCAGTTCCATTCTTCTTTTTCAAGATTACTTTGGCTATTCGAGGTTTTTTGTATTTCCATACAAATTGTGAAATTCTTTGGTCTAGTTCTGTGAAAAATACCATTGGTAGCTTGATAGGGATTGCATTGAATCTATAGATTGCTTTGGGTAGAATAGCCATTTTGACAATATTGATTCTTCCAATCCATGAACACGGTATGTTTCTCCATCTGTTTGTGTCCTCTTTGATTTCTTTCATCAGTGTTTTATAGTTTTCTATGTATAGGTCTTTTGTTTCTTTAGGTAGATATACTCCTAAGTATTTTATTCTTTTTGTTGCAATGGTGAATGGTATTGTTTCCTTAATTTCTCTTTCTGTTTTTTCATTGTTAGTATATAGGAATGCAAGGGATTTCTGTGTGTTAATTTTATATCCTGCAACTTTACTATATTCATTGATTAGTTCTAGTAATTTTCTGGTAGAGTCTTTAGGGTTTTCTATGTAGAGGATCATGTCATCTGCAAACAGTGAGAGTTTCACTTCTTCTTTTCCTATCTGGATTCCTTTTACTTATTTTTCTGCTCTGATTGCTGTGGCCAAAACTTCCAACACTATGTTGAATGGTAGTGGTGAGAGTGGGCACCCTTGTCTTGTTCCTGATTTCAGGGGAAATGCTTTCAATTTTTCACCATTGAGGGTGATGCTTGCTGTGGGTTTGTCATATATAGCTTTTATTATGTTGAGGTATGTTCCTTCTATTCCTGCTTTTTGGAGAGTTTTAATCATACCCATTTAACTTTTTAAAAGCCCATTTACTATCTTCTGTCTGAATGCCCAGCTGCAGATACCAGTACTGAGATGGATGATAATGATGATGACTATTCTTGTATAAAGCATTTTCAACATACCCAGCTCTCTCTAAGCACTTTATATAATATGAACTCTTTTAATTCTCACAAGCCTATGAGGCAGCTACTACTATTAACCCTGTTTTTCAAAAAAGAAAAAAAAAAAAAAGAGAGACATGAGATTAAATAACCTGCAGAGGGACTTCCCTGGTGGTCCACTGGTTAAGAATCCACCTTCCAATGCAGGAGACCTGGGTTCAATCCCTGGTTGGGAACTAAGATTCCCCCATGCCTTGGAGCAGTAAGCCCTCACACTGAAATTTCTGAGCCACAACACGAGAAGCCCACTCCCTGCAACAAAGCAAGTAAAAATAACCTGCAGCAAGTCCCAAAGCTGGGATTTGAACCCTGGCAGCCTGAACCCCCAGCTGGAGCACTTAACCATTGCACCAGGCTGACCATGAGATTATACATATAACCAATTTCCCACCCCACCCTTGTCTTTTTTCTTCCCTTTGCAATTAGTCACTAGGGGTTACACGTGCCAGCCCATGGAGTTGGGACTTGCTGAAGAGATGTCTGTGCTGAGTCACCAACGGGGAGGGATTTAGAAACAGATCATCAGCGTGACTTCCTTCCACTGGTTTCTGTTTCTCCTTGGATGGGGGAGGGGGCAGGAGGAGGTAGTCCACTAAAGAGATGAGTCATCCTGGGTGGTCCCAACAGACTTGAGATGACTAGGACATGCCTCACCTTGTTGCAGGTCCTCATCTTAGATAACCTGAGATCGGTCATTCAGCAATGATTGATTATTATTATTTATATAATAAATAATTATAAAACATTTTCTAGAAGTATTATTTCTTTATTTGGCTGCACTTCCAGGCTTGTAAGATGGTCTTAGTTCCCTGGAGGAGGAAATGGCAACCCACTTAAGGATCCTTGCCTGGAGAATCCCATGGACAGAAGAGTCTGGGGGGCTACAGTCCATGGGGTCGCAAAGAGTTGGACACGACTGAAGCAAATTAGCACGCAGACATGCAGGTCTTAGTTGCTGCACTCGGGATCTTTAGTTGTGGCACGTGAGATCTAGTTCCCTAACCAGAGTTGGAACCCAGGCCCCCTGCATTGGGAGTACAGAGTCTTAGCCACTGGACCACCAGGAAAGTCCTGAAAACATGATTTTTAAATCTTTACATTCTGACTGTGATTACACACAGATCAGAGAATAGAGCCGTGAGGTCTGCCACCTCAATAGGGTGCTAAATGCCCATGGATCAGTATTCATTACGTAGCAGAGGATTACTCTTAACTTTACATTTCCCTGATCTGCATTCTCTGTCTTGTCCATCTTTGTTGTTCACTCAGTCATGTCCAACTCTTTGGGATCCCATGGACTGCAGTACACCAGACTTCCCTTTCCTTAATTATCTCCCAGAGCTTGCTCAAACTCATGTCCATTGAGTCGGTGATGCCATCCAACCATCTCGTTCTCTGTTGTCCCCTTTTCCTCCTGCCCTCAATCTTTCCCAGCATCAGGGTTTTTTCTGATGAGTCAGCTCTTCACATCAGGTGGCCAAAGTGTTGGAGCTTGTCCATCTTACAAGCCTCTTCATTATATGCCTTGTTGAGCAATGACTTATTATCATTCATTGAGTGCTGGGTACTGTGTGAGGCTATGGGTCACCAGGGAAAATAAGAGGTACGGAATCACCTATGTCCTAAGTGAGCATGAACCCAACATCGTGAAAAGACAAGAGAGTGGTTGGGAGAGGGGTGTTTTTTGAGCTGAGGTGATCTGAGGAGGTCACATCTGAGCTGAGGGCTGAATGAGGAGGAAGGGCCAGGGCTGAATGAGGAGGAAGGGCCAGCCCTGGATGTCAAGGGCAAAGAATGAGTCTGGAGGTTCCTCAAAAAGTTGACCCTGAAGTTACCATGTGACCCAGCAATCCCACTCCTAGGTACAGACCCCAAAGAAATGAAAACGGGTGTCCATGCAGAAACTTGGCCATGAATGTTTATAACAGGTCTATTTACAATTGCCAGAAAGGGGGAACAACCCATGTCCATCCACTAACAAATGAATAAACAAACTGTGGTATATGCAGACAGGGGGCTATATTATTCGGCATAAAATGAAATGAAGGGACTTCCCTAGTGGTCCAGTGGCTAAGACTCCATGCTCCCCATGCGAGGGGCCCAAGTTCCATCCCTGGTCAGGGAATTAGATCCCACATGCCACAACTAAGATCTGGTGCAGCCAAATAAAAAAATTTTTTTAAAGGAATGAAGTTCTGATACAGGCCATAATGTGGATGAACCTCGAAAACATTTTGCTAATGAAAGAAGCTAGTCACAAAAGTGTGAAAGTATGATTACTTTTATATGACTTACTCAGAATAAGCAAGTCTCTAGACAGAAAGCAGGTTAAAGGTTAGTGAGCAGGGCAGTGAGGCTTCATTGGGTAAGAAGTGGTTTTTATGGGGTGACGAGAGAGTTTTGTAACTCCCAAGACCTGGTGATAATCACATTGTGAATATAACTAAGACTAAGGGATTTGCATGCTTTAAAATGGTTAATTGCAAGTTATGTGAATTTCACCTCTTTAAAAGATAAAGATAGTGGAAAAAATTGACCAGAGGCAAAGGGGTAGCAGGTCTCAAGACTACGAAGCAGGCAGAAGAAACTTGGATGTTGGCGGAGCAGGAAGTGGGCAGTGGGGTGGAGCGTGGAGAAGGTCCAGCAGGAAGAAGGAAAAGGATGAGATGGGAGGTGTGTGACCGACTCTGCAAAGGTGGAGAGCACAGGAGGGTTTTGATCAGGGTGTGACATGACTGATCCTCTGGCTCTGTGTGGACAGGGCCAGGGGAGGCGCCCCCCACCCCCCACCACTCCCCAAGACAGCCAGGCCAGGGTTCACCCTGCTCAGTAGCCCCAAACAGGGGGTGTAGCAACTGTTTCATCATTGGACCTTCCTGCTGGCCTGTTCAGGATGTCCTGTTGGTCTTCATAACTGAAGGAGCTGTGGGGCTTTGAGGAACACTTTGAGGGGTTTTCTGCTCCGCTGGTCAGCAAGGGCCCAGGGACATATGAGGCCCTTCACCTTTCCTGGCCCTGGACTGGATTGATGAATTACATGACCAAAGGCAATCAGAGACTCCAGGACCTCAGAAACTGACTCAGGACAGTTACATGGGCCCTGAGGCCTGGGCACCTGCCATGTGTGAGTTATCTGATCTCTGGCCCTCAATTATCTGGCTTTTCTGGACATTAGCCTCAGAAAAGGGAAGGCTGTTTCCAAATGGGAGCCTGGCTGGAAGTCTGGACTGATGTGGACTGGCTCTGGTGAAGGTTAGGCTTTTCTAGAATTGGAAGATGTCTGCTTTGGGTACATCCTTTGTGCCCTTGCCCCCTCCAGGCAGTCTCCCCAGATTTTTCACTACCCTACCTGGTCTCCTCATCCTCGTGCATTTTTTTTTTAAATGATCTTTATTTTCCTGAGGTGATTTTTTTTCGAGTTTTTCCTGCATCTTCATTGCTGGGTAAGGGTTTTCTCTAGTTACAGCATGCAGGGGCTACTCTTCGTTGTGATGCATGGGTTCTAGGGAGCGAGGGCTTCAGTAGTTGCAGCACACGGGTTTAGTTGCTCCAAGGCATGTGGAATCTTCCCAACCAGGGATCGAACCGGTGTTCCCCACATTGGCAGGTGGATTCTTATCTACTGGGCCACCAGAGAAGTCCCCATCCTCATATGTTTGATTTGTCAACACTTTCCTAGTGAGATACTCACTCTTCAAACATACTAAGCGTTTCTCAAAGGTAGGACCTGTGCCTCTTCACACCTGGGTCCCACATAGTAGGTGGGTGCTACTTTCTCATAGTAGGTGCTTTAAGGCTAACTGCCAGAGGAATTCATCCACCTCCCTGTCTACCTGATATTTCCTTTCTGAAGTCCCAAAGCTACCTCAGACTCATCACAGCAGAAATGCAGCCTCTGGAGATTTTTCTCCCAAACCTTTCCCCCCCTCCCCCCCAACATAAACTCCATCTTCATTAACAATGCCATCTGCCAGTCCCTGGAGTCCAGAGACCTGGCCTTCATACCTGACTCCTCCCTTTCTTTATCCTTGTAGTTCATCTCTGGATAGGCTTTCAGTTCATCCCGTCCAGTGGGACTGGTTCTGTTTCTCCATCCCCTTTGTGCCTTGGAAACCCCAAGCCACATCTCACTGCATGGCTGGGATAATAATCTTTGTCTTTGAGCTCCCATCTCACCCCACCCTTATGACCCATTCTCCACACAGCAGCCAGCAAGTCTTCCTTTTTTGTTTTTACAACTAGACTTTATTTTTCAGTTTTAGATTTACAAAATAATTGGGATGATAGTACAGAAATTGGGCTAGTAATACATACACCCAGCTTCCCTGATTATTAACATTTAACATGAGGATGGTATGTGACAATGAATGAACCGATATTGCTACATCATTGACTAAACTCCATGCTTTATTTATATTTCCTTGCTCCCCCCCCCCCCCAATGTCCTCTTCCTGCTCTCGGACACCCTCCAGGAGACCATGTTACATTTAACTGTCATGTTTCTTTAGGCTCCTCTTGGCTGTGACAGTTTCACACTTTTCTTGTTTTTCATGATCTTGACAGTTTTGAGAAGGGCAGGGCAGGTGTTTGTGGAGTGTCCTTTGGGATTTGTCTGATGTTTTTCTCACGATCAGACTGTGAGTGGGGGCGTATTGGAAGGGAGAGCATGTGCCACAGAGACTAAATGCCATTGTCGTCACCTCAAGTCAAAGGTAATATTATCGACGTGCCATCATCTCGATATTGACTTTGGTCACCTGCCTTGGCATTCATGTTCCTCAGGAATCTCCATTTTGAAGTTACTCTTTACCCTTTTCCATGCTGTTCTCTCTGGCAGGAAGTCTCTATGTGCAGCCTACACATAAGGAGTCATGGGGTTATTAAAACTCTAAATCAGGGAATTCCCTAGTGGTCCAGTGGTTAGGACTCTGAGCTTCCACTCCTGGGGGCACAGGTTCAATCCCTGGTGGGGGAACTATGATCCCACATGCCATGAGGTGCAGCAAAAACAAACAAACAAACCTCTAAATCAGATCCTGTCACTCCTCTGGTTCAAACTCTGCAGTGACCTCTCCTGCCCTTGGAATAAAGCTGGCCTTTCTGATCTGGGGTCTCCTAGCCATGCTCCCCTCCCCAAACCTCATCTCTGCCATTCCCTCCCCTAGCTTATCACACCAGCCACAATGGCCTCTGTCTTTCCCTAAAGCATCCCAACTTTGTATCCACCTCTGAGCCCATGCAAAGATCTTCCCTCTGCCTGCACCCCTCCCCCTTACTCCGCCTCTCCTGGCCACCCCCTTCTCATTCAGGACTCTCTCAGCTCAAATTCACCCAAATCCTGGGGGAGACTCCAAACACCTGGGTTGGGCTCACCAGGTCTTCCAACCATTACATTTTTGACTTCTTGCTGGCAGCCTGAAACCAACCACAGTGAGAGTATTTACACCACAGAGAGCAGCAGGTGCTACGGTTTAGGGCTTTTCCCCTCCCTGATAGCTGATTACTCAACACTGACCTGGACAGCATGGGGGAACATGACCGACCCTAACCCCAGGGGATGGATGGCAGAGTGGTCTGTCTTGATGATGAAAAAGTCAGAAAAACGAACAGAGAGAAAATAATTCCCAAGAAGTCGTTGCTGCAGACCTGCCTGCCCACAGGAGCTTGATCTAAGATGGTTCCATCTGGTGGTGCCTTAAAAGCCCTGCAGAAGCAGCCACAGGTCTTCTTCAGAAGATGGCTCATTCAGTCTAGGCCACAGAGAATCCCCACAAATAATTGTCCAAGGGCAACGAACATCATGTGGTTGAAGAAAACCTAGCTCACAAGGGAACAGACCACCATGAGCAAGAGCCAGCAGAAACAGACTCACAGAAACCTGGGGGACTGGGTTATCCAGATTCTAAGACACTCATGCTTATTGACCCTGGTTAAAATTCCCTGGTGGCTCAGATGGTAAAGAATCTGCCTGCAAGGTGGGAGACCCGGGTTTGATCCCTAGGTCAGGAAGATCCCCAGGAGAAGGAACTGGCAGCCCACTCAAGTATTCTCGCCTGGAGACTCGCATGGACCAAGGAGCCTGGAGGTTAGAGTCCACGGGGTCACAAACAGTCAGACACAACTGAGTGACTAGCACACACACACACAAAGAAATCATCAGCAAGCTTGAAAATGTTTACAAGGAACAACAGAAAGCGATGAAAAGCGGCCTAGATTTGTTAAAGAACAAAACAGAACTGGTAGAAATTTAAAAAATAATAAATGCAATCGTATTTGACAGAATACTAGACACAGCAGAAGGATTAGTGAGATATTAGAAGAAATTCATAACTACAACACAGAAAAACATAGAAAATACCAGAAAGAGAAAAATGAGAATGGGACGATTTATTAGTTACACCTTTGGAGTTTCAGACAGAGAAGCAAGAGAGAATGGGGTGGGAAACCATTGCAAGACAGAACAGCTCACGGCACTTCCCTGGCAGTCCTGTGGTTAACGGGGCTTCTCAGGTGCTGCTAGTGGTAAAGAATCCTCCTGCCAGTGCAGGAGACTGAAGAGATGTGAGTTCAATCCTGGAGTCAGGAAGAAACCCTTGCAGAGGGCATGGCAACCCACTCCAGTATTCTTGCCTGGAGAATCCCATGGACAGAGGAGCCTGGAGCGCAACAGTCCATGGGGTTGCAAAGAACTGGACACGACTGAAGCGACTTAGCACATACCCGTGGTTAAGGCTCCACTTTGCCAAGAGAGGCGTCTGGGGGTTCGATCCCTGGTTGGGGAATAGGATCCCTCATGCCTCACAGTGTGGCCAAAAAAAAAGAGAGAATGGCTGGGAATTATCCAGGACTGATAAAGAGATGTCAACAGACTTGAAGAGGCCAAATATTTGTTGAATGAGTGAACAAGTGAATGAAAGATTCCATGATAAGTGTGCCCTGCCCTCTCCCTCCCCTCAAACCCCTGCATGAGCTGCATGCAGGAGTGGGGAGGAAGCCCCCCTACTCCTCTCCCAGGCCCCCCACGTTCCTCTCCCAGGCTTGCACACAGCGGGAGCTGGGCCACGTCATTGAAAGCCCATCAGCCTGCTGCCAGCTCCTGGTGCCAGATGTCCTTCACCCACTGTTCAGCCTTTGTCATCTCGCCTCGCCTCCCTCGTTATCTGCGTGGTTTAAAATAGACAGGCCGGAGGAGGAATGTTACCCAGCTACTGAGCTGTGACTGGCCCGCCTGCAACCCCCCGAGAGTCTCCAGAGCTTTCCCCTCAGGGAAGAGGCATAGCTCCACCTGCTCAGCCGTCTTTCTCTCCTGGAACAAAGACAAATATTTCCAGCCCAGAAAAACCATCCCAGGGCTCTTCCAGCTGAGAGGAGAGGAGGAAGGAGGGTTAGAAAGGGTTTGTGTAGCTTTTTATTCCCTCTGTCAAGCCTCTGCCAGGCGTCGGGGGAACCTCAGGCCACCCAGACCAGGCTGCCAGGGGCTGACTTGTCAAGAGGCGAGATCTGCCCATGCAGGCTTTTCTATACATATGCCTTGTTTTTTTAATTTATTTTTATTTATTAACTTATTTATTTGGCTGTGAGGGGTCTTTAGTTGTGGCATGTAGGATCTTAGTTCCCTGACCAGCGATCGAACCCGGGCCCCCTGCATTAGGAGCACAGAGTCTTAGTCCCTGGATCACCAGGGAAGTCCCTGTGATGCCTTATTTTTACAGTCAAGGAGCTGAGACAGGAATTGGCCCCATTTTCCAGATGGGAAAAGAGAGGTCTAAGAAATAAAATCATTTGCTCCTCCTGGAGATTTGTACCGGGTAACCCAGGTGCTCCAGTTACCCAGCCAAGGCTTCAGTAGTTGTGGCTCACGGACTCAGTTGCTGAGAGGCATGTGTGATCCTCCCGGACCAGTGTCCCTTGTTTTTTTTTTTTTTTTCCTCCTAGTTTACAATTCATTGGCAGGGACAGATCAAACCCAGGTGGAAAAGGTTGCAGATGGCTTGCAGAAGAAAATGTAAACAGATGCAGGTCGATTGAGCGCAAACAGAAGGCCTGGATTGCCAGATGAAGTGCCGATAGTGCTGTGATGTGCAGGAAGCTTGAAAAAACTATGCAAAGTGAGACAAAGTCAGACAGAAAAGCATCAATACTATGTGATGCTTCTTATATGAAATATCTGAAAGAGGCAAACTTATAGAAAGGAGAGAGGTCCCCAGGGGTGGGGGCGATGGGGAATCAGAGAGTTGTTTAAAGGGGGACAGAGTTTCAGTTTATGCTGATGAAAATTGTCTGGAGTTGATGATGGTGAAGGTTGTACAACAGTGTGAATGTGCTTAATGCCATGGAACTGCAGATTTAAAAGTGGTTAATATGGTAAATTTTGTGTATATTTTACTACGAAACGTAAATAGTTTTAAATGGTGGCAGCTGAACTAGTTTTGTATCTGTTGATAAAGATAAATCTTAAAACAGAAATATGTTGAATAATATGCCACTTGGGCTTTTAATTTAAAAAATTCACCATCAACAGTATACTAAATAAATCTGCTCTGTGAATATATGTACATACATTAAAGATAAAAATGGTCTCGAAAAATAGACCCCAAGTTGAGTTAATAGTGGTCTCTCTTGGGAGACAGGATGGGGTACAAAGTTAGGCGGTCAAAGGAGCACTTAGGTTCTGATTTATTTGTGTTTAAAGGGGGACGGTGAGGCTGGCTGAATAATATTGCTGTTTAGTTGATAAATTGTGTCTGACTCTTTGTGACCCCATGAACCGTAGCCTGCCAGGCTCCTTCATCCATGGGATTTCCCAGGCAAGAATACTGGAGTGTGTTGCCATTTCGTTCTCCAGGGAAACTTCCCAACCCAGGGATTGAACCCGCATCTCCTGCATTGGCAGGCGGATTCTTTAACGCTGAGTCACCAAGGAAGCCCCAAAGGAGCTCTTAGGTTCTGACTTATTTCTGTTTAAAGAAGGATGGTATGGCTGGCTGAATAATACTCCCCCAAGTAAACCCACATCCTAGTACTCAATATCTGTTACATTGCCTAATGAGGCCAGAAGGGCTTGGCAGGTGTGTTCAGTTAAAGTCCTTAAGGTGAGGTGTCTCCTGGTCATCCCGGTGAGGTCGATGTGACCACAGGGTCCTTATGAAAGGGAAGCAGGACGGTCAGAGTGAGGGAGGAGGCATGACAGGAAAGCAGAGCTCTGTGCCATGCACTCTGAAAATGGAAGGTGGCCCCCAGCCAAGGAATGCGGGCAGCCACTAGAAGCTACAAGGAAGGGGACCCACCCCCCACCCCAGCCTGCAGAAGGGACCAGTTCCGCCAGCACCTTCCTCTTGGGACTTCCTGACTGCAGCCTCCCGATATCCAGAACAGTAGGAGAGTGAATTTGTGTTTAAGTTGGTGGTGGTTCGTTAAAGCAGCCAAAGGAAACAAATACAGAGGGATTCACTTATGACTTGTGCAGTTCAAAACTGTACAGGGGGAGAGGCTTGGAAGGAAAAGGCAGATTTGGGGTGCACCAGCTAAGGCAGCCCCCCCCGCAGGAAGAAGAGAGGGAACTAGGTGGGCTTCTGGAAACCCTGAGGCTGGGAACATGAGGTCAGGTGGTGGGGGGTGACTCAAGTGTGGGAAGATGTAAAGTGGTGAGCTTCTGCAGAGCCGCTTTGGGAGCTGTAAGGTGTAAGGAATAAGCTCTCATCTTCACACGTTTTCTGCCAAAGATGAGACACACAAAACTTCACAGTGATTAGAATGCTCCAGATTTAGTGCCTGAATTAACACCTTCTGCCAAGAAGAATCTTTTTTTTTTAATGCATGGAATTAAGAGAAAAAAAAAAAAAACTCCAACTATTTTCAGTGCTGATAGAGGAAATGGAAAGGGAGGCAGTGTTTGCTGAAGGAGCTTCAAGTGCTTTTGAAATGATCCGCGGGTCAGATCATGTTATTAAACAGTCACATTGATTTATCTTCTTTACTGGCATGATTTCAAAATGATAGATTCCGTGAAGTCAAATACGATCCCCCTTTTAAAAAGACAAAAAAAAGTGAGGAGTGGGTGGGAGGGTGGAGATGAACATAGTGACTTGAAAATGCCTTGAAAAAAATTCCAGGAAGGAAACACAGAAGGCTGTTAACAATGGCTTTTTGTTTTGCCTCCATGTCAACTGATTTAAAATTGGATTTTTATACCATTTTAAGACTTTAAAAATTAAAAAGGGGGAGCACAATTCCTTAAGCGTAGGCTGTGTTTTGTGACTTTCTTCTAAAGAGGACTGTGGAGAGGAGGCAAATAACTTCACAGGGGAGACACCTGACACCCACTGGCTACTCAGGGGTGATCAAGGTCAACGCTGACAGTGACCAATCAGGTCCGGTTGTCTATACTGTTTTTTTTTTTTTTTTTGGTTGTGCTGGGTCTTCACTGCTGCCCACAGCCTTTCTCCAGTTGCGGCAATCGGAAGCTACTCTTTGTTGCAATGCATGGGCCTCTCTCATTGCGGTAGCTTCTTCTGTTGCTGAGCACGGCCTCTAGGGCGTGTGGGCTTCAGTTGTTGTGGTGCATGGGCTTAGCTGCTCCATGGCATGTGGGATCTTCCCAGATCAGGGATTGAACTGATCTTTCTTGACTGGTAGGTGGATTCTTATCCACTATATCTCCAGAGAAGTCAGTGTTTGTCTATACTCTTGCTACAACATGATGACAATGACCTTCTTCCCCAAAACCTGTAACTCCGGTCTAATCATGAGAAAGGCACTAAACAGGTTCCTTTTTAATGTTTTTTAAAAAATATTTTATTTGGCTGCACTAGGTCTTAGTTGTGGCACATGGGATCTTAGTTCCTTGACCAGGGATGGAACCCGGGCCCCCTGCATTGGAAGCCACTGCACCACCAGGGAAGTCCCAAAAAACACTAGACAAATTCTTAATAGAAAAGACCATTAGAGTATACTAACACATATATATATGGAATTTAGAAAGATGGTAATGATAACCCTATATGCAAAACAGAAAAAGAGACACAGATGTACAGAACAGACTTTTGGATTCTGTGGGAGAAGGCGAGGGTGGGATGTTTCGAGAGAACAGCATCGAAACATGTATATTATCTAGGGTGAAACAGATCACCAGCCCAGGTTGGATGCATGAGACAAGTGCTCGGGCCTGGTGCACTGGGAAGACCCAGAGGGATCGGGTAGAGAGGGAGGGGGGATCGGGATGGGGAATACATGTAAATCCATGGCTGATTCATGTCAATGTATGAAAAAAACCACTACAGTATTGTAAAGTAATTAGCCTCCAACTAATACAAATAAATGGAAAAAAAATTCTTAATAGAGAACAACCTATAAAATGCCTGTACTCCTCAAGGTCCTGAAAACCAAAGAAAGTCTGAGAAATTGCCACAACCTCAGGGCCTAAGGAGACGTAATGACTAAATCCAGTATGGTGTCCTCATTGGGATCCCGGGACAGAAAAAGAACATTAGATATAAAAACAAAGCCCCTTGAGATGAAGTACGACCTTAGTTCAAAATAAGGTATCACTATTGATTTATTAATTGTGGCAAATGTACCTTATTAATGTAAAATGTTAAAAACGGGAAACTGGATGAGGGACAATATGAGAACTTTTTGAACTATCATTTTTTTTTTCTGTAAATCTAAAACTGTTCTTTCAAAATCTATTAAAAAATTAAGAAGTGGTTCCATTTCAACTGAGAGGAAATTCTCCTACCTATACACTCACAGGAGTATGCAAAGATGTATATATGAGAGAGTTCACTGCATCATATTGTATGGACAACTAGAATCCTGGAGGCCCACAGCAGGTCCTCTGGAATACTACACCACCATTAAAAAGAATGTGGTGTAACTAAGATTTCTAAACTTCCAACTGCAGGGTATGTTGTAAAATCCTACTTGTGCTAAATGAAATGTTACACGTGTATGTGTTTACCTAGATTTAGAAAAATTCTAGAAAGAAAAACACACATCTGCTTATTATAGTTACCTCTAGGATAAGAGATTAGGATTTCTTTTTAACATTACAGTTTACATCTTAACCACTTGGAGTGTTTTCACAGTAGACCAACATTTAAGTTTCTAAACGTTAATTTATATATGTTTGTTGTGAAGTACTTCAAATTTCCCCAAAAGAGACAGAGAAAAATAAACCCATCACCCAGTTAAGAAATGAAAGATGCAAATTACTTTTATAACTTAAAAAAACCCCAAACCCAAACCCTATAAAGGTTCTTTTGAAAGTACCACCTTGAGAAAGTTTCAGTTTCTCCCTAGAGAGTTTACAAGTACGTTGCCTGGAAATCTTGTCTTTCTAGTTTTACCTACATGTAAATCAACTTAAATGGCGTAACCACTGCTCATATGTTAGGTTTTTCAAACCTTGTCATGACTGGAAGTGAAATTTAGAGCCAAATTAATTTCTTGGTGCAGGAACTTCATATTCTTGACGTTGTCAAGCTTATTGCAGTGTATATATACACAGAACAGACTGTTTATTGCCTCTGTGGTTTAGCTGCAGGGTCAAGGAAAGACAGGCCAAAATATTGAACACTTTTTCTGAAGGCCATTTTGGTGAGGAAAACAAAGTTCTGGAATTTGAAAACATTTAGAGTCCTCTCCAGGGACAATCTGTGAAACTGTTCTTTGGGGGAGCAGAAGTTAAGTAATCTTGCAGATGATCTTCCCTGTGGAATGGATTCGTTGAGCAGAAGGGGAAGGTTGAACAGAAGAGTGAATAGCTTTATTGCCTCTCTTTTATTTATTTTTATTTTTTATTGCCTCTTTTTTTAAAATTAATTAATTTTTGGCTGTGCATGGGCTTTTCTCCAGTTGCACTGAGCAAGCACTGCTCTTCGTTGGGTGTGCGGGCTCCTCGTCGCGGTTGCTTCTCTCGTGGCAAAGCACAAGCTCTAGGCTTGCAGCCTTCAGTGACGGTGGCACACAGGCTTAGTGGCTCCGCGGCATGAGGAATCTTCCTAGACCAGGGATCAAACCTGTGTCCCCTGCATTGGCAGGCAGACACTTCTCCATTGGGCCATCAGGAAGTCTGCTTCTTGATTTTATGTGAAATAATGGTGCAGAACAGAATAGTTTCTGGTGAGAGGTACAAAAAGCAAAGCCAATATTTTTAAAAAACTCTTTAAAATAGTGAGAAGAGTAAAATTTCAGCAACACTAAAGTAGGGAGTTTAAAGGAAATCAGACTGTAAAAACTGGAGTATGAGTCGACACATTTTTAATTCTTGTGGGTTGGCTTAGCATAGAAGTCTGGGGTTTGAGGAATTTATTATGTTTTTGGTGATTATTTTGGTCTTTGCACTGATGTTCAATAAAGGTTTTTCTGAGGTTGTCAGTAGCTGCTAAAAGGAACCTACATCAGTTTTCTCTTTTTTTGTTGTTAAAAAACAAAAAACTACAAGCAAGTTGTCACCTTAACATAACCCTCATACAAGAAAAATTTTAATCTATTGTCCTATCCACCAACAATTTAAAAAGACTTTCTAGTCTTTGTTTATATACAAGCATGACTTGTTCATAGTTATAATCACAATATGTGATTATATTTTGCCTTTGTACCTTGATATTAACTCCAATTGGTTTTTCCATGTTGTTTGACAGTCTGCTTATTATTTGCATGGCCTTTAAATATACCACATCAGGTTTACCACCCAGACTAATCCATTCTCTTAATGTTGATCATTTAAGTTTCATAATGTGTGTCTGTGTGCGCGTGATCACTCGGTCACGTCTGACTCTCTGTGACTCCACGAACTGTAGCCCACCAGGCTCCTCTCTCCATGCAGTTTTCCAGGCAAGAATACTAGAGCAGACTGCCATTTCCTACTCCAGAAGTCATCATAATATGGTCCTTTATTCATCCTTCTCTCTTATGACCACTCTATAGGTGCAGCATTAGTTATCTCTTACTGCAGAACAAATTACACCAGAACTGAGCAGTTTAACAACAAGCAGTTATTACCTCTCATAGTTTCTGAGGGTCAGGAGGCTGGGATTAGAGTAGCTGGGTGGTTCTGGCTCAGGGTCTCTCATGAGGCTATGGTCACCTGAGGTTCAGCTGGGGATGGTTGTTGGTAGCACTTGATTTATCATGTGTACGACTTTTTTTTTTTTTTAAGATTTGTTTTATTTATTTTTGGCTGTTGTGGGTCTTCAGTGCTGCAGGCAAGCTTTCACTAGTTGCAGTTTGCAGGCTTCTCATTTCGTTGGCTTCTCTTGTTGTGGAGCACAGGCTCTAGGCGCGCAGGCTTCAGTAACTGCAGCGTGTAGGCTCAGGAGTCGCAGATCTCAGGCTCTAGAGTGCTGGCTCAGCAGTGTGGTGCATGGGCTCAGTTGCTCTGTAGCAAGTGGGATCCTCCTGGACCAGGGATCGAATCCATGTCCCTTGCATTGGCCCAGCCTTAACCACTGGACCACCAGGGAAGCCCCATCATGTGTCTGTCTTGAATGTCCTCCTGATATGACAGCTGGCTCACCCCACAGTTCATCAGGTGAAAGAGGAGTGTGAAACAGAAGCCTAATCTTGGAGGTGATGCCCATCACTGCCTTATTCCCCTGA
The DNA here is from genome assembly GCF_910594005.1 of Cervus elaphus. Lineage (NCBI taxonomy): Eukaryota > Metazoa > Chordata > Mammalia > Artiodactyla > Cervidae > Cervus > Cervus elaphus. Next base: position 19,931,073 of record NC_057819.1, on the reverse strand, counting down.
TCACACAGCCCGGCTCTGTTAGCAGACAACAGAGGGCTACTCACAGGTGTGCATATCGGGAGGCTGGCTACCTCAGGCACCTTCCCAATATCTAACAGCCATCTGTCTCCCATTCCTTTCATCATTTTCAAGTTCTCAGTCTCAAAATTAGCCACATCCTTTATGTACAGAAACATTCATTTCTCTACTCATCCAGGACCTCTTTACATCTCACTTCCTGGCTTGTAGAGATAAAGTGATCTTTTTAGATAATCATTGGTTTCTAGAACTTTTTAGACACTCCTCCATCTGACCTGCATGGGGTGAAAGATGAGGTGATGCAAATCTTTCAGAGATCACTTTTTTTGGTACAAGATTTTTTTTTTTTTAAAGAAAAGCAAAGCCAACAAAGAGTCTGGAACGACTGTTTATATACTTAAAAAAAAAAATAAAAGAAAAAACCCTCCAGAAAACAAGTTTGACATGGATGCAGAGAAACTGGAGTCCTTGTGTGTGACTGGTGAGAATGTGAAATGGTGCAGTTGCTATGTGCACCAATATATGTTGTTAAACAATATGGTGGCTCCCCCAAAAGATAAAAATACCATATAGTCCAGAAATTCTACTTCTGGGTGTACATCCAAAAGGACTGAAATGAAGGACTCGAACAGATAATTGTATACCAGTGCTCATAGTGGCATTATTCACAGCAGAAAAGGTAGAAACAGCCCAAATATCCATTGACAGATAAACAAAATGTGGTCGATACACACAATGGAATATTATTCATCCTTTAAAAGGAATGAAATTCTGACATATGCTACAACAAGGATGAACCCTGAAGACATTATTTTAAGTGAAATAAGGTAGTCACAAAAGGACAAATTTTTTAAAAGTCCTTGAATTTGTTACAATATGGCCTCTGTTTTATGTTTTTCTGTTTATTTGGCCGAGAGGCATGTGGGATCCTACCTTCCTCAAGCAGGGATCAAACCTGCACCCCCTACATTGGAAGGCAGAAGTCTTAACCACTGGATCACCAGAGAAGACAAAAGGAAAAATATTATATGATTCCATTTATGTGAGGCCTCTAGTAGAGTCAAATTCATAGAGACAGAAAATAAAATGATGGTTTTCAGAGGGTGAAGGGAGAAACAGGAATTACTGCTTCACTTACGGAGACGGATGGTGGCGATGGTCACACAACAATGTGAATGTACTTGAAGCCACTGAACTATGTACTTAAAATATTCAAAATGGTAAATTTTACATATATTTGATCACAATAAAACAAGCACTACCGGTACAACGATTTTGGAAAGCAATTTAGCAACATTCCGTAATGTTGAAGATGTAAATACCCTATGACCCCAACAACAGAAGAAAGGAGTTTAAAAACTGTCCTGTATGTATACAATGGCACACCATACAGCTGTGGAAAAAATGTTTCAAACTATATGAATCAGCAAGGATGTGCGTGTGCTCAGTCATGTCCGATTCTTTGTGGCCCCATGGATTGTAGCATGCTAGGCTTCTCTGTCCATGGGTTTTGGTTTTTTTTTTTTTAAGGCAAGAGTACTGGAATGGGTTGCCATTTCCTCCTCTAGGGGATCTTCACAACCCAGAGATCAAACCTACCTCTTCTGCATCTCCTGCAGTGCAGGTGGATTCTTTACCACTGAGACACCTGGGAGGCCTGAATCAACAAGGATACATCTCAGAAACTCACTGTTGGGAACTCCGTGGTGGTCCAATGGTTAGGACTCCGTGCTTTCACTGCTGTGGGCCTGGAGTTTGATCCCTGGTTGGGGAACTAAGACCCCACACAACCGTCCAGTGTGGCCAAAAAAAAAACCTAAAACTGAAAAGCAAAAAACTCACCATTGATCCTAAAAAGCAAGTACCGGAAAAATCTGTGTGTGTATATATGTATGTGAAGCTAAGTCGCTTCAGTCTTGTCCAACTCTTTGCAGCCCAATGGACTATAGCCTGCCAGGCTTCTCTGTCTGTGGAATTCTCCAGAGAATACTGGAGTGGGTTGCCATGCCCTCCTCCAGGTGATCTTCCTGAACCAGGGACTGAACCTGCATCTCTTATGTCTCCTGCATTGGCAGGCAGGTTCTTTACCACTAGCGCCACCTGGGAAGCCCCTTATATATGCATATATATCTATAATGTGTATGTTTTAAAATTAAGATTATGGATGTATACATGTAAGGTAAAATAAATAGGACAGTAGCTATCCTCTAGAGAAGGAGAAAGGATATTAGGGGCTTTAACTGTGCCTATGATGTTTAGTCCTTAACTTGGTGAGTTATGTGAGGGTTTGTTATGTTTTCTCTCTCCCTCTTCTTCTTTTTGTGGGGGGACTGAAACAGTTGATTAAATAAACCCCACAAGGGAGCAAAAAAAATGAAAGTCCCCAAACCAAGAAAACGCAAACCTCAAATCAAAATAACCAAGTTTCCTACATCCTCCACCTTTTGAACACACCCAAATAACACCAACCTTAAATATAATTTTTAAAAAATACTGCTCTCTATTTTTATATCTTCCTTATACTCACCAAAGTAGGGACTTTGTCCAAAATGAATTTTTTTTCCCTTCTTGATGACTAGTACTTAGGTCATGTTGGCTATTTAGAAATTAGAAGATGACGGTGACAACGGCAGTGACTTCAGGAGGAGGGGCACATCCCGAGGAGCATGGCTGTTCCACCTGCTGCCTTAGGGAATCATTCCTCTGCTGCCCATACATAGCTGAGCGCACGAGCTATGGATGTGGCGTCATCAGGTTCAGATTTTCTCCCAGCTTCTCAAACTGGAAAACATCTATCTGTAATTCTCTTTATTTCCATCAGAGAGAAAGAATTCTAACCTCAAGGCTAGAAGACCGTAACCTCCACCTAGTTGAACCTTATATATTTTTCTTTTTTTATCAGGTGGTGGGGAAGTATGCCTTCCAAACCATTTCCCCATGTTGTGTAACAGGAGATCCATTTCTGGGCAGTAACAATGCTCCCATTGAGACAGAAGCCCTGGCACCTACATACATTGCCCTTGATTCGCCAGTGCAAAATCTTAATTAACCCAGAAATACTACAGGCAGATTTAAGTTTGCAGAGAAACCCCGACCTCAGTTTAACACAAAACAAAGGGGGTGGGGGGGGATGTACCAGCTCACCCACGCATTTAAATCAACAGGTCTGACACCAATGCCAGGATTTTCTTATGTTTCTTTTCTTCTCTCAACCACTTTTAAGAGCGACGAGAAGTTTTTAGAGCAGCAGAAAACAAGACCTTTCTGTGGTTTGCTCTGTTTGACAAAGGAAGTGGTGTGTGACTCGAGTAGGTCAGTGGCAGAAAGCAGGTTTGAGAAGGTTTATAAGGACCAGGCAGGGCTGAACCGTGAACCTGGTTTGGACTAAGCCTTCTCGGGACCACTGTATACAGGTATGTAATTCAGTGCCAGGTTTGTTCTTGGTGTGCCTTGGGTGAGTCACTTCATCCCTCTATGTGTGGAGTGCTCTGACCTCCAACCTTGTTCTTACCTTCTGTGGGGAATTTGAGAAACTTCTGGACATCGTCTTAAGCCTCATGGGTGAGGATTTCCTGGAAGTACAGCTACTATTCTCAATTTGGCAGGTTTATACTTTTCCTGGAGAGAAAAGGAAAAAAAAAAAAAAGAAACTAAACTGGGCGCCTACTCTGGCTATAAACTTGACTTTCTCCATCCCCTTCCTCTTTATTACGGTCTTTCTTAAAGCCACCTTTTTGGACAAGCTCAAAGGAAGAAAACAATCGAGGGCCCTTTTCGAACTCAATAAAAATCTATGTTTACAGATAGTATGAAATGCTTCCTCTAGTTTTACTCATCTCCTACTAACATGTGCCCTTAGTCACAGGGGCTAGGAGGAAAGAGAATGGTCACTGGAGCCCAGTCTAATGTATGGGCAGACAACTCAGACCTTATGTTCTACGGATGGGGGAGCAGAAACATCAGCCTTATGCACAAAGCTCATTAGTCAGCCAACAAGTGTTTACTGAATGTCTGGACTGTGCTCAGTGCTGAGTTATGCACCGAGGTCAGTGTGGTAGGATGCCAGCGTGGCCGATGCCAGTCTGGGAGCCAGGAGATCTGCCAGTTACTTGATTTTGAAAAAAGAGAACTTCCTCCTCCAAGGGCCTCAGTTTCCTTATGTGTAAAATTAGGAGGCTGTTGTGGTTATCCTCAGATGTTGGTTTCTTCCAGCTAGAACTGTGGAAGATTCCAAAGCAGAATAACAAGTTCCCAGAATTCCTGGATCTTGAGAGGCTGTTAGGGGTGGGGAGACTGCACAATGGCACCTTCAATAATATCTCTGAAAGAGCACAGCTTGGCCCACCTAAATATCTAGGTACCTTCCTGAGTTGAGGCAAACGGTCACTAATATGGGTCCCTGCTCTGATGTTCCAGTCATACTGGTTTTCTGCCATTCCTTGAATGTACCAAGCTAGAATTGACTTGGGGCTTTCCTACATGCTGGTCTTGCAGCCTTGGGCTTCCTATAGGAATGGTGGGTGGTTCTGCCCTTCTCACTCTTCAGATCTCCTCAGATGTCATCTTCTCTGAGAGGACAACCTTTCATTACTTTCTTTAAAGGTATCCCGATTACTCTCTTTATTTCAACATTCATTTCCTTCTTTGCACGCTCCCAATTTGTAACCACTTCGTTTTTTTGTTTGCCTCCCTGTCAGCTCCATGTAAGCAGGGGTCCTTTTCATTTTATTCAGAACTATATACCCAATTCCTAGTCCACATAGTAGGTCTCAATTTTGTCAAATGAATGACACGGCAGCTCCACAATTACGAAAAACCAAAGGCATCTAAAGTTGTTTTTCCATAAATCCCCTTCTTTAGGGTTCCGTCAGTCAGACCGGGCTTAGGCTGCAGGAACTTCCGTCCCACTTCCTGCTTTCTTCAGATCTAGGCATCTCTTTTCCTTGAGGAAAAGGCTCTTCTGACATCATGGCGTACCCTCCTGATGTCATGCTGCAGTGACATCATTACCGCTGACCACTGCGTCACAAGCCTGTCTCCAGGTCCCTTCCCTTAGAACCCCCATGCTTCCCAGAGACAATCCCAACATCTAACACGCTTCCTGCCAAGTGCCCAGACTGCGACGTCATGTCCGCCCGCCCGCGAGGCGATGACGTCAGGGCCCACGGCTGGCGTCACGTGCCCCCCCGTTGGGGGCGGGCCTTGAGGGCGGCGCTTCCGGTCCGCGGAGCCTGGCGGCCAGAGCTGCGGCGGCGGCGGCGGCGGCGGCGGCGGCGGCGGCCGAGACGGGAGGATGGCGGGCGCTGCGAGCGAAGCTCGGTTTGCCGGGTTGTCGCTGGTGCAGCTCAACGAGCTGTTGGAGGATGAGGGGCAGCTGACAGAGATGGTGCAGAAGATGGAGGAGGTGAGCTGAGCGACAGCTCAAAGCGGCGGCGGCGGGGCCTCGAGGGGGGCGCGCGGGGCCGGGGGCCCGCGGCGGGCTGGAAGTGGCCCGAGGCGGAGACGGTCGCGGTGCTTCAAGTTGGGTTGAGGAGACTGGGACGAGAAATTGGGGAGGGGGGCTTGGGGTGGGGTTGGGGATGAGGGGACCGAGGCTGGGGCGGAGCTGGGAAAAGCGTCTTGGGTGGGACAGAGCTTGCGGGGGCTGGAGGGGTCCTGAGGCGGAGTGGAACGCGGATTAGGGAGCCTGGAAGGGGCATTCGGGATCGTGGAGGGCTGTGGCCGAGTTTGGGGAGGCGAGGAGGGAATTGAGGGACCGAGACTGGATTGGAATGGGTCGAGGGGACGGTAGTCGAGGATTGGGGATGCCTGAGACCGGACCGAGGGGGCTGAGGGTTAGGTCTGGGCAGGGGTTGGGGTTGAGGGGAGGGTTGACGGGTACAGGGATCCCAGTTACTGGGATCTGAGAATAGGCTTTTAGGGGCTGAGTGGATTAGCTAGATAGGAATCTTAGGGAAGGATCGGGGGTTCCAAGATGGGTTTGGGGGCAGTGTCTGTAGCTAAATCTGAGAGGTGGTTCTGAGATGGGCCTTCGGGGTGGGCAGGGATCTCCAAGGCTGGGAGACAAGCGGCAGCGGACTTACCCAGGTTAAGGTCTGATTTAGCCGTGTATCTGAGGGATCCTTAGGGTCAGAGGGCCTGTTCCGGGTCTGACTTCATTTGGAAGGGATCTTACCAGTGTTGTCCCAGGGGCGCTCACCTCCGGTCTTGTGGGTTGGCAGAAGGATGCCATGCCCCCCTCCGTAGAAGAAGGGAATGTGGTAATTCTAGTATGGTGGCTTTGCCCCACAGTCTCCTTCCTCGCTGGGGCCAAGGAGGATCCCTGAAGTTGTTTTTTAGGAGATAGACTGGAGGTCAGGGGCCGATAGCCCATCCCCACCTCTGATAGTAGGCAGGCTGCCCCGTCTCCGCACGGTGTGCCCACCGCTGTTTCTGGAGATCTCACTTCATCCCTTGTAGCGGGGTTTGTTCTCAGGGGTCACTGACTTCGCTCTTGATGTGCTTTCTTCTGTCCTTTTCCCCCAGCCCTTTTGAACTCTTTCCCCGAAAGTCCAGCCCTGTGAGTCTGGGTCTTCTCCAGGCAGGTGGACCCAGGCCCAGCCAGCTCTCCCCAGCCCACCTCCCGCTTTTACTCCTTTGTCTCTGAAGTCTGAGCCTTCCCACGCCTACAGGGCCAAGCTTCTCACCCAGAAGCTTGTGTGGGGGCTTTTGGCTTGCTTTCTGCAAAGGGATTGACTGTTAAGCACTGAGCCAGCCCCCTTGAAAGGGGGCTTGTATGGAGGTTGCACATTCAAAATCACTGGAAAACCCTCAACAGATCATTGTCCGGAGCTACAGAGAGGCCACTGTAGTAAGATGGTATCAGTCTTTCCATTAATCCACCCCTTGTATTCACAGGCTTTGTAACTTGGCACATATAACATTGCTCTGAGATGCAATTCACCCCATTTATGGTCTCCATGTGGCGCTTTCCTTTTTAGAGAAGAATAAGTGACAAAATCCATCTTTCTTGACTGAATGAGAGTTTCATGTCTCCAAAGAAAGAAAATCTTTGCTTAGTTAACTCTGCTTGTCAGTTGCCGGGAGACCTTTTGTTGACTGCCTGCAGGCATCTTTCTAGTCTAATAATAAAATGATAGGTATGTATTTCTAATGTGTAACCCTGCCTACAAGTTAATTTTATTATGTGTGACTCCCCAGCTTCAGGACAGAGTACTGTAGTTATATTAGTAGAACATTAATAGAAGTAAAGTGCCTTTTAGTGAAGGGAAGATTATGGAGTCAAGTCAGTCTGCTGACTCAGGCTGTTAGGACAGCTTTACCTGAATCCTCTACCTGAGACACCGGAGGTTACTATTTAAAGGGAAAGGTAGATTAATCTAGCAGGTTTTGTTTTTTTCTTTTTTTAGTACAGATGATCTTCATGCCAGAGTATTATATAAATACAAATACTGAGGACCAACCTCTCTTGATTAGGCCACGTGATTAAATTACTCAGCAGAGGTTTGTTCTTCAGGGTGTAGTGCTTTTATTAAAACAAGGAAATTGAACGTGAAAACCAGACTACCTTAGCCAGGCAGCTCACCTAGCCCCGGTGACCCTTCGAAAATCCGGTTGCCCTGGGCATATGTGGTGTGTTTCTGAGGGAAGGGCTGTGATGTGAACAACCAAAATTCTGGCCCTGGTAGCTTCACTCAGCTGCTAATGTTGTGTGTTGGTTTATTTGGGGGTGGCTATGAGACAGAAGAAAATATTTGTGAAATAGCTTAGACCAGATGGCATATTTATGATCTGGTGTTAAAGAACGTTTGGGCTCTGGAATTATACATTCCAGGCCAGGCCTGGCCACTGCCCAGCCGTGTGACTGCAGGCAGGTCATCTCACCTCTGAGCTGCTGCTGGGGAAGGATATGTGGGAAAAAAATATACTTCCTAGTTTTATTTTTGGCCGTGCTGGGTCTTGGTTTACACATGTGGGTTTTCTCTAGTTGTGGTGAGCGGGGGCTATTCTAGTTGCAGTGATTGGACTTCTCATTGCAGAGAAACTGCCCACATGCTTCTCTCATGGGGCACAGACTTTAGGGCACTCGGGCTTCAGTAGTTACGGCACAGAGGCTCAGCCACCCTGTGGCCTGTGGGATCTTTCCGGGCCAGGGATTGAACTTGTATCCCCTGCATTGGTGAGGCAGATTCTTAACCGCTGGACCACCAGGAAAGTTCAATGAAAATACCTTTTAGAGTTGACTTGGGGATTATGTTAGAGAGTGCGTGTTAGGTCCTTGTGTGAGTGCTCAGTCATGTCCAGTTCTTTGGGACCCCATGAACTGTAACTCGCCAGTCTCCTCTGTTCATGGAATTTTCCAGGCAAGAATACTGGAGTGGGTTGCCATTTGCTTCTCCAGGGTTAGGTCCTTAACATGGTACGTATTAATAGTGTTCAATAAAGAGTAATTGCGTTAGTAACTTGTAGTTCTCTTTTTGGAACAATTAGTGACAATCATGCATACGAGGTCATCCCAACCAGATAATAGGGTTTTATATCAAGAATCTAAAGTAGATTTTTATTTGCTATTTGCCTAAAAATTTTTTTTAGCTTTCTGTGGTTAGTGATTGTCTCAGTAGCACTAGAATGAGACAGTAAATAGAACAGGACTTTCAGTCGTAGATCTCTTACCCTAAACCAGAGGCTTTTTTTTTTTTTAATTGGCAGAAGGAAGTGTTTTAAATTGTAGAGTAAGGCTTCTTCAAGCCTGAGGGGCTATTTTGTGGCGACTGGAAAGTGTGGCTAGGTTTTGAAGGCATTCACTGTTGGGTTTAAATACAGCTGTGCGTTGTGCATCACTTACATCGTTTTAATTGTGGCATCTGAGCTGTAGTCCAGCTGGAAACTAGAGTCAGATAGTGTTGGAGCTGCAGACATTCTCATTTTCCCTGCCCGTGGGTTTCTCTTTTCCTGTTCCTCTTGTCTGCCTGCAGTTCTTTAAAACATAGTGTGCCCCTACTGATAAGCGGCTCTTTCCTTTTGCTCTGAGCTGATGTTTCTTATGCACACGTTTTTATTTTTCTGTCAAGTTATTTTTACTTGGCAGTGGAATGCGCCTTTGTCTGTCTGTCCACATTAATCCCATTGGACTTGCAGGGCACTCCCTTAAAAGGAACCATCGCTCAGGGGATTGGGCAGCTAAACCGGACCTCTTGGGTCATTCTTCCCAGTGTGCTTTCTGAGGAAATGCTGACGAGTTGGTGTTAGCTGAGGATTCACTAAGAATTCACACTCTGGAACTCTGCTCCTATGACAAGTGAAACTGCCCACACGCAACAACTCTGAGGATCTGAGAAACAGTTCTGTGGCAAGTCAAGAGCCTGGTCTGGAAGAAGCTGTTTCCCTAAGGCGTGTTCTGGTGTGATTTGTGTGGGGCTGCGAAGCTACTGCATGAATCATAATGGCTCTTTGAAGCGTACCGGCCAGGGACTGCTTCCTCAAACAAGCCCTGAATGCTGGTGGGACTGGTTTTTAGAAGCTGAGATGTAAAACCCTTTTGAGTGTCTATTACTGGAGTATGTTTCTGTTCCTGTCATCCAGTCATTATTGTATATATAAAGGCTTCACCTTTTATGTTTAAATCTTCTCTTCCATGGACCTATGACTTTAACTCTTAAGTAAAACATTACTGTGTCCCAGAATATTTTCTGGAATCCAACATTGGCTGACTCTTTTTCAAAGAAGGCATATAAATTTCGTGGAAAGACTATAGCTGAGACTTTGGTGACTTATTTCATTGTTTTCTAGCTCAGTGCGTCCCCTGGAAAGTGAGGACAGTAACCGTGCCTTCCTTTTAGGGTTCTTGTGAGGCTAAGTGGAATAACAGGTGATGTTGGTAGAGGGTGGCTCCCTTTCTTTGAAGAGATTTTCAGAATTGTTTAGGCTGGCTTATGTGAAATCCGATCCCTTATTTTACTTAATTGCTGTCTACTTCCTCTGTATTGATTAAAAGCGCAGTGGGGGCGGTACAGTACAGAACTGGCTTTTGTTACCAGTAATGTGACCTTTGGCAAGTATTCAGTCTTTTTCCAACTGCAGTTTCCTCGTTGAAAATAAAGGGGATAATAACAGTAAGCTCCTCCATAGGGTTGTCAGGTGGGCTAAATCAGAGAAGTTGTTAAGATACTTATCATGGTACCTGGAACAGAGTGAACACTGAGTAAATTGTTATTATTGGCTGTTATTGGCTAAAACGAAAAGGCATAATGTCCTGGCTGCCATTTCAAGACGATTCCATTTCAGTTCCATGTCTGTGGAGTACTCACTGTGTGAGGCACTGTAAAGGGTAGAAACATGGGTAGCATGTAATCACTGTGTTATAACTTAGGAGAGAAATTCAGTGCACAAACACCTACCGTGCAAGAGAGAATGAGAGGTGGGGAGATGAGAACGGTGGTGGTGGTGACAGCACACCAGACTCACACAGTTTACACGTGACTCTGCAGGAAGTGTGCCCTGCAAAATGGTTAAAGCCGTCAATTTCACGTTGTGTACGCTGTTGTTTTCGTCGGAAAGTCGTGTATGACTCGTGACCCCCATGGGCTGTAGCCCACTAGGCTCCTCTGTCCATGGGATTTCCCGGGTAAGAGTACTGGAATGAGTTGCCATTTCCTTTTCCAGGGGATCATCCCAACCCAGGCATCAAACCCACATCTCCTGCATTGGCAGGCTGGTTCTTCTCCGCTGAGCCACCAGGAAAGACCTATGTTGTGTATATTTTACCACAGTCATTTATTTTTTTTTAGAGGAAGAATAAGAGAGAGGGCACACATGAATTGTAAATAACATTGAATGTCAGATGAAGAGGGGCTTTCTGGCTAGATTAGGTTCCTACCGCTAGAGATGGACTTTGATAGGCGGGTAAGCTTTAAGAAAATAAGTGATGAAATACAGTAATTCCTACAAGGGTGTGGAATGACACAAGGAACATCTGTGTACCTGGCAGCCGCTTAGGAAGAAAACACGACCGAGCCAGAGCAAACCTCTCTGCTCCCTTCCGAGTGTGATCGCCACCCCTACCCCCAAGGGAGCCACCGTCTTCAATTAGGTATTTATTTCTCTAAATTGTATTTTGACAAAAGTGGGGGCTCAGGAAGGCGGCTGAGCCCGGGCAACGAGCAGGAAAGCCCGGGGCAGACTTCATGACTCGTGAGTTACCAGGTCAGCTTTGCCAGTGTGAAGGGAAGTGACAAGAAATGAAGCTGGCGAGGCCGAGAGCCCGGGCAGGAGCTGGGTGGTGGCTCACTGGGGAGCACTGAGTTTCCTGACTCTGGAGCGGGGCAGCAGTGTGATCGGAGGAGCACTTCAGGAAGACCGTGTGGGCTGCAGAGTGTGGGCTGGATTGGCGTGGGGGGTTCAGGAAGACCAGGTGAGAAGAGGTTAGGGTCCCAGCCAGAGTTCTGGGAGGGGAGATGCAGACCAGCTGGCCAAACCCCTTCCCACCCTCGTGGTGCTATACCCCCGCCGCCCACTGAGGGGCCCCGTCAGCTTTGCCTTCCAAGCACTCTTCCCGCTCAGCCACAGACACACGGCCCCTTAGCCTCTTTTCTGCCTCCTCGGTGGCACTTGACCCACATTTGGTAAGTCACCAGCTTCCTGTGTCTCCGTCTCGCCCCGGGGCTCCATTCTTTTGTGTCCCAGGCACCCTAGTACAGGCCTGGCACACAGGCTGTGCCCAGTTAGTGCTCCTGAGTGAGTGGAGCTAGCTGGGCTTTAAGCGAAAGCGAAGCGAGTAAAAGGAGGGCCCAGCGCAAGGCCGGAGGAGGGGCGGGGGTCCCTGAGGCCGTGGGAGCTGGCATGGGGTCAGCCCGGGCAGTCACATGGCCGCGTGCAGGGGGCGGTTGACTGCAGTTCTGGAGCTCAGGGATGGTTTGCTTAGAGATATAAATTTGAGAGGTAACGCCTTGCAAGCACTTGTTGACATCAAGGCGAACATAAAAGTTTAAAAGGCCATTGGGCTAATCATTGGTGGGTTGGGAGAAGGAAAGAGGTGCCATGGAGGGGCAAGGAGAAACGGGTCTGATAACTCAACTTTACAGACAAGTCAGCATCCTTTTGCGCTGCCTGTGCTGTCCAGACTGGTCAAGAGGAACCTCACGACGTGCAGAATCGAGGTTCTCTAGAGCCCAGTCAGCTTGGTCGTAGATTCGGCTTTTGTCACAGTATTTGGCAGACAGTTGCTCAGCGGACCACGCCAGGCAGCAGTGCCCGGTTGTCTGTAATGACCTGTGTGTCAGCCTCTGCTCACGGGTGTGATTGCTGAGGCTCAGAACACACTGGGGAAAGAGTTCTAGCTGGTTTATCTCCTTCCTCAGCTCCAGGGGGTTTTCACATCCCATCATCATTCAGGAAAACCATCCTCCCTAATGGTATGAAGACGGAGGAAGATTCTGAGTTTCTCTGTAGGGAAGAGGGAAAGGAGAGCCATGGGTGGAGCTCTCTTGCCAGTAGGTTACCTCGCTGTACACCAGGGGAAAGCTTTTAAACGCACCTCTGTGAGCAACTGTGAGCAACATGGTCCATCGTACCAAAGAGTGTATGTGAAAAGCAGATTTCGAATAGTTGTTACATTACAAGCAGTGCCATAGTGAATGTCCCTTTCCAATCAAATTTTCTATTGTCTCCAAGATTAGCTAATGGCGCCTTGAGGTTATTTTCATACTGTAGCCCAGGGCTGGGCTTGGCAGAGGGACAGAGTAAGTGCTAAATAACGTTTGCCCTCAGAAAGCGGCTTTCATTAATGCGAGCACAGCTGAGGTCAAGGAAGTTTATGCATTTACTCAACCTTCATGGAGCACCTTGGGGATGTGAAACCGCTAAGCCACAGAATGTTCATCTTTGAGGATCGCGCTGGTACACGTAAGCCGATCCCAATGCGCACGTGACACGGTAGGGGTGAGGGCACACCCTAGTTGGCGGGAGACCCAGAGAGCCTTTGCAGGGCTGGGGGTGATCCGCAGGAGTGTTTCCTGGCAGAGATGACTCAGGAGCTGTGATTGCAAGGGTGTGTTAGGCAGGTGAGGAGGGAGAAGGGTTTCCAGGCCCTGCAAGCAGAGACACAGAGGAAGGAAACAGAGCGTGTGCGCAGGACTGTGGCAGGCCTTGCTGGAGGGGCCAGGGCGGGGCATGAGGGGACGTGGTCAGAGAGGCCGGCAGAAACCAGACGTCCCAAGCTTACTGAAAGGGCTCGGGCTTCACCTTCCAGTCACGGGAGGGTTTAAGCCTGGGAGTGGTGTGGTGACACTTGGTGATTCATACAAATGATTCAGGCAGCCAGAGGAGGATGGATTTGAGGGGGTAAGACCAGAAAGCAGAGAGATCAGTTAGAAGGCTGAAAGAAGATGGAAGAGAAAAAATTTTTTTCAGGCAGCCTGAATCTCGTAGCAGGGAGTCTTACCCTGAACTCAGGGCCCGGTCGGCCGAGTCTTGCTTTGCGCACAACTCGGGTAACGACACACTGGGTCCTGCGGCTTGTCTGTCAGCGGCAGGGTTTTACAGGGTGTGGGAGGTAACTAGTAGAGCCGATGATACACCGTCAAGAAATAAATGAAGCTGCTCAAAAAATGGAGGGTCAGCTGTTAAGCATAGTGGTTAAGACAGGATTTGGGTTGCTAGGAGACTTGGGACACGGATGAACCTTCCTAAGTATTGGCTTCCCCATCTTTAAAATGAGAGAATTAAGATATCCTTGGGAGATGTTTGGAGGATTAAATAAGACTGTAAACTGTGGAACACAGTGCATGACAGTTTAATAAATGCCCAGTAAATAAAGCTTCAACAGTTGTTAATGAAGTGGTTGGGGCTGTTTGATTTAGGGTAGGGTTTGCCCAATTCCATGGCTTTTGATGGTGATTAAATTAAAATGATTCCATGGTAAAGAAATTTGGGGAATCTGGTTAAATAAGAGGGGTTTTATTTTTGCTTTGCTTTGTTTGGTTTGTCTCTTACAGTTATTAATAGTATGTATTGCAGTATTTCCCACACTTTAATCAGTCTGGTGGGGCTAGGTTCCCTGGGGCATACTTCGGCAACTGCTTATTTAAGGTCATAAATGTAGCCATCTGCTTCCATGGCCCAGAAGTATGTTTTTATCCCAGAGGGCACTATGGCTACTTGATACTTATAATTCTGTCCCATCAAAGGCTGTCCTATTTTCATCTCCCTGTTTGAGAAGGCAAGGAAGTATATATAGTGTGTAAAATTTCTGATCCCAATTAATCAAACCTTTAAAAATTGCATTTTTAACATTTATATTATAGAAAAACTAAAAAGTACAGAATTATGAAGAAATACATAGTCACGTGTGATACCACCACTCAGAGATAAACACTGTTAGACATTTTATATGTTTTCTTTATGTTTTCTGCCACTGGGATAATTTTGCATGTAGAGTTTTTATCTTGTTTTTTATCTATGAGGTTATGCTCTCGGCACTTATTTTTTGTCAGAAGATTCTTACATGACATGATTTTTAGCGGCTTATATTTTAATCATGTGGGTATGCTGCAATTTGGACAGCAAGGAGATCCAACCAGTCCATCCTAAAGTAAATCAGTCCTGAATATTCATTGGAAGGACTGATGCTGAAGCTGAAATTCCAATACTTTGGCCACCTGATGGATGGGAAGAACTGATTCATTTGAAAAGAACCTGATGCTGGGAAAGATTGAAGGTGGGAGGAGAAGGGGACGACAAGGATGGGATAGTTGGATGGCATCACCAACTCAGTAGACATGAGTTTGAGTAAACTTTGGGAGTTGGTGATGGGACAGGGAGGCCTGGCTTGCTGTGGTTCATGGGGTCGCAAAGAGTTGGACATGACCGAGTGACTGAACTGAACTGATGCTACAATTTATGTGACTAGTCCCTTAGGTACTGGGTTTTTTTTTTTTTTTGCTTTCATAATTTATATTGCAGTTAACATCTTTGAACATAAATCCATTAAAATATCAACACTTAAGAATGACTTATTTTCAAAAAATTATTAAGTATCTGGTGATTGCTTTAGTTAAAAATCCTATTGCTTGCATCACTTATAATTGCAGTTTTTTTGTGTGTGTGTATGAAATTTAAGTAGAATAACTTAGAGTAACTGATTCTCCTTTGACTGATCCCTTTCTCTACCCACAGACTAGAAAAAAAAATCTCATTATTAGAATAACATTTTCTCATACTGAACAGAAGATGAATAATTTCAGTCATGTGAAAGTAAACCTTATCTCTTAAACTGAATTTTTGAGTCAGGTGTTGGAAATTTCATGTCATGATATATTTTATGTGTAAAAGCAAAATCTTCTAAAGATGTAGTCTCAATACACACCCGGGATCTTCCTGGAGAGGCGTTTTCTTACCTGCACCTGTGTAAAGACAATCCCAGAAAATTCTCATACCTACTTTTCTTGTAGATTGTGGTTAAGAGGAGACCAAGAGGGGAAAACCTCAAAGCTCTTACTAAACAACTAAACGCTTTGGTTGGTTGTGCTGGCAAGGAACTACTAATAAGAAAAGCAAAGTTTAGAAGTTCTGTCTTCCATAGACTGCTTTCTTTTGGGAAGGGGAGGAGGGATCTGGATTTTAAAATTACAGTAGAAGCTATTAGTTGACCTCCCTCCACTTAACTAAAGTGTTCTAGTAATTGGCGCTCTCCAGGCCCTTCATCAGATACAATGATTGATGCCTCCCCCCCAATCATGATCAGATGCGCCAGGCATTTCTGCTCCCACACCGAGTAATTACCCGTAGTCAAGTGTGTTGGCTCTCAGACCTGTTCACTCTGATTTTATTTGTTATAGTAATTACATGATTTCATTAAATACCATGGCAACTGATGAACCGTGCATGAAAACTGTAAGCTGGGACTTCCCTGGAGGTCCAAGGGTTGAGACTTAGCCTTCCAGTACAGGGCATGAGGGTTCAATCCCTAGTCAGCGAGCTAAGATCCCACATGCCTCCATGGCCAAAAAGCAAAAAACATAAAATAGAAACACTGTTGTAACAAATTCAATAAAGGCTTTAAATGGTCCACATCAGAAAAAACTTAAAAAAATAAAACAAAACTGTAAGCTGAGGGCTTACAGGTGATTCACTAGAGGAAAAAAACAAAGCTAGTGAATTAGGTATGGACTAGATGGGGGGAAACTGAAGATTCCAGAAGGATTCTGCTTTCATCTTGCTTGTCCAGTGTCTTTTTTTAAGTTCCCCACAGAGAGGTTGTGGTCTGGGCAAGGAGCTTTTGAAACTTGAGCTAGTAGTGGACCTTATCACTAAGAAAAGACCTTTGCCTTAAATGAAAAACACGGATAAGATCTGTAAAATTCTAAGTGTTTAGTGAGTTACCACTTTAACCAAACTGCTCAGATAACCGGCAGCTGAGCTGACTGGTTCTGATAGTATGAAATGAGGGCTTCTCTGTGTTTTCCGGTTCACCTGTGGTGAGGTTCTGATTCTGTAGGAGTAGGATGGGTCCAGGTGTGCCAAGCCCCTTGCTTTTAGGAGATGGAGGACAGAGACAGGTAACATTGTGATCTGTTTTGGTCCCATCTTGCCTTCTGCTCCTCACCCCCTCTGTCTCCACCATGAGTCCCCAGAAATTACAAGGCCCGTGATACCAGGAAAGTAACATTTGTTATTGGCACAGCTGTCCACACAAGTCCAGGAAGTGGGGACATCTTGTTTAGTTTTCCTCTAAATTTCAGGAAGTAAGTCTTCTAGTGGAAAAAAAAAAAAAAAAAAAGGCCCAGCAGAACACCCTGGTATGCTGTGCCTATCAGAAGTAGAAAACAATCAAATTGTGTGTCGCTGAGACCACTGACTTCTTCCCTGGAGCTGGTCCATTTATTTTCAAGCCTAGTTTTTTTTCATTTCTGTGTTCAGTTTTGTACTTAAAGTGAATAATACTCAATTTTCAAGATGGCGAGCCAGCTCCATATGGAAGGAATTGGTCGAGTCTGTATCCATCGTCTGCTGCTTTCTAAGGACAGCAGGTTTCTCTCAGCAAGAAGGATTTTGGTGTCTGCCATCAGAAATAGCTGTCTTTTTTAGTCTAATGCATTCTGTTGAGTGGTGGTTCTGGTGGAACATTTGATAAGCAGCGGCACATGTCCTTTCCCGAGTAGGCTGTAGCCTTGGAGATGGTTTCACACAGCCCACCAGACTCTTGTATTTTAGAGCAGTTTCAGAATGTTCTCCAGTTCTTTAACTGTATTTTGTTTTTTCAGGTTCTTAATTTCGTTAGCATGTTTAACAGTCTAACTCAGCAGCTGTTAAGTTTTTTCATAAAAACTCAAGGAATACTTGGGTTAAATCAAGCCACATTGGGTTGCATTTGCCAGTGTCCTCTGGGATATTGTAGGCTTGGATTACAGGCTCCTCCTGAGAGGCTGTCTTTAATTGGAAGACTCTGGTAAAGTGAGTGCATCACTGGGAATGTCTTTTCACTGAATGGAAGATGAATTTGGGTTTTCTGATGACCTTTAGTATATAAGCCCAAACTCAAATTGCATGCAGCTTTGGTGAAATCTACCCTAAAATTAATTGGTGAACTAGATCAAGTATAGCACAGTTAAAGGAAATGAGGTTAACCTGGCTGAATGCATGCTGACCTTTTTATCACCTAATCCCTAAACCTGCTGTGTTTAAAGTCTTAATGCAACCTAAATGTTCCTAGTAGGAAGTACAAAGGCTGAGATTTCTTTCGTTCTGTATCTCTGTATTAAAAATAATTTTCTACATAAATTTGTTTGGAGAGGAAAAGATCAAAATGAATTTCCCACCAGAAGGAACCAGTATGTCTTTGAGAAGGACCAGTCTGGGTTGGGGGCCCCTTGCATACAGGTGGGTCTGGGATGTCTTGTTCATCAGAGAGCAGGGCAGCTGTCAGAGCCCGGGGGGGGTGTCAGCCTGAGAGCCAGCTCAAGGTATCTCCTCCCACTGGCTGTGGACAACTTGAGCACTGGAGAGATTAATGACGACAGCTGGTTAAAAAATCTGTTACCTAATAATGATACCTCCAAAAAAAAAGCCTGCTGGTTGTTTTTGGAGTTTGCTGAAGCACTAACTCAGCCTTCTAAAAGTTGGTTTTAAAAGTGGAGGGGTGGTAAAGTCACACATTCATTCTGCTTTTCCTATATCAGTGACTTCAGATACTCAAACAGATGAGGCAGAATGCTCGTAGAGGAATGCAGGCCGATCCGTACAGAAGGTGAAATTAAAGAATTTTTAGTAAGTGTAGTTATGGCATTGTAGTTAGGGTGATAAAAGTGCTTGTGCCTTACAAATACATATTAATCTTAAGGGTGAAATATACTATGCTGAGATTTGCTTTAAAATACATTCCCTAAAGTGAGGAGTACAGGCAGATGAAACACGGTCGGCAAATGTTGCTGGTTGTTGAACCCGGGAGAAGGGTACCCAGAAATTCATTATACTTTGCTTTGCTCTGTGTTTGAAATATCCTCATAAAGAAATAAATAGGAGACATAAATAGGAAGGGAATTTCGGTGGTTATTGGAAATTACAGACATGGTGGTAGATGTGGTAAACTGGTCTCCGTGCAGGAGAGTGGATTCTGTGGCCTAGTCGATGGCATGATCATATAGCAGACGCTGGGGCTGAATGTCCTCACACTGAAGGTCCCAGATCCGGAGCTCCTTCCTGGGACTTGTGACTGCGGTGGTCTCTTCAACCTCCCCAGGACTGAATTTCCTTTTTCCCAAGTAAAATGGGAACAGATTTGTCTCACCCTCACCGAGAGGGTTAGATGGAGAATAACAGGTGACGAGAAGGTGGCACAGCCCCAGGCGTGCAGTGGGTGCTCAGTAAATGTCCACTGGGCAGTGAACGGGTGCAGGCAAGTGACGCTTTCCTGTCACCACCAGGAACTCTTCTTACTTAAATCTTTAAATTCACATCTGTTTAACTCTCCACCCCCCACCCCCCCCCAATTTTCTTTCCCTGGCCCTTTTATTTGAAGAGCAAATGCAGCCAGGGCTTCAAGCCGCAGTGCAGAGTGAATGGTTCCCTCTGGAGTTGGGTGGTGGTCAGCTCCCATGGCCTGTCTCCAAGGAGGTCTTGACACAGAGACTGATGCTCAGGAGGACAGGCTGTATTCTGGTTGTTGCCTCCCCTAAGCTTGGCGTGTAATGGTGCTTCTTAAGTATTTCTTGAATGAATGAATGAAATGAGCCAACCACTGTGTTGAAACATGTTTGGTGGCTCTCATGATTCAATAGTCTAGGTACTGGAGTTTATGAGTGATTAAAAAAAAAAAGATGTGAAGTAAGTGGCTTCTAGGCCATCACAGTCATAACTTTACTCCCACATTCTAACAGGCTTTCCAGGAGGGCTGAATTTCAGCCGAAGAGGAGGGGTTGTATGAAGCTGACCCGTGTCTGATGAGTCTCCAGATGCGTGTTGCGTGTCTGATGTCTGCGCCGTGGCGGTGATTGATTGTGCTTTAGAGCAGTAACCATCATAATCTGTGTCCTCCCCTTACGTCTCACTTCCAAACTGTTAGCCCTCCCGGTGCAGACAGTTTCGCCTGGTGATTTGCAATAACGAGCATTTATCTGTGACGTTAACTGTTTAAAAATTTATTATAATCATTCAAAGAAGCTAATCTTCAGAACAGCTTGGCAAGGTTTTAACAGCTGACAGGCAGTGGCCCGAGGCCGCAGCAGTCGGGAGTCCTCCAGGTTGAGAGGGACAAGTATTTAGCGCTAGCTGGTGGTGACCTGGGCCCCACACCACGTTCTGGGCAACGGGGAGGGAACACGACACAGTTCTCTTCTTCAGGGGCCTGATGTTCTCATCAGGAGGCTGAGCATGTGCTCAGATGTCATTGTATGTCCCGGGAAAAGCCATTCCACTTCTGTGTGTCCGGCCTTTGGCAAGATGGGGCACTCAGCTTGGGGGGAGGGGTGTAGGCCCCCCCAGGGCCAGTGCGGGACTGGCCACAGGTGTGCACATCCCACCTCCAGGCCTGAGGGATGGAGCAGCGTGTGGAGAACCAGAGAAGGAGGGAGAGGGCTGCTTTGGATGGGGGTGGGGGCGGAGGTCACCGACAGCCACCCCAGGGGGAGGGGGCCCAGAGAACCCCGTCGCCTTTCAGGCTCCTCTCACCCTCAGTTCCCATCGCCCGAGTCCAGCTGGAACCAGAAAGCACGCAGCGGCTCTGGTTCAGCCAGGCAGCTCCCCCACCCCCGCCCTGGGACTCAGAGCAGGATGGAGAGAGGATCTCCAGAGGAAGTGGAAGTTTCCAGGCCTGGATTCATTTCCTGTGGACACCATAACACATTACACAAACTCGGTGGCTTAAAACAAGAAAAACTTACACTCTCACACTTCTGGAGGCCGGAGGTACAAGATCAGGGGTGTCCACGCTCCCTCCCGAGTCTCTGGCGGGGGAATCCATGCTTAGCCTCTTCCAGCTCCTGGTGTTGCTGGCTCCTTGGCTTATGGCCGTATCACTCATTCCCCTTCTCTGTCTTCACATGACCTCCCGTCTGCGTCTTCTCCTGTGTGTGTTTCATATAAGGACACTTGTCATTGGATTTCGGGCCTCCCACATATTCCAAGGTGATCTCTTTATCTTCAGATCCTTAACTTAATTACATCTGCAAAGGCCCTTTCCCTGAAAAAGGTCACATTCCCAGGTTCCAGGGATTAGAACGTGACATTTCTTTTTGGGAACCACCATTCAGCCCACTGCAAACCCCGGTCACTCCCGGGAGTCGTGAGACAGTGGTAGTGCTGGCGTGACTTTGTTTAATTTGTCTTCAGTCGGTTGGCGCTCTGTGAGGGCAGGGTCTCTGCCTGCTTGTTCATCCACGTCCATCACCTCCCCTGCCCAGAGCCAGCATGTCACCGGGCCTCAGAAAACGCTGTTTCAGGTGAACGAGTAAACAGATGAATAAGCACAGTGAACTGCAGCGCAGAGTAAGACCAGAGGTGTGCTCAGTGAGGCCGCAGGCAAGAGCCCACGTGCCATTGCATGTTATGGGGAAAGCCGGTTCAGGTGTATCAGTCGGGCCTCTGGCAGGACAGGGGGCACGCAGCTTAGGGGACTCCAGGGGTTTAATAAAGGGGTTCTTCACAAGGAGGTAGTGGGTGTAGACCACCCCCCCAGGGTCAGTGCAGTTTGCCGTGGGGTCTGACACTTTTAAGTGTATGGATCAAGTGGTGTGTAGGTTATGCCTCATGCCTGGCGATCCGTGAGTGAGAGTGTGGCGCTTTGAGGTCGAAAAGAGGCCCAAAGCCGTAGCCAGGGCAGGGATCTGAGGAGAGGGGGCGTTCCAGGCTAGGGAGCAGCATGAGCAAAATTGTTGGCGAAGAGTGTTTTATCTACCAGACAAGATGTTTGCTTGTTAAATAAAATGGGATCGTTGACTTTGTATAAGTACTAGGCCTTCTGAGCATGGCAGTAAGTAAGAAGGCAGAGGTGTGTTTTAAATATTTGTTTATTTTGCCTGGTCAGGTCTTGCTGGCCCCACGAGAGAGCTTCGTTGTGGTGCATGGGCTTCAAGCTGTGGCACTCGGGTTCAGTAGCTGCGGCTCACAGGCTTAGTTGCCCCAGAGCATGTGGGATCTTGTCACTGACCAGGGGCCGAACCCTCGTCCCCTGCATTGGTAGGCGAATTCTTAACCACTGGACCACCAGGCTCGTCCCAAACCTGTGTTGTTATCTTAGTTCCCAGCATAGATTCTGAATCCTTCCTGGCTTTTGGGCGTTTAGGACTTCTAATACAACTGAAGATTTCCATCTATTTCGTTGAAATTTGCTAACATAATTCAATAACGTCATCAACTTTGTTATGATAAGGATTATATTATAAAGTGGGAGAAAGGGACCACTCAGTATTTTTCCATAAAAAGGTTTAGCTTGGAAACATCGGTACGTGTACCCACCGAGTGTTTAGGAAGGAACAGGTGTAGTTGAAGGGGCCGACCAGCCAGCTGGAATCTGAACATCACACCGGAGAAGCATCTGGTTTGGACGACATGCCCTCACTGCACCTTGAACCCTGACCCAGCACGGGACAGCGGGGCGCAGGCGGGTTCCCGGGCTGTCCCCGCGCGCCTCTCATCTGTAATACCGCTTGTGTCACCAGAGGGGGGTTTCGGTCTGTTGTCTTTTTTAACCAACTTTATTTTTTTACCACAGTCCTTCAAGTAAATAATGACCTGAGCGTTTGAGGTGGCATGTGGATTCTGTGAGAATGTCCTCTGGTGATGTGTGAGCCCCCCAGGAGAGAGGGGGAGCTCCACTCAGCCTGGACAAGTGTATGTAAAAGACCTTCATTGTTTATTTGTTTTAAACAAAGGCAGCTTCTCTCCCTAGAGCCTCTGTCCTTCTGGTTCTATTAATATCTAACAGTTTTTTTTTAATTAAAGCATAACTTACTGTAAATTTATACATAACTTATTGCAGTGATTCACACATTGTACACAAGTTGAAAGAGGAAAGTAAAAAAAAAGTCACACCCTTGAGAGGTCGCTGTAGGCTTCGGGTGACCATCCTTTCTGACAGTCCTGCTCACAGATGAACCGATGGGCAGAAGTCACTGTGTAAACTGAACTGAACTGTAAATGCTGCCATCACCCATCTCAGTTTTCTTTGATTTTGAACAGAAAAGGAAAAGGAAGCTGAAGTGAAACTGAGCAGACGTATAAAAATGTTTCGTTACCACAGAGAGATTATTTCCTGAAAAGATTTCTCTATGGTTAAGAAAAAGGACCATGAGGAACCATCAGGAGGTGGGGAGCCTGTTTTCAGTTTCAGGGTCTGTGGCCCTGCACGGTGGGCCTCTGCCGGCGTCCTCGGGTCGGTAGGACAGGAGGTTGAGAGTTGAGTCGCCCATCACCCGGGGTGGCTGCTGCTTTAGCCTTGTTGAGTGTTCTGTGTGCAGTCCCCCAGGTCCTGTCCCCACCTTTGCTTTGCAAATGATAGATCAAGGCTGGCCACTTCCTCCCAGTTTTCCTTAGCTGGGATGATGAAGAGGAACATCACGGAGGAAGGTCTTTCTCTGCCCACGGTTGTGTTGGAAGAGCTTTGTCAGAGGCTGAAGAAAGGGGCTTCTCCCCACCTCAGCCACTGTCCTCGCCACCTGTCTCCACAGTACTGCCCCCGGCCTGACCCCAGAGAGTACTGCAGATGTGCCCTGGGAGGCCATTGGAGATTTTCCTGATGTTCATGTGAAAACATCTGAACACTCGGGGATGAAGAGAAAACAGCCAGCTTAACAGTCGTCCCTGTGGGCTGAAGTTTTAGTTTGCCTCCGTGCATCCTGTGTGTGACTTGTAGCCATGGGTGTGACCTGACTTGGGTCCCAGGAAAATACACTTTATTCATAGATACATTTTAGGGCAGAGCTGTGAGGCCAGATGCTTTGCTGGATATTGGGATCACCCGGGGGCTTTGAAGACACTCCAGGAATGGTCTGGGCATGGGGAATTTGTGAACATCCCCCTTCCCTCCTTGATGGCTTAGTGGTAAAGAATCTGCCTTCCAGTGCAGGAAATGCAGGAGACGGGGGTTCGATTCCTGGGTTGGGAAGATGCCCTGGAGAAGGAAATGGCAACTCACTCCAGTGTTCTTGCCGAAGAATCCCATGGACAGAGGAACCTGGCCGACTTCAGTCCATAGGGTCGCAGAGTCAGACATGACAGCATGCACACCTCCCCTTCAGGGAACTCGGTTGACACAGACAGCCCCGTTGTAGGGTGGCCCTTGGAGGTGGTGGCGCTTGATGGTGCTCTGAAGACATGGGAAAATTCCTGATCTGATCACCCTTAGATCCAGGGTGAGTGAGACCCTCCACAGAGGGTCTTGGGACCCCACAAAGTCTCCAAGAGCTCTTTTAAGGGAGCCCATCTGTTGCATAAAGGATTTGGGGCATCAAGCACAGCTCTTTTTTTTTTTTTTTTAAACTCTGTGTTTTTTTACCCACCTTGTTGGCCAGACCTGACTGCACGTCACTGGCTTTTTGGGGGGCGAGAGGGTCCCTCTGCCTCATTTAGCAGATCCTTGCCGAATGGCGCTGTGTGCCGGGTGTGTGGCCCACCGCAGACGACAGGGTACTGCCTGTCAGCGCTCCAGAGGGGCTGGCAGCGAGTTGGAACACAGGCATGGTGCTCACTGATTCTCACCAGAGACAGGAAAGAAACGAGGTGCTGGGACAGAGGGTGGTAGAGAGGACAGCTGGGGAGGCCTCTGTGGACAGGGCGCTAAGCTGGGGCTCGTGGGGGAGAACTTGGTTGGTTCTTGGAACTGGCGGGACGGAGTGAGTGAGGGCCAGGTCACCCCAGGCTCAGAGATCAGGGTATGACGAATTCTGTTCCATTTTCAGCGATCTGAGGACAGAAACATGCCTGTTCCTCTCAGAGTTTATTACACACAGAGCTGATTGAGTCAGAATGACAGTTTGCCCCGGGGTGGTGGGTCTGGACTGTGATCTTGAGCCCCTCTGCTCCCTTCTTGTGCGGCAGATGAGACCAGTAGGAGCAGAAGATCTCACCAACAGTCTATTTTTGTTTATTGTCTTAGATGTAGGTTTTTGCCATGCTGGGTCTTCATTGTTGCGCTTGGGCTTTCTCTAGTTGCAGCAAGCAGGGGCTACTCTCTCGTTGCTGTTTTCTCTTGCTGCCGGGCCCAGGCTCCAGGGCGGGCATGCTCAGTCGTTGCGGCCCGTGGGCTCTGGAGCTCGGGCTCAGTAGTTGGGGCACACAGGCTTGGTTGCTTGGCAGCATGTGGGGTCTTCCTGGACCAGGGATTGAACCTGTGTCCCTTGCACTGGCCGGCGGATTCTTAGTCTGGACCACTAGGGAAGCCCCTCAGCAGTTTGTTTATTTACTTATAACTAAACGTTAAATTTGGGCTTCCCTGGTGGCTCAGACAGTGAAGCATCTGCTTACAATGCGGGAGACCTGGGTTCAATCCCTGGGTCAGGAAGATCTCCTGAAGAAGGGAATGGCAACCCACTCCAGTATTCTTGCCTGGAAAATCCCATGGTCGGAAGAGCCTAGTAGGCTACAGTCCATGGGGTCGCAAAGAGTTGGACACAACTGAACAACTTCACTTTCACACTTCAAATTTAGAGGTGATTGTAGATTCACATGCAGTTGTAAGAAATAACACAGCGATCCCGTGTACCCTTTCACCCAGGTTCCCCCAGTGACAACCAACCAGACTTGATGCCCATAACAGCAGGGAACCACGGCGATGAGGAGCTTGCTGCTGCCTCTGACAGCCACGTCCCTCCCCCCAGCCGTGAATCCGTCTCCATTTCTGTAGTTCTGTCATTTCAAGAAATGTTGTATATACCGAATCACGGAGTCTGTGCCCCGTGAGTCGTCGTTTATTTCCCCCTGCTCGGCCGAGTCTCCTGGGTCTTCACCCAGGTGTCCGCGTGTCTCAGCAGCTTGTCCTTCCCAGGCTGCGCCCTGCTGAGCTGTGGGTGGCGCGCTGTGACGAATCCCCTCACCTGCTGAAGGACACCTGGGTGGCATCAGGTTTTGATTACATAGCAGGCCATTCTGGACATTGATGTACAGGGTTTTTTTGGGAACATAAACTTTCACCTTTCTGGAATAAATGCCAAAGCACACAACTTCTGGATGGTATGGTAGTTGCCTGTTTTGTTTAAAAGGAGTTTCTGAGCTGTTTTCCAGGGTGTACAGTGGTTTATTTTTGTTTTGTTCTTTAAAAAATTATTTTATTAAAGTATAGTTTGCTTACAATGGTTCAGGTGCACGGAAGGTGATTCAGTTATATAAATACACATACATTATTTTTGGAATTATTTTCTATCAGAGGTTATTACAAGATATTGACTGTAGTTCCCTGTGTTGGACAGTAAACCTTTGTTGCTTGTTGCATATCTGTTTTTTAATCAGAAATCTAGCAGTCTAGTCATACTAAGTCAAACAAGTGGAATCAAAATGTCATAATTTTTTTAGTTAGGCAAAAATTCACAAGTTTTCTAAAATATATATATTATACATATTTATATGTATACAAAAGCTTTTCTACTGCACTTGATAAAGGCTTAAGAAAGAACATCAGAAAAAGAGAGATGGAGAAATTGGAGAACATAAACTAAGTGAAATGGGAGCACTGAATATGAAATGGAAAAAGTGAAACAAACTAGATAAAAGTAAAAGATCATCATACAATCTGGTTGTTTTTAAACATGACTGCTCATTAGAAACATATCTGGAGCTCTGAAGAAGAAAAAAAAAGCAATATCTGAGTATTTGAATTTTCCAGAAAATTTCAAGATGATTCTGATATGCATCTGGATTTCAAAAAGTGATTACAGGTTTTTCTGTTGGATCCTAGTTTTGGTGATATATGTGAAGTGAAGTTACTTCAGTTGTGTCTGATTCTTTGCAACCCCATGGACTGTAGCCTGCCAGGCTTCTCCGTCCATGGGATTTTCCAGACAAGAATAATGGAATGGGTTGCCATTTCCTTCTCCAGGAATCTTCCCGACCCAGGGATTGAACCTGGTTCTCCCGCATTGCAGGCTCTTTATCCTCTGAGCCACCAGGGTATTCCTTGGTGATATATAGAGTTCTGTTATTTTTCTGTTGACCAGTCATGATACAATGGTATTAAGTGAGTAATAGTTACATAATCACAATAGTAAAAGAGATTTATCAGTTTTCACAATCAATAGCCAGACAAAAAATAAAAGATAATTACAATTGCAAGCCATAATGGGAACATGATTAACAATATAAAATAATTATATACAATTTGTGGGGTCAGGCAGTGATGTGGTAAGTAGAAGTGCATAACATGCACATGTTTTCATCCACCCAGCAGTCTATGTCTTTTGGTTGGTGTATTTAGTCTATTTACATTTAAGGTAATTATCAATATGTATGATCCTATTACCATTTTCTTAATTGTTTTGGGTTTATTTTGGGTAGGTCTTTGCCTTCTCTTGTGTTTCTTGCCTAGAGAAGTTCCTTTAGCATTTGTTGTAAAGCTGGTTTGGTGGTGCTGAATTCTCTTTTAACTTTTGCTCATCTGGAAAGCTTTTGATTTCTCTATCAAATCTGAATGCAAGTCTCGCTGGGTAAGAGTATTCTTGGTTGTAGGCTTTTCCCTTTCATTACTTTAAATATATCATGCCATTCCCTTCTGGCTTGTAGTTTCTGTTGAAAAGTCAGCTGATGGCCTTATGGGAGTTCCCTTGTATGTTATTTGTCATTTTTCCCTTGTTGCTTTTAATATTTTATCTCTGTCTTTTAATTTTTGTCAGTTTTATTACCATATGTCTCAGTGTGTTCCTTCTTGGGTTTATCCTTCCTGGGACTCTCTGTACCTCCTGGACTTGGTTGAGGAAATCCTTTCCCATGTTCAGAAAGTTTTCAGCTGTTATCTCTTCCAAGTATTTTCTCAGCTCCTTTCTCTTTCTCTTCCTCTTCTCCTTCCGGGACCCCCATAGTGCGAATGTCGATGCATTTAACGTCCCAGAGGTTTCTTAGACTGTCTTCATTTCTTTTCATTCTTTTTTCTATATTCTCATCTGTGGCAGTGATTTCCATGCTTCTGTCCTCCAGGTCATTTATCCATTCTTCTGCCTCAGTTATTATGCTGTTGATTCCTTCTAGTGTATTATTCAGCTGTTTGTTCTTTAAACTTGCAGGTCTTTGGTCAACATTTCTTGCATCTTCTCAATATTTGCCTCCATTCTTTTCTTGAGATCCTGGATCATCACTGTCATTATTCTGAATTCTTTTTCTGGAAGGTTGCCTATCTCCACCTCATTTAGTTGTTTTTCTGAGATTTTATCTTGTCCCTTCATCTCAGACATCACTTTCTGCTTTTTCATCGTGATTAACTTTCTATAATAGGGCTTGTTTTAGCCGCTGTGAGACTGTGTTTTTTCTTGCTTCTTCTGTCTGCCCTGTGATGAATGAGGCTAAGAGGCTTTTTGATGGGAGGGACTGGTGATGGGAAAAACTGGGTCTTGCTCTGGTGGGCAGGGCCTTGCTCAGCAAAGCTTTAATCCGATTTTCTGCTGATGGATGTGGCTGCCTTCCCTCCCTGCTAGTTGTTTGGCCTGAAGCACCCAGCCCTGGGGTCTACAGGCTTCATGGTAGGGTTACTGGTGAACTCCAAGAAGGTTTATGCCAAGGGGGACCTTCCAGTGCCCCCATCCCTGTGTGAGCCCCTGCTGACCCACACCTCCACAGGGGGCCCTCCAACTCTAGCAGGTAGTTTTGGTTTGATCTCCTGTAGGGGTCACTGCTCCTTTCCTCTGGGTCTTGATACGGGCAAAATTTTGTTTGTGCCATTCAAGACTGGAGTCTCTGTTTCCCCCAGTCCTCTGGAAGGTCTTTCCAGCCCCCGTTTTCTTTGCTGGCTAAAAACAACAGCAAAAGAGAGTGTTTCTACTGCACAGATTTATAGTGTTCAACTATATTAAGCTATAGGCTTAATTTTCTATTTTAAATTAAATTCTTCTTTAAATTGAGCCTAATCTTGAGGGCCCTGCCCTGTCATCCAAGTGGATCAGTCAGTCAGTTCAGTCACTCAGTCGTGTCCGACTCTTTGCCAACACCATGGACTGCAGCACGCCAGGCTTCCCTGTCCATCACCAACTCCCGGAGCTTGCTCAAACTCTTGTCCATCAAGTCGGTGATGCCATCCGACCACCTCATCCTCTGTCATCCCCTTCTCTTCCCTCCTTCAGTCTTTCCCAGCATCAGGGTCTTTTCCAATGAGTCACGTCTTCTCATCAGGCGGTCAGAGTATTGGAGTTTCAGCATCAGTCCTTCCAATGAATATTCAGGACTGATTTCCTTTAGGATGGACTGGTTGGACCTCCTTGCAGTCCAAGGGACCCTCAAGAGTCTTCTCCAACACCACAGTTCAAAAGCATCAATTCTTCAGCAGCTTAGCTTTCTTTATAGCCCAACTCTCACATCCACACATGGAAAAACCATAGCTTTGACTGTAGGGACCTTTGTCAGTAATGTCTCTGCTTTTTAATATGCTGTCTAGGTTTGTCATAGCCTTTCTTCCAAGGAGCAAGCGTGTTTTAATTTCATGGCTGAAGACCATCTGCAGTGATTTTGGATCCCAAGGAAATAAAGTCTGTCCCTGTTTCCATTTTTTCCCCATCTATTTGCCATGAAGTGATCCAGGTGGGGAGATGCAGATTAGGTGTCTGCAAAGGAGAGAATCTGGGGAAAATGCTGGGAAAGATTGAAGACAGGAGGAGAAAGGGATGACAGAGAATGAGATGGTTGGATGTTATCACCGACTTGATTGACATGAGTTTGAGTAAACTCCAGGAGTTGGTGATGGACAGGGAAGCCTGGCGTGCTGCAGTCCATGGGGTCGCAAAGAGTCGGACACGACTGAGCGACTGGACTGACTGAGAGGGTCGTCCCCACCCCCACCCCTCAGTAGTCAGGGCCTCCCACGATCTTTCTTTGTTCTCACACGTGTGTGTGTGTGTGCACTGGGAACTCTACACAAGCACCAAACGGTATGGCTGGACGGGGAGGGTCAGAGCCGAGGCAACGAGGCCAGGAATCGACAGTCAGAGAAGCAGGAGGAAGGAAGTAGCAACGAAAATAGCCTGGGTGGGGTGGGGTAGGATGGGGTGTAGGCAGTATTACTACAGGGTGGACGGCGGGATGGCTGGTGTGGGGCTGAAGGAGCGTTTCTGAGCGAGGCCGGGGCAAAGGAGTCTTCACATCCAGGGAATGAGGGGGCTGCGGGCCGTGGAGGGCCCCGCCCACCAGCCAGCGAGGGGAAAGGGAACTGAACTAGACGCACGACGCGGTGTTTTTGCTTTTTTATTCAGGTGTACTTTTCGATTCTGTTTCTTTAGGACTTCCGCACCTTTTCTCAGACCTCCCCACTACCCCTCTCACTGAGGTCCAGGTGGGCTTCTCCACCCCCACACAACCTGTCACCCCCTGCATGCCCAGAACCCCTGTTGGCAGATAAATCCGCCGCCTCCGTCTTTGGGCCGGTGGCACTGATGGACAGGTGACCAGGAGCTGGGCCTCTGCTCAGATGCAGAGCCCGAGGTGGGCACAGGACGGAGTAAAACAGCGCCCCTGAGCAGGCTCCTTCCCAGGATCTCGGGCTTTCATGTTTGATCTCAGATCCTGGTGACTAAGCCTGAATTGACACCATGCCAACTGGCCCTCCTCTGAGAAGAAGTGATTCTTTCACTTCTCTGGGGCAGCAGCAATTTGTTTAGGAAAAGCCTAGCTCCGAATGTTTAGAGCCAGTCACTTCTAAGAGCACAGTGGCAGCAGTAAGGAATTCTGGTCACAGCGAAGCTCCGGGCACGAAAGCCTCACAGGCCCCAGGTCAAAGCCCAGCCAGAGGGAGAGGGAGAGGAAATGGCCTTGCTCTTTAAGAATGGACAGCAGTGTCCAAGGTTAGGGCTGGAGCTGGGCTGGGAGCAGCCGCCCAGCCAAACATAAGCTCTTGGTGCCGTGGCCCTGGGGATGGTGCTCGGGGGTTAACACGCTGCTTCTCATCACCCTGTATGGTCCTTTCAGACACAGAATGTTCAGCTCAACAAGGAGATGACGCTGGCCAGCAACCGGAGCCTGGCAGAAGGAAACCTCCTCTACCAGCCCCAGCTGGACTCGCGGAAGGCTCATTTGACCCAGAAATACCAAGAACTCCAGGTGCTCTTTGAAGCCTATCAGATAAAGAAGACCAAGCTAGGTAACTCTTTTAGGGTGATCTTTCAAAAATAAGGAGCCGATGGAAGGGTGCGTTTTCAAGCTGTTGCACTAAACAGGAAAGAAATGTTATTTAGGGAACAGTTTCAGATTAAGACAGTGATCACTGCTGCCAAGAAACCATCTGTATATAGGATTGTGTCACCAGTTTAGAGAAAGAGACTTGATTGCCTTTTCAACAAGACTCCACCTTTTCCAAACAGCATAGGAAAAAAAAGGCAATATTCTGAATTACGATAATACAACTAATGTTTTATCCTGTGAGGTTTGGCCCTCACAGTTAACGCTGAAAGAGATTCCTCACTGGGATACTTTATTTTAATGTCACACTTAAATTTGCAGCCATTATGAAGAGCGACATAGGAATTGACTAGCATTGAGGCCTGAGTAGCTTTCAAGGAAACCCTGAGATTCATAGAAGGTTAAAAAAGGACTTCCCTGGGGGCCCAGTGGTTAGGACTTGGTGCTTCCACTGCCATGGCCCTGGGTTCAGGTCCTGACCAGGGAACTAAGACTTCACGTATCATGCAGCGTGGCATGAGAGAGAAGGCTAAAAAAATCCCTCTCCAGTGACACTTCAGGGCCATCCGACACGGTGATCCGTGTATGTCTGTAACTGTAAAAAACGTGTACTGTAACAGGCCTGACCAGACTGAGTACAGGTGGAAAGACTGGTAATGACGGTGCTGGCGGGCACGCGGGGCTCTTGCGGTGCTGGGAGGAGTGAGAACTGGAGATGCTGCTTGTCAGCACCTTTGCGGTGGAGCCGCGCGTGCTCTGATTCCGCAGTCCCGCTGGCGGGCGTCTCCCCCACAAGCGGACGTTCGTGTACCAAGAGATACACGCACGAGTGCTCGTTGTAGCTTTATTTGTAAGAGCTAAATTTGGAAGCAATCTAAACACCCGTCTCTGGACTGATGGGTAAGTCGCGGCACGCAGCTTTCCGCGCCAGGCAGCGTTGAAAGGCACGAGCTGCCCGTTTGTGCCGCCGCACGGATGGTCTCAGAGACGTGTTGAGCAAGAGAGGCCAGCACGGAGCGCCCTCTGTGAGGCCACTTGGGTGAAGCTCAGAACCAGGCAGCGTTCCTGGAGAGCGGACGTCAGCACCTCGGGAGCGGGGCTGGAGCCTCTGCAAACGTTCTGTCTCGGTCTGGGTTGAGGTGGGGGGTTTATACACACACACTGAAGACGTGTCTGCTTTAGGTATTTATGTGAACTGTCCTTCAGAAATCCCAGGGAAGTGACGGGGTGGTGGCAGGCTCAGGTCAGGTGTGCAGCAGCCGCCCCGTGTGGTGGGGCGGGTGGTGACACGCTCTCCCTCGGGCACAGGCCGCCCCGCCGCCCCGCCACGGGCACTCCTCCCCCTCCTGCATGTTCCCACCTTCCCTTCTGCTTCCTGGAAAGTCCGCTCACTCGGTGAGCTTCTCCTGTCACCTTTCCAGCTCAAGTGCACTCTTTCTTTGAGGGGGCGTGGGGTGTGGGGCGTGTCGCTCCGAGGGGCTGGGGGCCGACATGATCTCTGAGGGGCTGCCGGTGCCCCCTGACTGCATCGTGCCTCCCGCTTCTTCCAGATAAACAGTCCAGCAGCGCTTCCTTGGAGACCCTCTTAGCGCTCCTGCAGGCGGAAGGGGCCAAGATTGAGGAAGACACCGAGGTAACTCTGGCAGCCCCGGGGGACACCCCAGGTTGGGGCGGGCGGGCCTGTGGGCTGAGGAGCGCGCTGGGCAGGGGTCCGGGGGAGCCGCGGGGCGCCCAGGTCTTCCTGTGACTCCGCACCTGTCCTGTGGGTGCCGGCGGCTGAGTTACCATCTGTCCGAGTCAGCTGGCTGGGCGGAGCCTGTGGGCATGGCCCGCCGAGCACCTGAGGCTGGAGCCTTGCTCAGTGATAAGGAAACGAATCGGGGTCAAAAGTTGAGCCGCTGTGGCACACTTGGGCAGGCAGCACGGTGCCAAACTCGGCCGTGTGGCCCGACGGCCCGCTGGGCGGGGCGGTCCTCGTGGGCACGAGCAGCTTCCTGTCCCCCCGGCCTGCGCGGGGCGAGCGTGTGAGGTCGCAGCCAGTGGAGGGAAGGAAACGGGGGGTCTCGGGCCCCGTTGCTGGAAGGCCAGCTCTCGCAGGGCCTGCTGCCCGCCCAGTTTGTGGTTCGGGAGGCGGACAGGGCCGGCCTTCCTCTCTTCTTGGCCCCTGTCCTGGGTGGGCCACGGTCTGCAGCGAGGAAGGGGTGGGTGTCGGGAGGAAGCTGGCCACGTCTCCCCTTGCCCTGGTCGGTGAGGGGGTCTTCCTCCCCTAACGGCTGACCCTCCCAGCCCGTGACTGAGTTTCTCCTGCTCCTTCAGAACATGGCTGAGAAGTTTCTCGATGGAGAACTCCCTCTGGACTCCTTCATCGACGTCTATCAGAGCAAGCGGAAACTGGCCCACATGCGAAGGGTCAAAATCGAGAAGCTCCAGGAGATGGTGCTGAAGGGGCAGAGACTGCCGCAGGCCCCCGCGCCCACCCCGCTGCCACCCAGGGTGCCTGAGCCGGCCCCTGCCGCCCCCCTGCCCTACCCCATCCCGGAGGCCAGCGGGCCCCCCTCCGTGGTGCCTCGGCGCATCCCGCCCCCACCGCCCCCAGCGCCTGCAGGACGCTTAGCCACGCCGTTCACCGCCGCCATGGGCTCAGGACAGGCCCTCCCGTACCCGGCCGTGCAGTGCCCGCCCCTGCCCCCCCGAGGGGGCCTCCCCGCCCAGCAGGGCTTCTCCGCGCAGCAGTTTGTGTCGCCACCGTACCCGCCAGCGCTGCCCCAGAGACCCCCGCCCCGGCTGCCCCCACACCAGCCCGGCTTCATCCTCCAGTGAGCGGCCCTCATCCTCCCGGGGAGGCTCCCTCGCCGCCCGCCAGCTGGGGCTCCGCACACACAGGTGGAGGCTGTGGGCACCAGCTGCTCTGCCGGGGGCTCCGGTGCCTGGGGCAGGGCGTCTGGCTGGTTTTAGCGCTGTAGGTCAGTGGTCATAGACATAGAACCCTGGTTTTGGACACCGAGGCAGCTGCGCAGGGGCTCGGCCCGACATCACTGTGGTCGAGCTGGTGTGTGTTCTCGGTATGGTTTCTTGTTCTGTGTTGATGAGCCCCTGAGTTTGGGGGGAAAAGCCTCCCCTTCCCCCCACCGCACCTCTGTTCCCATGTAGGATCGTTGTCTTCCCGTTGCAGCTTTATTTAATAAGCACGGTTCATCATTTCTGCTTTATTTTCAAGACGGTTCTGTGCGTCCCAGCCCACCACCCACTGCAGCCGCCGGCAGGGGTTGGTTGGGTGAGCCAGCCCGGAAGGTGCTCTCTGGACCTGCGTGGGGCGAGCGGTCCTCCCAGCCCCTCCCTCCCCGACCCTGGACGCTTCACAGCCGCCTGCGGAGTTTGCACTTGCCCCCAGCCACGTCCAGAGGCCGGCGAGTCATGGCCGGGTGAGGAGGAGGGTGGGAGCTGGGCTTGGCACACGGAGGCTGTCCCCAGCTCCTCCTCCTCCTCTGCGAGCCAGCCAGGCTTTCTGTGAAGACCTACTCCTCCGATGTTTTTACTACGTGTGTACTTTTCCTGTTTTATATTGGGGAAGAAAACATTTTTTGTTTTTGACACTCACAAGACCATTCAGGGAAACTTTCGGAAAAATGCACATACAGTCTTGAGCAGGTTGAGATGCAGATGAAGTGACGCAGTTTCGTTCCGTGCAAGCGGCGCACGGTCGCACCTGCAGGCTCGTGCTGTGCCTTAGCTCCACCTGCTGCCGGGAGGGGCCGGCCAGGCGGGGGTCTCGTCTGCATTCGTTCCTTGTCGTGTTGCAGGTGGAAGGAAGGTCCACCCACTTCGAACCAGGATACTTACTCATAGCCAATATTCTCTGCCTCTGGCTGGGCGTGGGGCAGGGGTGCGACGGCTGCCAGCCACCCCTCGGCTTGGATGGGGGCCGACGAGCTGAGGCCCTGGCCGCACCCCGGGTGCTCCCTGCTCCCCGGGCGCTCGTCTGCACGTGCCACGTGTGCCGGGTTCCCAGGGCCCAGCTGGGGCAGGGGGTTGGGGGTGGTGCTGCCTCTCTCCATCTGCTGACGGAAAAAGCCGTGCTGAGTGGTGGAACTCGGACCTGTGACTCCAGCAGGCCACGGCCCAGAGGACAGAATCCAGGTGGGGTCTGGCCCAGCAGGCCATGGGCAAGGCCACCGCCCTGTGTCCTCAATTACTGTACATTTCTACTCCTGGACTTGAACTCTGCTGTATCATTAACTGTTTTTCAAGAGAACAACTGTACAGGACGACTTACTGCCCTGCCAATCAGGTGGGCCTGCCACGCCTGTCAGCCTCGAGAGTGGTGCCACCACCCCGTA
The DNA here is from genome assembly GCF_910594005.1 of Cervus elaphus. Taxonomy (NCBI): domain Eukaryota; kingdom Metazoa; phylum Chordata; class Mammalia; order Artiodactyla; family Cervidae; genus Cervus; species Cervus elaphus. The sequence continues at coordinate 19,895,929 of NC_057819.1, read as the reverse complement.
CCTCTGCCGTCCGCCCCGCCGTTGGGGGTGCCTGCCCCCTGCCAGGGGCACAGCCAAACGTGTGAGCTCGGTCGGCGTTGATGGGGGGAAGAGGCCGCCAAGCTGGCCTCACCGTCTCTCCAGGGCCACATCTGAGCTGTGGCTGTAAAGCTGTAAGACCCTTTTTAATAAATAGAGAGTTGTTAATAACGGCCCGCCCTTCATTTGCCTGGGGAGCCTTGTGATGTGTCTGGTTCTGGCGTCTCAGCAGTCAGCATTCCGACAGTGAAGTGGACCGGTAAGGTAGTTGAAGTTAAGACACGGAAGGCCACGGAGGTGGCTGAGGTGTCCGCCTGGCCCAGGAGCCCCGGCCCTCACAGCAGCATCGTTTTTTAATCAGATTCTCAAGGTATGTCAGGACGGAAGCACGTCCCTCCTCCAGAAGGGGCCTTTGGGGTCCGGGCTGCCCTGCCAGCGCCTCAGAGCAGGGCACTCAGGGTGCTCTCTGGGTTCAGGCGAGCCGATGGGAACTCTGGTGAGGACGTTTTCGCTGATTTCAGGTAGAATCGAGTCCGGTGGCTGACCTGCTCTGGAGGCTCGCCCACAGGTGTTCGGAGGGGACCCGTGGCAGCATCACACGCTGCTGGAGGGTGCAAAGAGGAACCTCGGGCCCGCGGCCCTCGGCTGAGCTGAGCCGCGGCCTCTGTGCCCCTGGGAGGGACTCTTCTCGGGAGCACAAGGGCTGGAGCTGCCCTGCCGAAGGTTTGCCGTCGCTGTCTGCTCTAAACATGTCGTTCTCTTCATGGTGCTGAGGGTGGCAGGAGACGCTATGGTTTTCCTCTGGGGGGGCAGCTTCTGCTGAGAAAGCAACTTGCTTTTATTTACGAGAATGTCTCTGACAGTTTTGTCTCTTCCCAGTGGCTGCTAGCAAGCTTGCAGGCAAGTCTGTAGTCTACCCCCAGTGGGGCTGGCCGGTGCGCCTGGCTCCTCCTCGCAGCCCCGTCTGAGCGCTCCCCCTCCTCTGGGCCACGCTGCTCAGGACCCGTCCAGGGAGGCCCAGGGCCCAGCCCCAGCCAGAGTGGTAGGTGTGCTCACTGGTGGGGGGCTCCACGGAAAGGTGTGTCCACTGGGGTCGTGAGTGTAGTCAGCTCACACGCTTCTGCACTGGTTTGCTTTGGTGAGAGAACCAGGTGTGTCGGTCTGTTTGCTGAAACTGTCTCCCTCGCAGACGAGGAGCAGACGCTGCCTCCTCTCGGTGCGTGTCCAGCTCAGGAAGTTAGTTTTCGGAGCACTTTCTCACCTGACCTCACCCGCCCCTCGCAGCCACCCTGGCGGAGGCAGGGCCCCACCTCGTGGTCAGGAAACCACAGCCTGGGGGCAGGGTGCTTGCAGGAGCCACCCACGGTCACCCGCTGCTGCCCCGACCTACATTGTCCTTGGCTCGCCACGTGCTGGCGGCCAGCGGGGAGGGTGCGGTTTCTGAGGCAGCCTGCCACGGCTGTGCCCGGGGTGCTGCTGGGGAAGGTGGGTGCGGGTGCAGCCCACAGTGCTCTGAGGAGCCGCGGCGCCCGGTACGTTCTCCAGCTTAGAGACCACGTGCCGCCACTGCAGCCCGTTGCAGCAGGAGTCAGGCCCACCACCGCGCTCAGACGCGTGACACTCAGGTGGAAGTCTCGGCTGCCAGGAATCGGCCTCACCCCTCCCTCTCAGAGGGACAGCTTCCCACAGGGCTGGGAACAGAGGCTTCTTAGGGGAACGCCCTAAGACCCAGCAAACAGGCGCCCCAGAGTCACAGCCCTCCCCTTGGGAAACGAGCTGGACACTTCTTAGCAGAAAAAGCACCAGCAAGGTGTTCTGTAGCCCGCAGCGCGCCACTGCACAAACTTAAGTGGTCCCCTTCGCTCCAGCGTCCTGGCCCCAGAGAAATGAAGCACAGACGCGGCCCCTGACGGAGGGCCGAGGGTGAAACAGTCAGTGCGTTTTATTGCCAGTAGGACCCTTCAACACGAGGAAGTAACCACACGCAAAGTAACCATGCGCTGGCTCCTTGTGCTCCGCTCAGACCCGTTTTTTCCTCCCAGCCGGGGTCTCCCCCTTTCCCAGAAGGAGGGGGCTCGAGGGGAGCACATTCATCTACATGCTCCTCTCTGTGGGGCGGGCCCCCTCCCCGGGGCGGCCCCCGTTCCGTGGAGCAGGAGGTACTTTTGATCCGCAGAGTGGGCAGGCGGCTCCTGGGCTTTTTCTGGCTGAGCTGGGGAGGCCTCCAGGAAGGCTGGAAACCGCCCAGGGGTGGGGGCAGCGAAGGGAGGAGGTGGGCAAGGGGAGAGGTCTCCCGGGCAGGGGCCCGCAGATCCGCCGCATGAACAGGAAGGAGGCAGGCCCGCAGACCCCAGGAAGATGGCAGCACCTGTGCCCGGTGGGCGCGGGCCCGCCTCTCCTGCGTAAAGGTCACCTGCCTGTGCTGGGCGCGCCCTGTCACCAACGCCCTGGGGCGGTACCCCAGGGCATCCTGCTTTGCCTGAAGCCATAGCAGTCCCGTCTCCCTGGAGCCCATGCCTCAAGAGGGCTACGAACAAGTGACCTCTCACCTGTCCCCAACAGCCAGCACGGACTGTGTGCGGTTCATCTCTAACCTCAGACCGCAGGTCCAAAGGGCAGGGAGCGGCCCTGCCTTCCGGCACGCTGAACACAAACTCACAATAGGTCTAGCTCAGAATATTCGAAATGCTCCGTGTATTTCCCGAGGAGCTGTGGCTCAGGCCATCAGGGCCTGGCTGCTCTCAGCGGTCCGTGTTGCAGATAAACAGGCTCTCGTCCAGGAGGACAGCCTCGGTCAGTCCTGGGCGCATGGTCAGCCCTCAGCGAGGGCTGGGGGCCAGGGGCTTGGGCACCTGGGGGGCGGCCAGGCCTCTCGGAGGTGCCTCAGCCACGAGGCCCAGGTGTCCCGTCAGCCTCCCCGCCGGACCCCTTGGAGGGGGCTTAGTTCACGACTTGAGCTGCGTAGCTGCCATCCTTCTTGTTGAGCTGCAGGAGTCAAAGGTGAGGGGCTCAGTGGCCACAGCCGGGAGTGCAGGACACACCCTGGGTCAGGGCCCCCCCACCTCCTGCGGAATGAGCCCTGGGCACTTGCCATGCTCCCTGGGGTGCGGGGCAGCGTGTCTGCTCCCACCGGTCAGTGATGTCTGATTGTCCCCAAGGGACAGCACCCCCGGGCCCCTCCCGTCAGCACCCCACCTGCCCTGCCGCCCGGCACCTGGTGGTCCTGCCTCGGGGCCACAGCGGGCTTCTGGGCCAAGGGCGGCTTCTTGGTCGCGCTGCGGGGGGTGGCACTGGGCGGGCTGGGCTCCTCCTCGCCCGGCGCCCCCATGGCTCCGGCCAGCAAGTAGTGCTGCCTCCTCAGCTCCCCGAGCCGCACACGCTCCACCTCCAGCGTCTTCTCCAGCTCCAGGGCCCGCACCTGCAGCCCCACACAGCAGCTCAGCAGGCCAGGCCTCGCCCCAGGGAGAGGGGACGGGGGAGACGGGAGGCGGGCAGGCAAGAAGGACAGAGGCGGGAGGGCAGCTACCTGGGTCTCCATCTCCTGCTTCTTCAGCTTGATGAGGGAGAGGCCGGAGAAGTCCATGGTGTCTGAGGGCAGAGCGGGGTGGGTCAGCGTCTGTGTGCTTTCCCTCTCACCCCCACCCCCACGGGGACCCCAGCGCCCACCTCTGTCCTCCACCTGCTCCTGGCCCGACTTGGTGGAGGCCACCACGTTGGCGGCCATCTCGTTGACGGTGCGCGAGCACTCCTGCAGGCGACTCAGGTGGGGGCTGTGCTTGTCGGCCTTCACCTGGGGGTGGGGGGCGCGGGGACGGCTCAGGGACGGCCCACCGGCTGCGCCACCGCCCCACGGTTTCCTTCCCGGGGAGGCGGGGGAGCCTCACCTTGGAGGCCGCCACCAGCTGGGCCGTGCTGGCCGCGATCTCGTGGGAGCAGACAATGAGCTCCTCGTACTTGCCCGTGTGCAGCACCACCTTGTCCGCCGACTCCCTGGGGGTAAAGCGGGCAGGGCCTGGGTCTCTGACCCCTCCCCAAACCCTGAGCACCCCCACCCTGCCCCCTCCACCCCACCCCCAGGCCTGGGGCAACATACACCAGTTGGGTGGCTCCCCAGCCCACCGCCTTGGAGGCAGAGATCAGGCCTTCGGTCCACCTCGAGTTCTTGGCATAAAATTCCTGCTGCGTGGCTGCCCCCTAGTGGTGACAGGAGGACAGGGCGGACCAGTCAAGGATGTCACCAGGGGGACACCAGATCCCCAGGGGTGAGCCCTTCTCCCCTCACCCAGCCACAGGGGTGCACCCTGGACCATGGGGGGCGGGATTCAGCCGAGGTCCCCAGGCACGCTGCAGGCCCTGCCACCACTGCACACTTCAGGGGTCTCATGCCCAAAAGGAGCCCTTGGGGTAATCTTAAACCACGGGGTGATTTAGGACAAAGAGGGCTCTGGGGTCAGGCCCCTTGCAGGAATCTGTCCTCGATGGCCGAGCTGTGCGGCCTGCCCACTAAGGAGGGGGCCCCACCTGGCCCAGCCAGAGATGCCCCATCCCACCAGTAGCCCAGCTCACCCTGCCACTCTCCACGATCTCCTTCTGCAGGCTGGTGGACGTTGTCACCAGGAGCCGGATGGCCTGCCAAGATCAAGACACAAGTCACCCTTGGGCGGCCCTGCCAGGTACAGAGCCCACCCAGCCTGGGTCTCAGCCGGCCACTCACCTTCATCAAGTCCGTGCAGGAGTTGAGGATCCTGGGAGGAGCAGGAGGGACGGGGAACGAGAGAAAAGGGTCTGCACTGTGGCCCTGGAAGCCGCGGGGAGCCAGGGAGCTCGGCCTGGCCTCGATTGGGAACTACAGGGCGGGGTGCACTCTGCCAGTTCCCAGCCCTTCTTTCTGGAGGGCTAAGCAGTCAGGAGGGCAGAACCCACCTCCCCAGATCCGGGAAAACTGTGAGAAACTCGCCCCGAGGAGACCGGGAGGCACAAGTGGGGCTCACCTCTCGTTCACCTCCAGCTTCACCCCAGAGCTGGCATGGCGGGCCTGGTTCATCATGTCCTACACCCGACAAGAGCTTTGAGTGGGCTGGGAGGAGGGCAGTGTGCGACGAAGGGGGACACCGGTGCTGGTCAGCCCCCACCCCCCCATCAGCCACAGAGCCTCGGCGGGAGAGCCAGGCCCCGGCCATCCCCTCACCTCTGACCTGCAGAGGCCGTCTGCCCATCCTGCAGGGGGAGGCGCACCCGGGGCTCCTGCCCCCGCCCCCAGTCCTCACCTCGATCCTCCGCACCGCATCCTCGATGGCCGCGGACGTGGCCGCCATCTCCTTGTCCACCATAGCCCCGAGCTCCTCCTGACGCACGTCCAGGCTCTTTGGCTTCAGCTCCTGGCGGACGAGGCATCTGGGAGTCAGGCAGGGTGGGTGGATTCCGCCCCGGCTGCCCCACAGAGCCTGGGGGTGAGACTGGGGCAGTGCTCTTTCCCACCCCGTGCCTCGCAGCAGCAGGCCCCACGTGAGCCCCTGCTCAGCCCAAGCTGGAAGGAGATGCAGAGAAACTGGGGACCCCGGCCGCACCGCCCTCCTCCGACCCTGGCCCACGCTCCACTGCCCGCCTCACCTGGCCCAGCTGGAGGATGCCCTGCAGGGGGGTCCGCACCAGGCCAGGCTGGGCCTGCAGCAGGGCCTGCTGTTCCTGCAGCTGCCCCACGAGCTCCAGGGCCTGGGCCCCACACTCCCTGCAGGTGTCGATCAGGCCTGCGGGGAGAGGGCTGTGAGGGGGAGCCCTGGATGGCCCAGGCCCAGCCTGACACCAGGGCCTCCCTGCAGCCGCACCCCCTTCCCCGGTCCACCACAAGGACCACTGTGACGCACGCCTGGGGCCCACTTACGGTCAGCAGGGTCGGTGGGGGCCAGGTGGGAGGTGGCGCTGCCGTGGACGATGGTGTCCGCAGCCAGGTGCGAAAACCGGGTCAGGGCCACCACGAGGCCGGAGGCGTCTGCTCAGGGAGGACACACCCTCACGCTGCTGCCTCGGAGCGAGGCCTGGTGCTGCCTCCCCTGCTCGTGAGCCCAAAGGGCCCCAGCAGCCCAGCTCCCAGAGAGCAGGGTGGAGGGGGTGCTGGCCCAGGTCCCACAACTACAAAGCCGCAGAAGCAGGAACCAAACCAGAGTCTGTGGGACCCCAGGCCCGCAGGGTGGGCTCCAGGGTGTGCCCCCTGAAGAGGCAGCCCACAGGCAGCAATGGCCAGTGGGCACCACAGGCCTCTGCCCCGCCCTGTCCCAAGCCGTGGCACTCACCTGCCCTGGAGGCCAGGTACTGGGCGTGGCCCTTCTCCAGGGCGCTCACCGCATCGAGGGCGGCCTGGGCCCTGCTCACCAGGTAGTCTGCCAGACAAAGGGGCCAGGTCAGGGGTGGGGCCTGGGCTGAGGCCCCCGCAGCCAGCCCGCCTCTCTCAGGGTGTGGGGTGGGGACAGAGGGTGGGCAGGCGGGGGCTCTACCCGGGGAGCTGGTGCAGCGCAGGTGCAGGGGGTCGTCCAGCTTGCCCACCGCGTCCTGCAGGATGCGTCCAGCCTCCGCGGCGGTAGCCCGGAGCATCGCGAACTGCTCGTCCAGCAGCCTCTGCTGCAGCCCCTGCTCCTGAGACTCCTGGCGGGCGAGGGAGACAGAGGGGTGGCTGAGACCCAGCCAGGTCAGCTAGCCAGGTGCCCCCCTGAGACCCTTGCTGGGGAGGGGGCTCTGGAGAGAGGCCCTGCTCCACCCCTCAGTGCCTGGGCGGCTCCTGCCAGAGCAGGGCAGCCAGCTCAGTGCTAAGAAGGGCTCCCGTCCCCACGCAGCCGTCACACGCGGAGGGAGCCCCGCCACCGTGTGCTACCTTGTTGGCCAGCCGCCCCTGCAGCTCGTCCCTCTCCCGGGAGCCACGCTGCCGCTCCTGGCTCAGCGCCTCCTCCTTCTCCCGAGCCAGGCTCTGGGCCGCCAGCAGGTCGGCCTCGCGCTGCCGCATGACACCGCTCAGCTCGTCCCTCTCTGCGCTCAGCACGTCCAGCCTGGAGCTCAGCTCCGACCCGCTCTGTGGACACCCAGCATGTGAGTGGGCTGCTGGGCGCCTGCCCACCCCATCCCCACCCGAATTCAGACAGTCTGTAGGGTCCCAGGAGACTGGAGGGGGACTGAGGGCCGAGCGAGGACCAGATGCCGCTTCCCGAGTGTGCCCTGGTGCTGGTCCCAGCCGCATCCCAAACCAAGGGCCCCTCTGAACCAAGCCGGTGCACCCAGCCAGGGCGGCCCCACACCTGCTCCGAGCGGCTCAGCGCCTCCTGCACGCGCACCAGCTCTCCTGCCTTGGCCTCCAGCTCCCTCTTGAGCTTCTCCAGCTGGTCACTCTGCTCCTCCAGCTGGATGGGGTAGGACAGGATGTTACAGGGGACAGTGGAGATGGGCGGGGGGTGCTCTGGGCATGGGAGGGTGGGGAGCTCCGAGACGCACCTTCATTTCTGACTCCCGTTTCACCTGCTCCACCTGGAAAGCCAGCTGCTCCTTCACCCGTGCCACCTCCTCCTGGCTCTGCTGCGTCACGGTCAGCTGCTTGGCCGTGTCCGCGTTCTGCACAGACGGACCGGACCAGTTCGGTTCAGGCTCCGCCGCGCTTGGGGCTCCCCTCCCGCCCCTCCGTGTCCGGGCCTACCTTCCTGAGCAGCTCGGCGTGCGTGTTGATGAGCTCACTGTGCTTTTCCTTCAGCTTGTTGTAGCGTGCCTCCGTAGCGCTGGCCTTCTCTGCGGGGGCGAGAGAGGCCGTGGCCGTGACCCCCCAACTCAGGAACAGCTGCCCCCATCTGCCCCACCCCCGGGCCCGCCCACATACTCTCGGCCTCCTCGCGCAGCCCCTGGTTCCGCTCGCCCTCCGCTTGGGCGGCGCGCAGCTGGGCCAGCTCGTGGCGGAGCTGCTCGTTGTCCACCAGCGCCTTCTGCTTCTGCTTCCGCTGCTCCTCCAGCTCGGCTTCCAACGCGTTCACCTGACCCTTCAGCTGCGCGATGAACCGCTGGGCCTGGGCGGTGGGAGGGGCGCGGGTGTGGATGTGGGGCCCGCAGCTCAGCCAGTCCCAGGCCCAGCCCCACCGCCCGCACCCCTCACCTCCAGCTTGATCTTGTCCAGCTCGCTGCGGAGCGTCTCCACCTCCCGCTTCAAGGCCTCGATCTGGAGGTCCCTGGGGACAGAGGTCAGCGGGCCCTGACACTCAAGCTCAGTCACCCAGGGCCCTCGGGGGACCCCGGCACAGGCATCGGGTTTATCATCAGTGGATTTGGGCATCTCCTGCTTGTATCCCCCACCCGTGGTCTTTCAGGATCACAGCTCCCTGAAGGCTGTTGTTCCCCATTCCCACCTACCCGCACTGCAGTGGGTTCCCCAGGCCCTCACCTGTCATCCTTCATGGAGCCATTGGGGGGTCCAAAGGTCTGCTCGAAGAGGTCTGCCACCACCTGCCACGGGCAACAATGCTCGCTTGGTGAGTTCCATCCCACTCCTCCAGGAGACCTCAGGAGGGAGGGAAGAAGGGAGGGGGGCCGCTCACCGCTGGCTCCCCCGCCGGGGGACCCGTGCTGATCTCAATGAGGTTCTCAGGTTCCTCGTCCTCAGGGGCCTCCTCGGGGATCACCACCACCGGCTTGATGTGCTCGGCCAGCGCCGAGGCCCGCAGGAAGTTGGGGGGTCCCTGCGGAGGCAGTGGGTGAAAGCTGCTGGGTGCTCCCAGCAACAAGCAGGAAGCCCCTCCCTCTGCCGCCACACCAGCCACATGCCCCCCACCCCCACCCCAGCGCAGAGACAGGGAAGGCTGCAGCCCCGGAGGCGGCCACTGGAGGGCGCAGGTACCTCGGGCAGCCGGGGAATCTGGATGAGCCGCTTGAAGTAGAGCATGTCCGAGGCTCTGCGGAAGAAGTTCCTGAGGCTGCGGGAAGGACGCCGGAGGTCAGAGGAGCCAGGACCCGCAGCCCCAGCGCACTGCACCAGAGCCGAGGAGCCCCGTTCTTGCCATCCTCAACCCCGCCTGGGCCGGTACCTGTGGAACTGCTCGTGGAACCGGTCCCTGTGGCCTTGCAAGGTGTCCGCTGGGAGACCTGGGGGCAGCAAGGTTGAAGGGGGCTTCCTCTCTGCTCACCGCTCTGAGACTTCATGGGGCTCCCTCCCGGCCCCCTCCCTGCTCCTTCCTGTTCCAGAAACCATGCTAGACTAGACAAGAGCCCCTGCCACCTCGTTGGGTTCCACCCACCATTAGGAGGACCCAGGGACCCCTGTGAGGGGGTCAGGCTTTCAACTGAGTGAGGGAAGGATGGGCGGAACCTCAGCCACAGCCCACTGCCCGCCAGGCTCTGCTGGTGCGTCAGGACTGGAGTCTGCCCACGGCTGATGGTGGAACAGCGCACAGACCCGGAGCTGGTGGTCTAGACCCCTTCTGGACACTAAAGAGCCACCACGGGACCCTCTGGTCCTCCACACCAGCCCAGCGGCACAGGAGAGGCCACTGCGGCCTCTGAGGCCAGGCGGTCAAGAGAACTGCAAACATGTAAATCTCTGCAGCTCTCCCCGCTAAATCTTTTTTTGGAAAATAGTGATTTTTTTCCCCCATAACAAGTATGTTATTTCTATTAATGGGTAATGAGCTTATTACTCATTATATAAATTATATATAAACAATAAGTAATAAATGTATATAAATATACTTATCAATAATAAATAAATATCTTAAGGATTGCTCTATTCCCACCCCTAACACAGTCTGCCGGCACAGCCCTCTGGGGCTTTGGCTGACCTCGGGGCCAAGGCAGGCAGGGTTGGGGGCGCGGGGACTCACAGGAGTGCAGCTTGAACATGAGCTTGACCACGTAGTGGTAGAGGTGGCTGCAGTCCTGGATGACCTGGATGAGGGGGGCCAGGCGGCACTGACCCGAGGACATCTGGGACACGGCGATGGCTGTGTTGAGCTGCCGGAAAACTGCAGAAAAGAGGGGAAGGAGGAGCCTGAACGGGGGGCCCGGAGACAGCAGAGCCTACTCCAGTCACAGGCGTAGGGATGGCCGCGGTGAGGACAGCTGGCCGTCACCTGAACACAGGGCAATGGCCTGGGTTCCTGGCTTCACCAGTCCTGGCTGGGCGGTGGGACTTGACCCCAGGCTCTCGGCCACTGGTGCGCTCCTCGAGGTGAAGATGGACCCCCAGGCCTGAAGCAGCCCTCCCACCAACGAAGGTGACAGCAAGTGGGGGCACATGAACCCCAGCTCAGCTTGGCCAGCGACTCTTGTCTCTTGAGAGACTCCAGGCAGCGAGCCCAGGACAGAGCGGGCCCTGGCGGATCTGGGCAACTTCAACAGTCCTGTACCCACAGGCTCCCCCGCTCACTCTGAATCTGAGAGACCTAAGGTTGTGCAGACATGGAACAGCCCGGGCTTGGCCAGTCTCATAGCAGTGGACTCAGGGTGTGGTTCTGCAAACCCCAAGGGACCCCAAAACCTCACTTGTACCCGGGGTCAATCTCCCCTGCCCCTAAGAATCATCTTTTCATCCGACGGACCAAGCAGGAGGGAGAGACAGCTGTACTGCTGCCCCTGGCCGGGCCCGTCTCTGGGGCAGGGAGAGACGTGAGTAGGTGACACCCAGGGTGCCCCACGGGGGACACCGTTCCAGACGGGTGGCCCCCACCCCGGGCCTACTCTTGCCTTGCCTGGGGTGGGGCCAACCTGCAAACCTCCAGGGTGATGCAAGGACGCCCGGGAGGGACGGGGCGAGGAGGAAGGCACAAAGTGTTGTGCCTCACGCTTAAACCTTAATTCTTAATTACATGTCACGTCATGTCAAGTACGTTTTCCTTGTAAAAAAATCTAAATACACATAAAATACGATTTGGGGTTTTAAAACACAATACAGTCACTTCTCATCTGGGGGGCATTCAGGCCGTTTCCATTTGGGGCTGTTAGAAACCTCAGGGTGGTTTCTAACCCCCACTCCCCCTCATGCTTTTTCTCCAGGAGATGCTGGCATGTGGGGTGGGGGTGCCCTTGGGGAGAGGCACACCTCCGCAGGACAGCTGCCCCCCACCCGAGACCACCCAGCCTCAGGGTCCAGAAACCGGTGCCAGGAGGCTGCCCGGACACACACTTTCTAACTCCTGGCTTCCCCTTAAAAAGGCATCTGCCTCTCACTCTCCTATGGAGAGCGCCGAGTCACCCACAAGTTGTTTCGAAGCTGCCACTCAGAACCGTCACCTCTGCAGCCCTGGTGGCAGGGAGATGGGGGGGCCCCCTGAGATTTCCTGTCCTACGGCTGCTGGGTTCCTGGGCAGGGAGATCTGAAGTGACTCAGAGGCCTTTCATGGCAGAGAATGGGTGGGACTGTCCCAAACCAACTGCCCTGGGTAGGATGTGGTCAGAAACCTGAAGACTTGGCTCCTGGGGTCCTCCCCACCCTGCCCTCCCCCCTCCTACCTCGGGGCCAACAGAGCAGGCCTCCTTCTGCCAGACTGCGCCCTGGACATGCCCACCAGGGGCCTGGCGTGCTGCAGGGGTGGTAAAGGCCTCTCCTCCCTGCACTCTGGGGGCCGCATGACTAAGGATTGCACACCCGGGGTCCCCCCGGCCGCTCACCTGATTCAGAGAGCTTCAGCTCACAATCCATGTAATCGAACATCTCCACGGTGAGCTGGAAGCTACGGGGGAGGAGGAGGGAGAGCTGGATGGGAGGGGTGTGGGGTGCGCCCCCAGCCCCCCAGGCTGGAGGGATGCTCGTGGCCATACCCTTGCATGGATACCCAGACGGCAGTCCTTCAGCCGAAACACCCAGTTCTGCGTGAGCCCATCCCTTTAGCTTCAGCCTCATCTCCTGGGCACATGTGACCTTCGGCCCCAGGACAGCCAGGGGGACTCACATGTTGTTGACATCGGTCCCAGCCGCCTTCTCCAGCACCTCGTCTGTCACCTCCAGGCCTGCAGGGAACTGCGGGTGCTGCGGAGAGGACACCGCCACGCAACCTCAGCCCCCTCGGCTCTGGCCCAGTGCCACTTCCAGTCTCTGAGGGAGGGAAGGGGCCAGAGAAGCAGCCCCCCACCCCCAGCCTGTGGAGCCGCCACCCGCCCCGGGCGCTGCCTGCGGACACCGAGGCGGAGAGGACGGGCGGTCCAGTCGGAGTCCAGGGCAGGGCTGGGACCACAGCCGTCATTGGGAACCACCCCTGGGCCTTCTGACTTCCCTGCCATCTGTCCAGAGAGTCCCCAGGGGCAGGCGGGGACAGGACAGACCCCACCCTCCTCAATGTCGTGGTGGGGTGGGGGGCGAGGCCCCACGACTCCCCGGAGGAAGCTACCTTGAGATGAAAGGAGATCTTGGTCAGCAAGAGCTTGGTGTAGATATTCACCAGCTGCCCATATCGGTCGTGCAAGTGGCCCTGCGGAGAAAGCCCCGGGTGAGGACGTACCCAGGAACCCCATGGGCCCAGCAAGGAGGCCGAGGCTGGAAGATGCAAGGCCACGAGCAGGGTGTTGGTCCTGCGCCCACCCACGCAGTCACTCATTCATTCAACAAACGCTGCTCGGCCCACCAGAGGTGACCGACCTTTCCCCGAGGAGTTTCTCTGCCAGCTCCCTCCCTGCCTATTGCTCTCTCCTTATCGGTCTTGCCAGAGAGACTCTTGTGACAAAAGAGCTCTTTGTCCAGGCAAGAGGCCAGTTCTGAGCTGGGACACTTTATTAAAATGCTGGTGGCGGCCACGGAGCTACATTCCGACAGGTGTGTACACACACCCTCCCGCCACCTCCTCCCAACACCACGCCCCTCACGGCCACGCCAGCTGGGCCCATGTCTGCAGCTGGCACCAGGGACGCCGTTTTCCTTACTTCTAGGGGCCTCCCCACTGCAGGTCAGTCAGTTCCAGAGGCCCGCCCAGCCCCCCGCACAGCTGATGCAGCCCCAGCCGTGCTCCTGGAGGACAAATAAGGCCAGGGACCCTCTCTCTGCCTGGGGGACGCCCCTGATTCCTGATTGTGGAGCGGACCTAGAGCACACATTCCTGGGGGCTCTGAGACCTCACTGTGGATGAGAATCTTTGGGGAGCCTGCTGAAAATGCAGATTCCCAAGATTTGACAGCTGCCGATGGTCCTGAGGGACCCAGAGTCTGCACCCCTCACCCAGACTCAACGTGGGGCACTTGACCCCCAGGGACTGAAGGGCTGAATTCTGGAGCCGGAGGGCCCATTAGCGGTGCGTTTGGGGCTTCCTGCGCCAGGTCTTAAGAGCAAGGCTCAGGTTCAGGTACTGACGCTCTCCTCCCCCACCGCGGCCCCTGAGAACGTGACTCTGACCCTGCTGGGAGGAGGACCCCACCACCGGGGCTCCATTCCCCAGGCGCCCACGCCCGCTCCCCGCACCTACCCACAGGTCTCCGATCTCCCGGATGTTGCTCCGGTATCGCTGGCAGTCATGTAGCACCTGCCCCGGGGTGACAAAGGGGGAAGGATGAAGGAGCCGGTGCCTTCCGGGGGAGGGGGCAGGGGCAAGGGGTGGAGGGCAGCAGGCAGCCCGCCCAGAGCTGGGGGACCCAGACTCGGGGACAGTCCCTCACTCATTTCAGAGGTGGCGGCTCGGGGGTGCTCGTGGGGGTGGGGGGCGGCAGACGGAGGGCCGGAGCCCCTGGACCTGCGGGCAGCAGCTACTCACGTTGGGGTGTCCATCCCGGAGGACCTTGTGGAGCACGTGGCAGAACTTCCAGCTGAGGATGGCGCTGCTAGGCAGCGGCAGCCCAATGGCGTAGGACCAGAAGGTGAAGGCCCCCTTCTCGTGGTGAGTGCCCAGGATGATGCCTGCCAGGTCAAGGCCAAGTGCACGCGGCAGGGCCCGCAGCATGAGCGAGGGCTCGGTGGGTGCAGCCCAGCAGGTGACTGACTGCAGAGATGAGGGTGGCGGGCTGCTTGCCACCTCCCCACCCCCGTCTGCCCCCCTACTGAGTGCTGTGCTTCTCAGCCATGGTTGTGCCCCATTCCCAGGCCGGGCCCAACGGCCCAAGACAATTAAGTGGCCTTCCCCAGGAGGGACTCAGAGTCTGGAAGAGGCCGAGCGAGGCTGGCACCAGGCCGTGGGGGCCGCACCTCACTGGGCCATCCGCAGCACCTGCTGCTCTCCCATGCGCCTCACACTTCCCGCCTCCCCCAGGGGCCCAGAGGAACAGCTGCAGGGAGGATACGCCGGGCGTGCTTCTCCTTCACGGGGGCCTCCTGGGCATTGATGGCTTTGCTGATGCTGATGGCCTGGGAGGGGACAGAGGAGGCCGACGTCAGAGACCCACCTGGCAGCCTTCCCGGGAGAGAGTAGGCAACGGGGGAAGGGGTGACAGGCAGACAGGATGGATCCTTCCCACTGGTTAAAGGCGAGGGGAGAGATGAGGGGAGAACAGAAATTCTCTGAGGGACTTCCCTGGTGGTCCAGTGGTGAAGAATCTGCCTTCCAATGCTGGGGATGCGGGTTTGATCCCTGGCTGGGAACTAAGATTCCCCATGCCATGGGGCAACTAAGCCTGCCCACCACAACTACTGAGCCTGTAGTAGTGTCGAGATCCTGCCCGCCGCAACTAAGACCCAATGCAGCCAAAAATTAAATAAATATAATTAAAAAAAAAAAAAAAAGAAATTCCCTAACCTAAGCAAACCAGACCACTCAGGACTTTTCTTTCACTTGATACGTGCAGCTCAGACTACAACTAATGCTTGATGTCGCCATCACTGAGAGCATCTGGGGTCTGGGAAATAAGGCCAAGGGCCAGCTTGTGCTGCAGGAGAACAACTCTGATCTGAAAACTGCAGGCGGTTCCTTCTCCCCAGAAGGTATGGCCCCCCGGGGCCTTGGGGGCTCAGCCAGTCCCCTCCTGACAGCTTCCATGGGTCCCACCTCTCGGAGAGACTGCTGTGGCCTGAGCCTTCCAGGACTCCACCAAGAGACGTATGTCTCTTTACCCCGGGGCCTGGCCTAGAGAGACGAGGCCCCCACGGCCAGTAGGTGGAAAACTAGGAGACACCAGGTCCCACGGCCTGTCTGCGTGCATCCTGCGTGGGCGAGTCCTGACTCAGTTCCCAGCCCCACCAACCCAAACAGTTACTGAGCCCCACCAGGGGTGGCAGGAAGGGGGGGACCCACCTGGCACACGTGCTGCCCCCACTCAGGCCCTGAGCAAGGTGGCAGTGTCAGGTCCCCTCCCACCTCCACCTGCTGGAGTCTTGTCCCCCTGAGCGCAATGCCTCCTCTTCCAAGAAGGCTTCCTGGATATGACTGCTCCCTCACCAGAGGCTCTGGGCACTGTCACCCCCAGCCCACTCACCCAGGAACCGCCACTGGCCCTGGGCTTACTCATGGATATGTTTTAATTCTCCACCTGGTGGCAGGTCTTCTAAGCCTCTGTCCACCCACCTAGCCCCAAGCTTGTGGATCGAGTGAGAAGAGCTGCTGGTTGGTGGGAGGGTCGGGATCGGGTCCCTGCCCAGTGATTCTCCCAAGTCCCCCACAGGTGCGGCCCCAGGCCCCACGTGGCCCCAGGCCGTCCAGGGAGCTCTCGGGGCTGGGCAAGGGGTCCCTGCTCCCCCTGCAGCCCGGTCCTGCTCTGACTTGTTCGGAGCGGGCCCAGCTGTGGTGGGAGCAAGACAGGATGGAGAGAGAGCCCCGAGGGGCAGTGAGCGCTTCCTTTCTTTCTAACCCGGAGGCCACTCTGCTCTCCACCTCTGGAGTGGGGATAACAGGAGCTGGTCCTGCCAGGCACGAGGTGATCTCACTCATCTGTGGTCCTGTTGTGACCGACTGGAGGCCTGCTCTGTGAGGAGAGAGCAACCCCAAGAGCCATGGCTGTGCTTTCTGCTCTGGCTCTCGGACCTGGGAGCGACTGGGGCCGGGCCGGCCGGGCCCCCCACGCCCACCCCAGCCAGGCTGGCTGACCTCCTTTCACACACAGCACCCATTGTGGCCGTTCTCGGGGGCTCGGGGAGAGCTGGGCAGCAGCACACAGCACACTGGGCCCCGGGGGGCAGCTCCCCCGGCATCAAGGGCCAGGCTGGGGGCGCGGCTCCGGCCTTGCTGAGGACCAGGGTCCTGAGAGGACACAGGCTGGCTCTGGCTCCCCTTACGTGAGAAGCCTCGGCCAGCCAGACACGGGAGGCTCCCGGGCCATCTGTTCCGTGTTTGCTGGTCCTCTGCCAGCTCGGCCTCCCCGAGGCCCCGGCGCCTGCCCGCGTTCCACAGGCATCAACTGTGAGAGGAGCTGGCCCGGGTGTACTGCTGCCCTGCCTGCCAACATCAAGCCCCAGCGGGCAGAGAACTCGGCCCACGGCGACTAAGAACGGAAATCAACAACCGGCAACTCCCAGGCGCTCCCCTGCGCCAGGTCCCGGCAACACACTCCCAGTGGGCATGAGCCCACTTTCCTGAAGAGGAAACTGAGGCTCCAGGAGCTTGGGTATCTGTACAGCTAATACGGGCACAGGTAAGTCTGGCTGTGTCCTCAACGATCCTGCAGTCCAGCTCCCAGGCCCCTCCTTCCAGCACAGGTAGAGAGCTGGCAGGGGCAGGCACACCAGCCCGTAAGGTGGGACTGGGCCCATCTCCGGGCTGTGTAACCCCAACCCCCAGTGGCCCTGACACCCGAGCTGGCTCTGACAACTGCCACCTGGCCCGGAAGACCATGGGCCAGCACAGCGCAGGGCCACACATGCGAAGCAGGCTGCCCCGAAGGCCAGGGGATGCCAAAGTGTCACCTGCAGTCAGGGCCAGCAGGTGCCCTGTCCTCCCACTGTCCTGGGGCTGACCCCAGACCCCAGGAAGGGGGCGTGCGGACACCCCTGCCTCCTGGAGGCCAGCCCAACCCCCTTCCCCGGGCCTGCAGCAGAGAGTGGGCGTGCTGGGGCCCAGCAGGGGAGCAGGGAGCTGGGCCCAGGGTCAGCAGCCCCACCTCCCCGCCCACTTGGGAGGCCGCGGGGGGCACCTTGACCGCAGTCCAGGTGTAAGCCGAGCGCCCTCTCATGGCTGGGCCTGGACCCCCAGAAAGAGTGCCTGGCCGTCCCTCTGGGGACCCCCCTTGCGGGTCCCCTTCCTGCCACTGGCCTGTTTCAGCCTCCCCTGATTTATGCTTCTTGCGCTCAGCACCCCTGACGACAGTGTCCTTATTCACTCCCCCCGCACCCCCAAGTCCAGGTCAGTGCCGGGGGTGAGAGAGCAGTTCTGCCGAACCCCTAAACGGCGCCTGGCACATGGAAGGTTTTCAGAGGCAGCGAGGAGGCTCTGGGGACCCAGCGAGATGTGGGTGACTCAGGCCCGCCGGCACAGTCTGGGCGCCAGGCCCCTCCCGTCCCCCCACAACCCCCGCCTCCTGGTGCCGCCCGCTCCCCGCGCCGCCGGCTGCGGGAACAGGGTCCGTCCCGGCGGGAACACGGCCCCGTTGTGTGCAGGCGGCAGATGTGTGGGCCGGGAAGCCTCCCAAGGAGGCAGAGCGCTCACACAGAGGGGGTCTGTGGATGCTCACAGGCCTGCTGTTCCTCCAGGCGCGGCAGCCAAGCCCCATCCCAGGACGGCATGGCAGGCCCCGGGGTGCCCGTGGCCTCCCTAGACTGTCCTGCATGCGCCGCAGAGTCGGGGGTTCCTCTCCTTAGCTCAGGAACCTGCGCCTGCCGACTCCGCCATGGCTCTGCTCCCGGGCTCCCAGTCCACGGCAGCTCTGACCACGACACCCGGTTCTGCCCACACGCACGGCGTCCTCCACCAGCCCCCCAGTGCCTATGGCGAGACTGAGGGGTGGGGGACAGTCAGAGGGGCACGGGGACAGAAAGAGGCTGCCTTCCGCCCTGGTCCACCAGCCAGGGCAGTGCTGCCAGCGCAGTATAATCTCTCAGGACGGGCAGGATCGACTGCCGTGGAGAGAGCCTTCTGTCCGGGAGGCAGAAGCTTCAAGCAGAATGGGTCGATTAGGATCCTGGGTGTGGAGACTGGCTTCCCAGGTGGCACAAGTGATAAAGAACCTGCCTGCCATTGCAGGAGACATGGGTTCGATCCCTAAGTTGGGAAGATCCCCTGGAGAAGGAAAATGGCAACCCACTCCAGTATCCTGGAGAATCCCATGGACAGAGGAGCCCGGTGGGCTACATACAGTCCACGGTGTCGCAAAGAGTTAGACAAGACTGAGTGACTAATACTTTCACTTTTTCACTGGGTGTGGAGATAGAAGAGCCCGAACTGGAGAGAGGGTCCAGGGAGGGGGCGGGGAGTGGCAAGGGGCGGGTGGCGACCGTCTTGGGGGGGGTCTGTTTATCTGACTTCCCACTCAACCTTTGAGTGGCTGAGGACGGGGAGGGGGGGTGCGGGGGGCAGGGAGCCCCCCACTTCTGAGCCAGGGTGGGAGAGCAGGACAAGAGCAGCAAGAGTGGGTCTGTGAGACGCCCAGATATGCCGGGTGGTGGTGGGGGGACTCTGGGAGAGGGAGCTGAGGGAGGTCTGCAGAGACAGGGGAGGGTGGGCAGAGACACCCTTCCTGGACCCCGAGGATGGGTGACTACACCACGTCCCAAGCATTCAGACCACGGCTGCTCCTTCTCTGCTGGAGAACTCCAAGCCTAGGCCCAGAGACCACCTCGTGGCGAGGGGCCCACCTCTCCGGACAGGGGGGACCAGGCTGAGTGCTGGGAGGCCTCCAGCAGGCTCTGGAGACGCACTTGGAATGGCTGGCCCCGGGGAAGCTTGCAGGAGGCATACTTCATGCCGAAGGGCCAGCGAGCTGGTCTCAATAAATGACTAATAAAATTATTTTTATCAAGTTCAGCCATGTGCCAGGCACCGTGCCGAGCGCCTCGCCAGCATTATCCCATTTAGTCTCCTGAATAACCCTGGAAGCAGGTGGATGAAGAAATCAGAGCTCGAGAAGGTTAAGTCACTTGCTCAAGGTCATAACGAGGAAACACAGCCCTGGCGCCCACACCCCGCCGGGCACTACTGCAGGCACTGTCCCCCCAGACAAGCCTCCCGTCACCCTCCCCTGCTAACCCAGGGCGAGCAGTCCCCAGGGTGGCCGGACCGCGCTGGGACCCAGGCTGCTGGCTCTGCAGACGGTCCCCTTAGACACCGCCAGTCCTGGGTCTCACAGCGGGAAGGGCTGGGGGCTAGGGGCCGCACTGACATCCTTCTGGCCCCTCTGTCCCACTGCGGGGACCCGGCTCCCCAGGACCTGGCCTGACCCCAAGTCATGATGTGGATTCCGGATCCGGGATTTGTGTAAACCACAGGTAATAACAGCACCTGGGCAGCGAGGAGCTCGGGGGGGTCCCCCATTCCTGTGGGGAAGGAAGGCTGGCTGACCAAGACCTTCAGCTCGGCTCCTGTCTGGCCGCAGGGCTGGGGGCCTCTAGGAAGGCCTCTTATGTGGGCTCCATTGGGTCTGTGGGAGCCGGAGCCCCAGGACACACCTGCCCTGCTTCCAGGAACAGTCTCATTCTTGTTTGTCAAATAAAACCCCGTCTGGTGCCAGCAGAGGCCTGGGAGTCAAGCCCGGGGGCAACAACCCCAGGACCAGGGTGGACAGAGCCTCTGGGGGCGCTTGGCACTGGACGGGTGACTCCCAGGGACACGGAGGGAGCATCTCTGTGTGGGTCAGGAGAGGGGACCCGGTGAGGCGGGGCGGGGGGTGGGGAGTAGACCCCACGGGTGATATTCTCCAGAGGCTTGCCACCTGGGCACCTGCTGTGGACTCGAGACAGAAGTCAAGCCCGCCCTCACGCCCCATCGCCGTGAGGCTGCAGAGCAGGCAGAGGGGACCCAGGGAGCACCTTGGGAGGGCATGGGCGCTGAGTATGCGACCGCTCACGGAGCCACCGTTCTGGAAACCCCAGCGAGGGGTCAGCACCCAGTGACCGCAGAGGCTGCAGCCCTGACTGTTCTCTGTGAGGTTGGGCCTCCCAGCCAGGCTGTGCTGGGCTCTGCACAGCAGAGGAACGCAGACTCGGGGAGACCCCTTTCCCAGGAGCCCACGTGAATGGGGACAAATACAGGTCAACTCGCCCGGTTCCACCATGGCCACCCGCGGCACCCTGGCCCGGAGACCCCAGG
This sequence comes from Cervus elaphus, assembly GCF_910594005.1. NCBI lineage: Eukaryota > Metazoa > Chordata > Mammalia > Artiodactyla > Cervidae > Cervus > Cervus elaphus. Next base: position 19,875,812 of record NC_057819.1, on the reverse strand, counting down.
CCCGTGCACCCCAGCTCCCTGGGGAACCTCCACTTTAGAAACCTCCCCTTTCCCATCTGGAAAGCAGGAATAAAAAACCCTTGGGTCTTTGAGGACACAAACACATATGAAGATGTAGGACATTTTCGTGGGAGGGGTGGGACATCTTGCTTTGTTCAAGCCACACTGCCTTCCTTCTGGCCCTCAAACTGGGCAAGTGTGGTCCCACCCCCAGGCCCAGCGGTGCTTCTGGGGTCACCCTGCTCCGATCTAAGACGCCCCTCCCAGGAAGTCTCCTCCAACCACCCTCTCTAGAGCAGCCCCTCCTCCACACAGCACTCTCTCAGTTACTTTCACCCAGGACATTTATTCTCTGAAACCATAGTTTACCACTTATTCTATCTCCCACCCCTGAACTTGAACCTGGCACGAGGAACCTGGTTGGTCTCCTCCCTGCTGTACCTCCAGTCCCCAAACCTGCACCTGGCAGTCAATAAATCTTTACTGGATAAGTAAAAGAGCAAACACTTGAATGAACAAAAGCTCTTTCAAATATAAGTGCTGGTTAAATTCAAGGTAGCATGTGTGTGTCTCTTTCTCCAACTAATGATTTAACCACTAGAATTAAATACCAAAGGCAACTATAAAACCATTTCTATTTTTAAAACCAACCCTGAAATGAATCAGACTTATCTTCCTTGTCCTGTTATCTTGACGCTTCATGGTGGCACATGGCAGGGCCAAAAAAAAAAAAAAAAAAAGAAAGTCCTTCAAGAGCCGGGGCATGGGGGCTGGCAGAGAGGTGGGTTAACCTGCTTTAGTGTTTCCAAAGAGGAAAGAGAGACCGCATTCAAATGCTTTTGCCACCTCAATGGCCATTGATGAAAGCAAACACAGGATTTCTGTAGCCGGAGAGGCGGCTGGATGTTGTCACAGGCAAAGCGGTGGGAACTCGGGGTCAGAGGTCGGCAGCTTGGTCATTTCAGCAGATGGGAAGTCTGTGGAGCGACACCATCCTGCCCATTCAACTGTCTTTTCCCTCCATTCCCGCCCCCCAGTCCCCGCTCTGGGCCCCTCAATCATTTGACCTCATGAAACTGGATGGGGGAGGGGAGGGCATGAGCCCCAGGCGGGCTCCTCCCATTCCCCAGGACGAGGCTCAGCGGGGGTGGGCACTGCCACCTCCCCCTCCACCCCCAGGCTCTGCAGGTGACACTTGAGGAGGAAGTGGTAAGGAGGATGTGGCCCACCTCCAGGATGGACAGGGAGCCAGCCCCGGGGCAGGTTCCTTCCTGGGCCCTGCTGACATCACTCCCCAGACCTGTCTGGCCCACAAGCTAGGGGGCTGAGTCACTCTCTGGCGGGAGAACCTATTGCAACTTGAGATTGTGTTTGTTTCAGCAGGAGGAAAAACAACCCCGCCTCTACTAAACTGTTCTCCAAGGGCTCAGTCTTTCCCCGCAGTGGGTGCCAGGGCCTTTTAGGCTTCACTGAGCAGCAGTATCAAAGAAGGGAGACCCACAGGTCCCCAGGGCACCCATTCATTCAGCGCACACTCGCCGAGCGGGTCCCGAGCCAGGCACTCCTGGGTGCCAGGACACGAGAGGAGTCAAGGGTGTCCTGCCTGAGGACCCTGGGGCCCCAGGGGGCAGTGCTTAGAGGCTGGGAGGGAGGCAACGCAATCTCTCCTCCTCGTGTGACTCTGGATACAAACACACGCCCAGCCTCAGGTCCGTCCACTCCTGCTGGTTTGGCTGCAGGGTTTCAGGAGACAGGGAAACAAGTGAAGATAGTATCGCGAGAACTAGGGCAGCACAGGAAGGCTTTGCAAACAAGGTGATATTTGAGTCCACCCTGGAGCCAGGTGGAGCGGGGGAAGGGTATTGCTGTCGGCCTGGCTGGCAGAGGCGCTCCAGCAAAGGCTCTCTGGGACCCGGCTCAGGTTAGCGGGCTGGGTTTCCCTGCCCCCTCTTCCCACCCCCCAGCCAAGCAGGCCTAGACTCGATTCCAAAGAGTTTCCACCTCGCACAGCTGGACTCAGTGCCCAGGCGGGTTTCATTCACAAACGGGACGCTGACCTGGGGGCAAGGTCAGGAGGGCAGGCCTTTCTGCCAAGTCCCAGCTGGCCTCCCCCGACCTCTCTGGGGCTTCCCCCTGGGGCATCTTCCAGGGGACGGCGTCACCCAGGAACAGGGCCTGCCATACCTGAGAAGGTGGCACCGCAGGATCGCCCTGCCAGGAACGGGCGGCTCCCTACCTTCCCGTGGCAGCCCTCCCGGACCGCCCCCGCTCCCCACTTACAGAGGATCACCTGGGGACACAGGGACAGAACCCAGGAGGGCGCTACTTCTATTTCTGCGGTCCAGCCTGCGTTCCCACGCACAGCCTAACAGCCAACAGCTGCTCGCTCCAGCACTGGCTCTGCACCAGGCGCAAATCCTCATACCTACTCCATGGCTCGGGCGCTAGGATTAGCTCCATTTTGCAGATGGTGTGACTGAGGCACAGAGCCCCGCTCTCAGATAACTCTGCCACAGCCCCCCGTCCCTCTCCCACCTCCTTCACCAAAGTGAACACCCTCGGAGGAGACACATCCCAGGGCACCGGAAACAAGCCAACAGACACACAGTCAGTGGTCCCTTGTGAACGTGTCGTGGGACAAACGTACAGCAAAGGTGGGAAGAGGGAGGGGAAGGATGAGCAGCCACAGCCTCACCCCAGCCTGGACCAAGAGATCATTAGACACTTGGGGAGCCCAGGGGGATTCTGGGGGGAAACCGCAGGAACCCGGAAGTCAGCAGCTGTCCTGAGCATCACCAAGTGGGCTGATGGGGCAGGACCAGGTGGAGGGTGTCTCAGGGGCGTGAAACAGCAGCGCCATTGGAAGGAAGGGCACGGCTCACCACCCCCCACCCACCCCTGGGGGCCAGGGAGGAAGGCCACTGCTGCTAGGGCAGCTCAGGTGTGGCTTTGCAGGCAGCGTCCCATGGGGGTTGTGAGCTGGGTTCATGCTCCCTTCCTTTTCAGAAAACCTCGGGCTCACCTCTCGTTAGCCTTTCAACCAGCCTGCGCTGGCTGCCAGGCTCCTTCCCTTGCCCCAGCCTTCCGGGAGCCGACAGACGTGGGTGGAACTGGGGGCTTTCTGACTTCCACCATATGGCTGAGGTTTCCTCCCAGACTCGGAGGTGGGGGAACTTTTTTTAAATAAACATGTAAATGAGGCCCAGAAAGGGGTTGGTGACTTACAGCATTGTAATACCGCAGTATCTATAAGGAATAACGAAGACAGAAAGGGAGCATGTATAATTATTTACAACAGCCAAAGCACAGAAACAACCTGTCCATCAACAGGTGGATGGATAAAGATGTGGTACATGTACACAATGGAATATTACACAGCCACTAAAAGAATGAAATCACGCCATTTGCAGCAACACGGATGGCCCTAGAAATGATCACACTAAGTGAAATGAGTCAGAAGGAGGAAGACCATATGATATCATTTATACATGGAATCTAAAATGTGACACAAGTGAACTCATCGACACAACAAAACCAGACTTACAACATAGAGAACAGATTTGTGATTGCCAGGGGGGTGGGTGACTGGGGGAGGGAAGGACTCGGAGTTTGGGGTTAGCAGATGCAAACTATCACACACAGGATGGATAAACCACAAGGTCCTACTGTATAGCACAGGGAACTATATTCAGTGTCCTGTGATAAACTATAGTGGAGAAGAAGATGAAAAGACTATATATATATATATATATATATATATATATGTATAACTGAGTCACTTGGCTGTACAACAGAACTTAGACATTGTATATCAACTATAAATGTTTTTTAAAAGGGAGAGTGTGTAAGTCTGCCTGCCCGGCAGAGACGGGTGATAACACTCAAGGGTAGGCAAGTCAGGACAGAGGAAATCGGAAGTCCAAAAGACTACTGCCAATTTGGGAACGGCCTTCAAACCAGAAATTCAAGTCAAGTGCCCAAACACCTGTCCGTATGCTGGGGCTTGCCTTTGATACTGAGGTTCTACAGGATTCCTGGCTAGGGAACTTTTAATAGACCTATGTGCCCAGGACTCCAATCCAAGTCAAATCACTCCCAGTCACCAGGATTTAGACACTGACGAGTGTAAAAACGCCCCCAGGTGATTCTAACACCCGGTCGACCAATCCACTAGCTGCCGGCCACGTTACTGAGTGCCCGAAATGTGAGCCCAAACTGAGATGTGCTGAATCAAACACAAAACGATGCTGAAGACTCAGTAGGAGGAAAAGAATGTAAAATACCCCATTCATAATTTCTACAGTGATTACGTGTTGGGATCGTTATATTTTGGATGTGCGTGCTCAGTCGTGTTTGACTCTTTGCGGCCCCATGGACTGCAGCCGGCCAGGCTTCTCTGTCCATGGGATTCTCCAGGCATGAGTTCTGGAGCGGGCTCTCATTCCCTTCTCCAGGGGATCTTCCCAACCCAGGGATCGATCCCCCATCTCCTGCATTGCAGGCAGATTCTTTACCACTGAGCCACTGGGGAAGCCCCATAGTTTGGATACACTGGGCTAAATAAAATATACGATGAAAATGAATTTCACCTGTTTATGTCTTTAGGGTGGCTAAGTAATCTAAAAGTGATACAGGTGGCTTCTATTCTGTCTCTATTGGACAAGCCAGGCTTGTCCTAAGTGTCAATAAACATTAATCTTTATAAGATTTCATTTCCACAGAGGCTGCAGAGGCAATGTGTCACTGACCTGAAAAATTAAACTTATGAACAGTTTACCGCCTGCTGCTCCCCTCCACAGCTCCCGCCCCTCCCAGAGAGCCCCTAACTCCTGACCCTCCCACCCAGGCATGATGTTCTTCTTCCCCATCCGGCCCGGCTCACTGAGCAGTGAGGCCACTCTCTCGTCCTGACCTTAAAGAAGCTTTTGGGCTCTGATTCCATTTCCTGCAAGGGAAAGAGAGGCCCAGACAGCCAATGTGCTCATAGACAAGGAAGAAAACAAGCTTGGGGTTTAGCATTTCTAGGACTCCCATCTGCTGAGCCGTCACCCATGCTAGGCCTCAAAGATGGGTCTCCTCTCTATTGGAAGGTCTGAAATAGTTCTCAAATTGTAAAGCTTTTGGGGGAGGTGGAGGCAGGGAGAAAGAAGGCTATCGCTGACCACTTGCAGAACTCCATACTACATGTTTTGTGTTCTGATGGTATTCGCTGCCTATTGCTCCTGTTAACAAATGACCACAGTGGGCTAAGTGGTTTAAAACAACACAAACGTGTCATCTTACACTTCTGGAGGTCAGAAATCCACAATGGATCTTAGGGGCTGAAATCAAGGTGCCTGCAGGGCCGCGTTTCTTTCTAGAAGTTCTGTGAAAAAATCCATTTCTTGGCCTTTTCCAGCTTCTAGAGGACAGTCACACTCCTTCAGCTTTAAAGCCAGCAATATCCCATGGCGTCCCCCTCACCGCACATCACCCTGACCTCCCCGTGACCTCTTCCACATTTAAAGGTCCTTAATTACACTGGGGCCACCTGGCTAACCCAGGCCATGCCCCCTCTTTTTAAGGTCCTCTGATTAGCACTGTCTTTCCCAGGACTGTTAAGATATTCACGGGTTCCAGGAATTAGGGCATGGACATCTTTGGTGGCGGCAGGGGTGGGGGGCCCTCTTTAGCCCACCCCATCATTTCTAGACCTTAAAACAGCCCAAGGAAGTAGATGGAATTATCTCTATTTTTACAGACCAGGAAACAGGAGTTAAGCACCTTGCCCAGGGACACAGGTGCACTGACTTTCGGTGATACCGCACCACCTTTGAAACAAGACAGGTGATTTTCAGGTTCAGAACACAGGTATGCCATATTCCACAATATCCTGTATTCAGAATACTACAACAACAAAACGCCCATACAGTTTTGTCATTTCCATTTTAAAAAGGGGCTTTATCACCAAAGAGCCCATAAAGTCTTGGGGAAGAATAGACCAGCTTTCTGCATGGCGCCCTGGGGATTAATATTCAGGCACTCACACACTGACATCACATAACAACCACGAGTACCCACAACGTGAAGGATGCAGGACTGCCCTCCCTCCACTTTCCTGACTGGGCGGGGTTAGAAACCCTTTTGCAAAACAGGGTGTGGTCAGTCACATTTTTCCTCTTCTTGACCCATAAGCCCAGGAGGAATAGCGAAGCTGGCAGGATGGTGGGGAAATGTGTTCTAAGGAAGCCAAAATGCCCCTCTGCTATACGGGGTGCTGTGGTCAACAAGGAGACCCAGGCAGTGCATTCCGAAGGCAAGGCGTGTCCGAGGGCTAGATGCACTACTTTCTGTTCAGAAGGAGACCTGTAAGCAGCAGCTTCGGCTCTCCATGTCCTTTCCTCCAATGGGGCCTGGCTGGCAGCTCACTAGATATTTCTGGGAGTGATTTAATTAAATATTAACCACGCACAAAACCTTATTCCTGCATCTCTCAATAAGTCATTCTGAAGACAAATCTAGACACTGAACCTGAACTCCATCTTTCCAAAAAAAAAAAAAAAAGAGCCCTGGAATGGGTAAAGCCCATGAGATTCACCTATTAGAAAGAATTATTTATGATAAGTAACCCTCTAGGCCTCTGAGAAAAAACCAAGCAGCAAGGACAAAACACCCTCTTGTTTACCAAACCAACCATCAAAATATGCGGTGCTATATCAGGGACTCTCTTTGACATTCGGGAAGCTTGCCCTTGATTTATCACAATTTAAGAGTAAGATCAATGAACTCAGCCCTTTAATTTCATCTCCCCTATGTAGCAATCCGGCCTCTTTATACCTTCTCAAAAGCATGAAAGAAACTAAAAATCAGCAAATGAATAACATCTGACAACATCCAGATTTTCTCTGCCAATTAAATTTTTCTCCCCATCCTTCTGCAAGTTCCTGGCACAGTTAATTATGCATTAATGACTTTAAATTAAATGCCATATTTGTTTTTATGATGGGCTATCTGGGCTGAAAATATACCAGGGGCCGGATGGTGGTGATCACAAGGATAAATTAATAATTTGTGGCTAGGTTGGTTCAGCACTAGGCTTTCCTAGAGCCAAGGTTTTATTATCATTTTCCTTGTTAATCTCAAGCACAAAGGTTAGATGTTTCCTCTGCATTTTCTTTTACTTCAAAGCGAAAGTTGTTGTAGGCTGCATGTACTAACTTGATTTGAAAGACACCTCATAAGTTGTTGCTCCTACAGGGAGAGACGGGGAACCTTGCTAATAATGGTAGACACAAATGTCACCACCGGGCTTCAGACAGGGGTAAGTTCGGTCCTTTTAGTTCCTTTCTTTTTCTGGCCTACTCTTGGAGGATCTTAGTCCTCCAACCAGGGATGGAACTCCTGCCCCCTGCATGCAGGGCACAAAGTCTTAGCCACTGGACCTCCAGGGAAGTCCACAGCTTATTTCTAAAGAAAAACTTTCTGTTGTATCAGTCCTGGTTAACTTACTTTGGCAAATGAAGAAGTAAGCTCCCCCCACCCCGACCCAGGCAGAACACCACCTCAGTGTTTGTAAAATAAAAAGGAACAGAAAACCAGAAACAGCAACACCCTCATCACTGTGGTCTCAGCCATCATCAGTGTGGTCTCAGCAGCGACACATGGACAAATACACACCCCCTGTCATTGTTTCATTTTTAAAATAATCTTCCCAGGATATGCCACCCTCAGGAAGAGATGCCTGAGCGTGGGAAGTGCAGGAAGGGAACCCTAGGAAGTTTCTGTCAGGCGCCGGCATTTAATAAGGGGGTGTGAACCTGTTTATATGTGGGCCAATGGCTCGGGCAAACAAGTCTGGCTACATACGTGAAACTTTTCAACCAGCAGATAATAAGATATTGTGCGGCCCTGGAAAACAACTCAGGAGGAAAGGAAGCAGTGCGTTTCCTTGAAGGAAATGCACTGCTTCTCCAAAGAGGCGGCATTCTTTTAAGGCGTGGAAAAAGGTGGCCGGAGCCCGGGAGGGGCGGCGCTAGGCGGCCAGGGTGGAGAAATCCACTCGGACCAACCCGGGCTGGACGCACCCGGGCCTGGAACGTACCTTGACCCACCTGGCCCACCGCCGCGTCTCGGCCCCCTCCACCTGGATCCCCTTCCGCCACCTCGGCTCCCGGCCAGCTCGGTCCCCGGCCTCCTCAGTCCCTGGACACTTTGGTGCCCTGGTCATCTGAGGTCTCCAGCCGCCTCTCGGTCCCTGGGAACCCAAGGTCCCCGGCCGCCTCTCGGTCCCTGGACACCGCTGTCCCCTGGCCATCTCGGCCCCCGACCCTATCTCAGTCCCTGAGCACCTGGCCGGTACCCGGGCCACCTGGGACCCTCAGTCGCATCTCAGTCCCCGGCGGCATCTCAGCCCCGGCCAACCCAGCCCCCCGCGCCGCTTGTGGTCCGGGCGCCGGCGCGCGCTTCCGGTTCACCTGCGCCCGGGGCGGCGGAGGCCGGGGAGCTGGGGTGGCCGTGACCGAGATGCAGCCAGGGGAACCCAGGCGGCCGGGAGCGAGGGGCCTGGGGCGCCCCGGGGACGGGCGCAGCCCGGACTCGAGGGACGTGTGTGAGGGGAAGGGGAGAGGGCGCCGTCCGCCCGCCCGCCCGCCCGCCCGCGGCCCCCGCCGCTCGCCTGGGTCTTGTCGAACTGCTCGCGCTCGGCCTCCAGGCTGTGGCCAGGCCTGCGGTTCAGCACCCGCGCCGGCACGTTCTTGATGCTGTTCATCCTGCCGCCGCCTGCGCTCCGGGGCCGGGCTCCGCGCGACTGAGCGACCCAGGCCGGCCGCGCGCCCTAGCCTAGGCACCGCGAGGCCGCCCGCCGCACGGCAACGCCCGCCCTTCGGGGGAGGAGCTTGCTGTCGTCCCGCCCCGGCCCCGCCCACGGCCCCGCCCCCGGTGGGGGTGCGCTGGCACAGGCCGCAGCGCGGGGGGCCCCTAGCCCCTCCACGCCTCTAGTGTGCTAGCGGAAACACCCGTCTCTCCTCAGTCTGCACACAGCTTCCGCCCCGACCCACTGAGCCCTGTCCGCACCAGGCCAGGATCTGGTTAACTGGAGAAAACCTGGCCTCAATGAAACCTGGCCAAGGGAAGCACATCTAGACACTTTTTCTTTCATTTTAAACAGGCCTCTATTACTTTTATGTGGCAGTTCAGTTCAGTCGCTCAGTCGTCTCCGACTCTTTGAGACCTCATGGACTGCAGCACGCCAGGCCTCCCTGTCCACCCTACTACCACCTCCCGAAGTTTACTCAAACTCATGTCCATTGAGTCGGTGATGCCATCCAACCATCTCATCCTCTGTTATCCCCTTCTCCTCCCATCTTCAATCTTTCCCAGCATCGGGGTCTTTTCAAATGAGTCAGCTCTTCGCATCAGGTGGCCAAAGTATTGGAGTTTCAGTTTCAGCATCAGTCCTGCCAATGAATGTTCAGGACTGATTTCCTTTAGGATGGACTTGCTGTCCAAGGGACTCTCTTTATGTGTCAAAGGCATACAGTTGAGCTGTCCACTCTCTGTGCATCTCTAATGTAACTGCATGTGTGCGCACTCAGTCGTGTCCAACTCTGCGAGACCCTATGGACTGAGGCCCGTTAGGCTCCTCTGTCCATGAGATTCTCCAGGCAAGAATACTGGAGTGGGTTGCCATGCCCTGCTCGGGGGGATCTTCCCAACCCAGGGATCAAACTGCTCTTACTTCTGCATTGGCAGGAGTTTTTAATCACTAGCGCCACCTGGAAAGCCCAGGTGTAATGTAACTGCAGCTGTAATCAGTTAATTTCATGCCATGTGGGATGACTTTTCAGAGACCTAGGAGCTGAGAATGGGACCGGGAGAGGCCGGGCTGGGACAGCCCGGAGACAGCTCTGGACTGATCCAGAGCTGGGCCATCAGAAAGCATGCAGCAGATGCCACAGGAGGTGGTGTGTCTTTTTTTTTTTTTTTCTTTTTTAAAATATTATTACTGGTTTGCTTTTAAAATTACCAGTCACAAAATTTAAGGTTTTTTTTTCTTTTTAAATCACAGGTATGCTCTCAAATGGTTATTTTGTTTCTGCTAGCCTCAGCTTTCCTCTCAGAGTCTAGGTGTGAAATCACCCAATACTAAGGACTCCCCTTGAAGTGGGAAGGTGATATCTACATAACCCTGAACTTGTTTGCTGGACCTCTTCTGTAACCTCACTGATTCTTCACTGTCTAGTCTCAGGAGCTGACACTGGGAACTTGAAAGATGTATTTAACAAGGCTTTCCTCTTACTCCTCTATAGAGAGGAAATAACCCCGCTTTAATCTAATTCTAATCACCGAAAATCTTCTTTACAATAAAATAACAATGGCTAATATTTGGGCTTCCCTGGTGGTTCAGACAGTGAAGAATCTGCCTGCAATGCAGGAGACCTGGGTTCCATCCCTGGGTTGGGAAGGTCCCCTGAAGGAGGGCGTGGCAACCCACTCCAGGAGTCTCGCCTGGAGAATCCCCATGGACAGAGGAGCCTGGCAGGCTGCAGTCCATGGGGTTGCAGACAAGGACACAACTGAGCGACTAAGCACAGCTAACATTTACTGAATGCTTAGTATTTGCTAGGCACTAGGCAAAACCCTTTGCATATATTACTTCATTTTAACCCTCAGCCCCTAGTCAGTAGCTGTGGTGGAAGAAGGCCTGCAGGAAAGGGATTTGCAGGCTCCAGACCAGCTGTTTCTCAAACTCCTTTTTCCACATTCAACAAAAGCATGTATTATGTGACGCATCTTCTTTTAAACCAGGCAACACCCCCTCTGGGTTTAGAATGTCTGCCACAGGGACCTGGGACTTCCCTGGGGGCCTAGTGGTTAAGACTCTGAGATCCCACTGCAGAGGGCGTGGGTTCGATCTCTGGTCAGGGAACTAAGATCCCATGCGCCACGTGGCACAGCCAAAAAATAAAATAAAAAAGCAATGTCTGCCACAGGGACTAAACATCAGCAGCCAACTACCACTCCCATCAATAATAAAGGGTTGATAACTGTGCCAGGAGCTGTGCTCAATACTGTCGGGATCCCAGAGTACTTTGTTAAAGACATCTCTATTGAATTGTGATTGATCCGTTTGTAAGAAAGATATTTGAGCAGCTGGAGGACAAGGACCACCCTGTCTTACTAAGTTTTTTTTAGTTATTTTTGGTCACATAGTACAGACTGTGCAATCTGAGTTCCCTGATCACTGGAACACCAGGGAGTTCCCTGCCTTACTCAGTTTTATCCTGGTGGTGCCTAGCAGGGTGTCTGGTGCATTAGCAACATCCAGCAAAAATGTGTGTGGAATGAAGGAGTTGAAAAAGTGAATATAGAGTTCCCCGTAATTTGGCACATCAACATACGGCTTAGTCTTATGAAAGAGCATTCCTGTGGACACAAGGACACAATCTTCCCCACCCTCAATTTGTCAGGTTCCTCAGTGAGAACACCTTCAGGCAGGAGACCTGATTCTAGAACTGGCTCTGTCACTATTTGGCTGAGATTCTCCTTGTTGTTGTGTATCTCCAGTGCTGTTTAATGCTTCCCCTGGGCCATTACAAGGGCAAAGCATTTAGGATATTGGATATTTAGGAGCATTTAGGATAACTTAGACTTGATTACAAGGAAAACCAAGAAAACAAACAATAGAGTTTATATCATTGGACTTACTAAATGATGGTGCTGCAATTCCCACGCTGCCTCATTGACATGTGTATCATTCTAGTGTCCCAGCCTCCCTTTCTTGCTTCATCTTGCTCCATCCTAGTCCATCAGGTCAGAAAATGTATCACGCTCCTTTCTACCTCAGGGCCTTTGCACATGCTGTTACCATTTATCTAGAATGCTCTTTTTCTTCCCATTTGCCAGTCAGCATCTACTCATCTTTAGTCTTAGTTCAGATGTCACTTCCTCAGGGAAGCCTTCCCCAAACCCTCCACTCTTGACCTGTGCCCCTATTGTATGCTGACACAGTAGCTCAAAGCTGTATTTTTTGTAGCATTTACCAGTTTTTCACAACCTATTTGTGATTATTTGATCAAGATCTGTCTCTTCCACTAGATGGGCATCCCTGGTGGCTCAGTGGTAAAGAACCCACCTGCCAAATCAGGAGACACGGGTTTGCTCCGAGTCAGGAAGATCCCCTGGAGAAGGAAATGGCAACCCACTCCAATATTCTTGCCTAGACAGAGGATCCTGGGGGGGGCTACAGTCCATGGGGTCACACAGAGTTGGACATGACTTAACAACTAAACAACAACTTCCACTAGACTGTAAACAAAGATTGAGTCTGCTTTGCTCCCTGTTGTGTCTGCAGTGGCCAGCAAAACAATACTTAATGCGAGCTCAAATTATTTTGTCTCTTTTTGCTAGACCTCTTAAGCATGCATTTGGCTGAGGACCCAGGAATCATCATTTACAGGACTGACTAATGTGCCCTCATTTGATGAAGTTCTCTCAAAGACCATTCTGGTTTTTAACCTAACCTGTCAGCTGTGGTTCTGATTAATGCATCTGGTTTCTTAATCTGACTGTATTCATTGTTCTGTATCATGTATGAAGTGGTTACTATGACGATTCTGTTTGGCCCAGAATGATGAATTTTTTTGAAATGGACCCCAAAAGAATTGTCATCACATGGCTCAAGAGAAAGAAAGATGCATGGCTTTGAAACGGCCACTGTAGCTACTGGTATCTAACCAGAGAAGGAAAATCTCAGGTCAGGGTTACCAATAACAACTCCAGATCAATTAGCCATGGTATACACAAAGTTCTGGGGCTTCCCTTGTGGCTTAGATGGTAAAGAACCTGCCTGCGAATGCAGAAGAACCAGGTTCAATCTCTGGGTCGGGAAGATCCCCTGGAGAAGGAAATGGCCACTCACTCCAGTATTCTTGCCTGGAAAATCCCATGGACAGAGGAGCCTGGTGGGCTATAGTCCATACTGTCACAAAGAGTCAGATACGACTGAGCGATTAACACACACACAAGGTTCTAAATCTCAGCCACATTTCCTGAAATAAACCAAGCTTACCCCATAGTGACCCTCAATCCTTTGCATTCTATTAGCACTTTTTAGGTAAAAGTTTTAAGTATTATCTTGTATTCAGAATTTCAATATTATCTTTATTCAGAATTTCTTTCTTTTGGGTTATTTCTATTTAATAGATCTATTCACAAACTATAAAAATACAGGTCCATCAGTCTCTTTTGAAGGCTGAGATAATTTCTGGCAGGCAAATTATAGTACAATTCAGTTGCCTTCTCTTTTGGCCACTCTGCATGGTCTATGGGATCCTACTTCCCCAGGTCAGTTCAGTCGCTCAGTTGTGTCCGACTCTTTGTGACCCCATGGACTGTAGCACGCTAGCTTTCCCTATCCATCACCAACTCCCGGAGCTTGTTCAAACTCAAGTCCATTGAGTTGGTAATGCCAACCATCCTCTGTCGTCCCCTTTTCCTCCTGCCTTCCATCTTTCCTAGCATCAGGGTCTTTTCAAATGAGTCAGTTCTTCGCATCACGTGGCCAAAGTATTGGAGTTTCAGCTTCAGCATCAGTCCTGCCAATGAATATTCAGTACTGATTTACATTTAGGATTGACTGGTTTGATCTCCCTGCAGTCCAAGGTTCTCTCAAGAGTCTTCTCCAATACCATAGTTCAAAGTCTTCAATTCTTCGGCGCTCAGCTTTTTTTTTACAGCCCAACTCTCACATCCATACATGACTACCGGAAAAACCACTTCCCCAACCAGGAATCAAACCCTCACCCTTGGCAGTGAAAACAGAGAGTCCTACCCACTGGACTGCCAGGGAATTCCCCTCTCAAGATGAAAAATGTTGATGACAAAATATAAAGGCTGAAATCTAGTTTTATCTTGTAACCAAAGGCTGCCTCTCTTTCACAGAAATTGCTAATGGACTTAAATAACTAGGGTTGAGAGAGAGAAATTGATAATACTAAGGTTTCCATTTTTGAAAGGCAGGTACTGTAATACACAAGAATGTGGATGGGTAAGAATAGGTATGGGTAGATATTATAACTCTATGAGCTAAAAGACTTTTAGTTACAAAACAACTGGACTTTTCTCAAATCTTTCAGGTCCCTGAAATTGTTCTTAGCATCTCATCAGTGTTCTCTCTTTTCACTTAAGTAAGTTGACGTGCAGCCGTGAACCTATCATGAAGAGAAGGAGAAAATTTAATATTTTGCTTCTCAGACAGAAAGTCGGCCTCTCCAGGGACATTTTGGGTTTCTAACTTGGAGGCAATGGTTCACAATCGACTATACACAGTACCTTTCTCAGTTTTGCCCTGTATAAACCAGCCTAGCCTGGGGGAAAAAGCAAGCATTTATAAAGAACATAGCCAAACTTCACCCAATTTCTCTTTTCAGCACCCTCATTAAAAAGGCTAAATGGGGTGGCTCCTCCACTCTCATGAAAATCATCTCTGAAGTAGCACTGAAACCTTTTAACAAAGGGTCATTGATACAGCACAACAGAACTTTGATATCGGCAATGCTTTAAAAAACGACATTCCCATTCCTCAGGAAATTAACTTGCCAGGTTTGGTTTCAAGAGAGTAACCTTCCTTATTTCGCTCCTGTGTCAGAAAAAGAAATCCCAAAAAACTATTTTTATTATTAAAAATATTTTTTATTGACTGAAGCTGATCATTATATTCTTTAAAAAATTAAATTACTTTACAGGTTAAAACAGAAGTTTCAGTCTTCAAGGATTAAAAAAAATGCATATAAAACTTGATCTTCCAGCGAGCTTTGGTTTGTATAAGTTGATGGGACTACAACTGATCCAGACAAGAGGGAGCTCTGCTCAGCTTTTGGGACAGAAGGAGCCTCAACTGTCAGTAACCCAAGAGATAGTTTGCAGTTAGAAAGGTTTTATATCATATTACTTTATGGCTATTTACACAGCAAAACTACAAGGGAATACTATTTCTCATATATTTGGAGCTGACGCTGATAAGCTACTGGCTATAATGTAAATGTATGCACAGGTTTAAAAAATCAGATGGCTAAAACAGCATTTTTTTATGCATGGATTCTCCATTTGATGTTCACACTTTCAAAGAGATTCTGGAGTATTTAACCAGAGTCAGCATCTTTATAGAGAAGGCTTTTTCTCTCTTAGCATAAATTCCAAGTTGGCATATTACATACAATATACAATTAGGTCTCATTTCTTACACATGAAAAATATGTCTTCCACATGAAAATGGCTAACCTGAAGACAAACAAGATACACATGTTTAAAAATTAACTTTCGGTTTCAGCTCCCCTTTGGTATTAGATGTTGCTTACAAAGGATTACTGTCCTTTTTTTGTTTTCAAGGCTAAGTATTAGGTATGGATGTCTGCTTCCTGCCTTCCACATGGATGAGAAATCAGCTTCTGTGGGAAGGAAACAGAGTTAATCAAATCAAAATCAATGAGCACTAGATGGTGTGCGATAAGCTCCTAGCTTCTAAAAAAAAATGAACTATACAGTCTTGATTCTCAACAACATAAGGTCATGCAAACTATTATAAATATGAAGGCTTCTCAGCAAAGAGAAAGAAGACAGGGAGAGAGGGCTGCTTATGCTTGGTGCGTTCACAATCCTAAAAAATGTTCTTAATGCTTAAGTGGAAAACAACTGAGATGATTTTATATTTTAACTTATCAAACTGGCTTCTAAAGAAACTTGGCATAGGAAATGAAGGTTCGATAGAAGAAAACACAAATCAAGAAAGTGCTTCCTGGGTCAATAAGCCTTTTTTAGAAGACTCGAAACCCTATGGAAAGACTTATTTCCAGACATTCGGATGAAATGCTGACATGGGAGTTTGAAAGCTATATGCATTCACTTCTTTAGGCTTAAAATTCTAGGTATTGAGAACAAGAACTTTTTGATCTGCATTTTTCTTATAAGTAACTGACATTTGACTCTGATTAAATTTAGAAGGTATATATAAATAGGTCAGGCAAAGAGAAAGGACTACAGGTCAAACTCATTGCCGTGCTTCTAGATTATCAATGTTCCCAAGTTACTTATTAAATATAAATATAAGGTGAGATAAGGAAAGGTGACTTACCCATGATCACGATGAACACTGAGGTTGACTTTTGTTTTCTTCAGTTACTGAGAGGGGTATTTTTTTCAGCTGACTCTTCTGAGACTTCCATATTCTACAAAACAACTCCCAAATGAGTACCCAGGATGGAACAAGAAAATACTTAGGAGGACAATACACAAATACAGCAAAAATGCCTTTAAAAGATCTTAGGGAATTAATGAAATACAATGAAGCAATTTCATACAACCATCATCTAGCCAGCCAACAAAGATGGACTGATTTCCTGCTCATGTGTGGGGCCCCTCTGTCTCTAAGCCTGTAGTTGGAATGTTCTATTTGCTTTACCGTATGCGTGTTATGGCTAAACCCTGGGAGTCAGCTAACGCCCAAATATAACTGGCTCTCTGTCAGCCTTAATATAGACTCTGCGGTGAGCCTGCAGTGAGGACAAGGGTCATCAAGAAGACTCCACAACTCTGAGCAATGCTTTAATTCAGCACAGTGCCTACTGAAGGCGTAGCATGGTTAGGTTTTGGGGAGATATTAAAAAAGAAGGAAAGAAGATGAGGAGGATACTTGGAAAGAAACTGGTAGACTCCAGTGGTGAACCTGGGCTTGCTCAGCCGCCTCATCTTCCCACAGGGCCAACCTTTGAGCCATGTTAGGATTCTTCTGGGTGCTTCCAGACCCCTGGGCTCTTAATCACGCTGCTTTCTTCTCTACTGGGATAGCCTTCCTATGTATTTGACAATATGATGTATTTTTCTTCATTATTCTAGAGGGGACTTCCCTGGTGGTTCAGTGGTTAAGACTCCATACTTCCATACCTCGAGGCACAGCCAAAAATAAATAAATGAATTTTTAAAAGTGATACTAAAATAAAATAAAAAAAGATGATTCTAAAAGGAATCCATAGGCTTTACCAGCCTGCCACAGACAAGGTTAAGAACCTTGACAGGTAATCCCAACAGCTGCCAACTACTGATGAAGAGACAGTCCTGTGTTCGGGTCAAAACTCCAACTTCAGTTTCAGGCTGAAACTGAAACCCACCCCACCCCACAGGAGGCCTGCTGCTGATGGTGTGGCAGCTGTGCTGTCTCAGTCATTCCTTTTTTTCCTCTATTTTTAAATTAATGTTTTTTAAAGAGCATAGTTTGAATATATATACGTAGATAGACAGATTCCTGTTCCCGCCTCTTATGTAGAATACCACATGAACCTTTCAGGATCCTGTTTCCTTTCACTCACTAGTACATCCTGAAAAAGACCCTGATGCTGGGGAAGATTGAAGGCAGGAGGAGAAGGGGATGACAGAGGACAAGATGGTTGGATGGCATCACTGACTCGATGGACATGAGTTTGAGCAAGCTCTCAGAGTTGGTGATGGACAGGGAAGTCTGGCGTGCTACAGTCCATGGGGTTGCAGAGAGTCAGACAGGACTGAGCAACTGACCTGAACATCCTGGAAACATCTCCACACCTAGGACCTTCCTATTCTGTCTCAGGGTAATATGCCATCAGGTGGACAGGCCACAGCTATTCATTCAGCTCCTTCTTGCTGGACACTTAGATCAGTTCCTAACTTTGGCTGTTATAAAGCAATGCTGCCATGGGACTTCCCTGCGGGTCCAGTGGCTAAGACTCCACACTCCCAATGCAGGGGGCCTGGGTTCAATCCCTCATCAGGGAATCTAGATCCCACATGCTGCAACTAAGAGTTCGTGTGCCACAACTAAGGCCCAGTGCAGCCAAATAAATGAATAAGTAAAAATAAATATTTTTAAAATAATAATATAAAAATAAAGCAAGGCTTCCATGAAAACTTGTCCATATACCATTTTACATACACACAGCTCTATGTGAACGAGACAGTCCCAAAGTGATGCTGCCAGGGCAAGTTTTAGACAACATCGACGGGTTCCTTGCCAGAAGGACGGAAGCACTTCGTGCTTCCCCAGCAATGTGAGAGTGCCTATTTCAGGGACAGGCTTTCAATTAAGACCCTTGTCTTTCGTGACAGATGGCAAAATCCTGGGGAAGCTGACAGGCTGTTCAGAACTTATCCCGCTTCCTTGCTGCAAAAATTAAGAATATTTTACAAAATTATTTACTTTTTCTGTAACCAGCAATACTCCACTCAAAGGACCAGAGGGGCAGAATTTGCAAAGTGTATTGCCAAGTAGATTTCTGTTAGTTAAATTTTGCTTTCCCAACATCTCTAGAATCAGTGAATAATCCACTGGAAAATATATTACATCTGAAAGCAGTATTTTTGCCAACTAAATGATTATCTGATTCTAGCTGTGGGATGTTAAGCAAGAGATTTAATCACTTTCCCTATCCTGTAAAAGGAGTGGATGTGATGAGATCTCTCTTCTGGATCTTGCCAGCTCAAAAATTCTCTTAAACCAAGTTTTCACCAAACTTGAATAGCTGTAGCATTTTTTCCGTCTATACCTGTGGTCACCCTTCTGCATTCTTCCTGAACTCTCCTATCAGCTCCATTCACAGTATTTACCAGGCATACTCTGTAGCAGGTATGGCCTGTGCTACACCGGGGGGTTGGGGCTAGGATGAGTGATGGAGGCTCCTAAAGGTGCTAAAGCGGGAGCAGAGGTCCATGGATGTTCCCAGCTGTCATGTGCTGAGACACGCACTCTGACACACACACACACACACACATGCACTCTGACACGCACACGCACTCTCACACACACACACACGCACTCTCACACACACGCACACGCACTCTGACACACACACACACGCACGCACACGCACTCTGACACATGCACGCACACGCACTCTGACACACACACACACACACACACACACCCCAGCGGTGCTATGAGGACAAAAGTGAGGGACCCGCTCCTGCTTACATCTTAGGAATTAACACGAAACCCCAAAGAGGAGGTTAAGAGAAGAACCTGAGGCCATGAGGGTGAGTAGAAGCTGTCAGAAGGATGATTCTGAAGTATAGTCGGTTCTGCTATGACACTTGTTTTGAAAACACAAATTTGTTCCAGCTCATCTGATATATTCAAGAATGACCAGAGTTGTCTGTGTTTGTTAATGCACAATTTTTGTCCACAAGAAACCCTAGGTGAACTGGGCTGGGTCATGTAGGAATACACCCACCCCCACCTCCAGACCCCTCCAGCATCTACCAGCTCTCGCCCTGGGGGTGTCACGAAACACAGCCACACCTACTGCTACCACTTTCCAGTGAGTCACAGACTGCAACCTCTCCGACACCCAATTCTACCTGCAAACTTCAGGGCTTTTTCAGGGTAAAGTGCCACATTTATGGCAATATTTGTGTGTTTCTTAACTCTTTAACATGCATAAAGCTGTCCTACCATTTAAATGACCTTTAAAGTGTCCTTTTAAAGAGTGTCACTGATAAAGGTTTTGAGGCTCTGCTCCAAATCCCATTTTCCCCATAAACTGTAAGGTTTTTGTTGTGCAGTTTTGCGTTGTGTGGTGATTGTTAGGAACCCATACGTTGCATTATGGCAGCTGTAGCTGTGGTTATCAAAATACTAAATAAGATTGTGATACAATAGTATATAGCCTTCTTTATTAGTGCATTAAATAATAAAGTCTAGCAGCAGGCCTAATGGTCTGTAATTCTGACACAGTACTTAGTGTAAATGATATTTCAAGATACCAGTAATAACTGCAATGTGGTAGGAATTATTTGTTATTTCTACAAATGACAAAATCTTAAGTAGCAGGTACGATGATGGCTTGTTTCCTATATTCATAACTGAAGGAAGTGCTCTATTTCAATTAGAGATTCACAAAAATAACCTGATGTGTAATTTTTACTCCCCCCATGAAAATTTAGGATCTTCTAAATTCTATTCAACAAACCCTGATGAAAAATCTCTGCCCAACAAATCCGCGAGGACAGAAAGTAGATGAACATCAGCCTGAAGCAGAGGGGAAGTAAAATGGGGAGTAACTGCCAGTGGGTGCAAGGTTCTTCTGGAATGATGAAAATGTTCTAAAGCTGGATCATGGTGACGGTTGCACAACTTTGTAAATATACTAAACCAGTGAATTGTACACTTCTACATGGGGGAAGGTTGTGGATAGGTGAACTATACCTCAATAAATGCTGTTAAAAACTTTAAAAACTCTCACTAATACTTAAAAATGTTCTATCCCAATGTAAGTAAACAACTTCACTGATGCTGCAAAGATTTTGTCAAGAAAAAAAATCTTCCTAGGAAATACCAACAACTCATATTTAAAATGGGCAAAGGACTTAAAGACACTTCAGGTTAGTGAAACGGTTACTGAAAACTTGGTTTAAAAGAATTTTTGAGCTGGAAAGATCCAGAAGAGCGATCTCATCGCAACATTCCTTTCACAGGAGAGGGAAAGTGATTAAATCTCTTGCTTAACAGCCCACAGCTAGAATCAGATAATCATTTAGTTGGCAAAAATACTGCCTTCAGATGTCATATATTTTCCAATGTATTATTCACTGATTCTAGTGGAGGTGATGGAATGCCAGTTGAGCTATTTCAAATCCTGAAAGATGATGCTATGAAAGTGCTGCACTCAATATGCCAGCAAATTTGGAAAACTCAGCAGTGGCCACAGGACTGGAAAAGGTCAGTTTTCATTCCAATCCCAAAGAAAGGCAATGCCAAAGAATGCTCAAACTACCACACAACTGCACTCATCTCACACGCTAGTAAAGTAATGCTTAAAATTCTCCAAACCAGGCTTCAGCAATATGTGAACCATGAACTTCCAGATGTTCAAGCTGGTTTTAGAAAAGGCAAAGGAACCAGAGATCAAATTGCCAACATCCGCTGGATCATCGAAAAAGCAAGAGAGTTCCAGAAAAACATCTACTTCTGCTTTATTGACTATGCCAAAGTCTTTGACTGTGTGGATCACAATAAACTGTGGAAAATTCTTCAAGAGATGGGAATACCAGACCACCTGACCTGCCTCCTGAGAAATCTGTATGTAGGTCAGGAAGCAACAGTTAGAACTGGACATGGAATAACAGACTGGCTCCAAATCGGAAAAGGAGTACGTCAACAAAGTATATTGTCACCCTGCTTATTTAACTTATATGCAGAGTACATCATGAGAAACACTGGGCTGGAGGAAGCACAAGCTGGAATCAAGATTGCCGGGAGAAATATCAATAACTTCAGACATGCAGATGACACCACCCTTATGGCAGAAAGTGAAGAAGAACTAAAGAGCCTCTTGATGAAATTGGAAGAGGAGAGTGAAAAAGTTGGCTTAAAGCTCAACATTCAGAAAACTAAGATCATGGCATCTGGTCCCATCACTTCATGGGAAATAGATGAGGAAACATTGTAAACAGTGTCAGACCTTATTTTTTTGGGGCTCCAAAATCACTGCAGATGGTGAGTGCAGCCATGAAATTAAAAGACTCTTACTCCTTGGAAGGAAAGTTATGACCAACCTAGATAGCATATTGAAAAGCAGAGACATCACTTTGCCAACAAAGGGCCGTCTAGTCAAGGCTATGGTTTTTCTAGTGGTCATGTATGGATGTGAGAGTTCGACTGTGAAGAAAGCTGAGCGCCGAAGAATTGATGCTTTTGAACTATGGTGCTGGAGAAGACTCTTGAGAGTCCCTTGGACTGCAAGGAGATCCAACCAGTCCATCCTAAAGGAGCTCAGTCCTGGGTGTTCATTGGAAGGACTGATGCTGAAGCTGAAACTCCAATACTTTGGCCACCTCATGCGAAGAGTTGACTCACTGGAAAAGACCCTGCTGCTGGGAGGAATTGGGGGCAGGAAGAGAAGGGGATGACAGAGGATGAGATGGCTGGATGGCATCACCGACTCGATGGACATGAGTTTGAGTAGACTCCAGGAGTTGGTGATGGACAGGGAGGCCTGGCGTGCTGTGGTTCATGGGGTCACAAAGAGTTGGACACGACTGAGCGACTTAAATGAACTGAACTGATTCACCGATTCTAGAGATGCTGGGAAAGCAGAGTACATAGGAGAAGGGGAAGACACCTGAAGGGCCAACGAGCACATGAAGATGCCTGTCGTTAGGTTATCAAGAAAATGAAAACTAGTCAATGGCAGTGAGATGCTATGTCAAATATAGTAGAATGGCTAAAATCAAACGGACTGACAAAACTGAGGCCAGGGACTCCCTGGTGGTCCAGTGGTTAACACTCTGCCTTCCAAAGCAGGGGACAACGATTTGATTGCTGGGTCCGGGAGGACTCCATATGCTATGGAGGAACTACTACTGAGCCTCAACTACTGAGCCAGTACACAAGAGCCTCTGCTCTGCAACAAGAGAAACCACCGCAATAAGCCAGCACCCCACAAACAGAGAGGTTAGCCCCCTACTCACCACAACTAGAGAAAGCCCATGAGCAGCAATGAAGACCCAGTGCAGCCATAATTTAAAAAAAAAATCACAGTTGTGTGAGGCTGTGGAGAACCTAGGTCTTTCATACAGGGCTGGGAGGGACGTAAAATGGTACCAACCACTCTGAAAAATGACTTGGCAGTTTATTAAAAATTTAAATGCTATAACTAGCAATTCTACTTCCAGGTATTTACCCTTAGAGAAATGAAGAGATATGTCCATTTAAAAAAAGGCTTGTGTGTGTGAAATGTTCACAGCTTTACTTATGATAGTCCAAAACTGAAAACAACCCAGATAGCCCATCAACAGGCAAACAAACAAACTGTGGTCTTTTCATACAATGGAATGCTAATCAGCAATAAAAAAAGAGTGAAATACTGATAAACAGCAACATGTATGAATCTCAAAATAATTATACTGAAAGAAGCTAGATAAGGAGTACAACCTGTCAGTCAGTCAGTTACTTCGGTTGCTTAGTCCTGTCCAACTCCTTTCGACCCCATGGACTGCAGCATGCCAGGCCTCCCTGTCCATCACCAACTCCCGGAGCTTGCTCAAACTCACGTCCATTGAGTCGGTGATGCCATCCAACCATCTCATCCTGTGTCATCCCCTTCTCTTCCCAACTTCAATCTTTCCCAGCATCAGGGACCTTTTCCAATGAGTCAGTTCTTCACATCAGGTGGCCACAAGTATTGGAGTTTCAGCTTCGGCATCAGTCCTTCCAATGAATGTTCAGAACTGATTTCCTTTAGGATGGACTGCTTGGATCTCCTTGCAGTCCAAGGGACTCTCAAGAGTCTTTTCTGTAACACCACAATTTAAAAGCATCAATTCTTCGGTGCTCGGCTTTCTTTATAGTTCAACTCTCACATCCATACATGACTCCTGGAAAAACCATAGCTTTGACTAGACGGACCTTTGTTGGTAAGGTAATGTCTCTGCTTTTTAACATGCTGTCTGATGCTGCTGCTGCTGCTAAGTCCCTTCAGTTGTGTCCGACTCTGTGTGACCCCATAGACGGCAGCCCACCAGGCTCCCCCGTCCCTGGGATTCTCCAGGCAAGAACACTGGAGTGGGTTGCCATTTCCTTCTCCAATGCATGAAAGTGAAAAGTGAAAGTGAAGTCGCTCAGTTGTGTCCGACTCGTAGCGACCCCATGGACTGCAGCCCACCAGGCTCCTCCATCCGTGGGATTTTCCAGGCAAGAGTACTGGAGTGGGGTGCCATTGCCTTCTCCGAATATGCTGTCTAGGTTGGTCATAAAATAATAGTACAACCTGTATCACTGCATTTATACGAAGTTCTAGAACAGGCAAAACTATTCTCTAATGATAAAAGTCAAATCAGTAGTTGCCTGGGGTGGAGGGAGGGAAAGATTCCCTCCAAAGACCATGAGGGAACTTTCTGGGGTGATGGAGATGTTCTATATCTTGAGAGGGATGTTGGTGGTGGTTGTTCAGTCGCTAAGTCAGTTCCAATTCTTTTCTGACCCCATGGACTGTAGCCCGCCAGGATCCTCTGTCCATGGGATTTCCCAGGCAGGGGAGCTGGAGTTGGTTGCCATTTCCTCCTCCAGGGGATCTTCCCAACCCAGGGATTGAACCCATGTCTCTTGCTCGGCAGGTGGATTCTTTACCACTGAGTCTAGCATTTCCCAGGTGGCACTAGTGGTAAAGAACCCGCCTGCCAATGCAGGAGACATAAGAGATGTGGGTTCGATCCCAGGGTTGGGAAGATCCCCTGGAGAAGGGAATGGCAACCTTCCAACATTCTTGTCTGAAGAATCTCATGGGCAGAGGAGCCTGGTGGGCTATAGTCCAGTGAGTTGCAAACAGTTGGACACGACTAAAGCAACTTCGCACACATGCATGCCTGCATGTAGGCATTACGGGCTTTCGTGGTGGCTCAGTGGTAAAGAATCTGCCTACCAGTGCAGGAGATCCCACATGCTGCAGAGCAACCAAGCTCGTGCAGTGCAGCTACTGAGCCTGTGCATAGGGCTTGTGCTCTGCAACAAGAGAAACCACTGCGACGAGGAGCCCCCGCTCACCAAAACTAGAGAAAGCCCCACGTGCAGCAGTGAAGACCCAGCGCAGCCATAAATAAATAAATAAATAAATAAGTGATTAAAAAAAAAAGAGGTATTTCAGGGATTTCCCTAGTGGTCCAGTGGTAAGAATCCACCTTCCATAGTCTGAATGGGAGGGGAGTTTGGGGAAAATGGATACATGTGTATGTATGACTGAGTCCCTTCCCTGTTCACCTCAAATTATCACAACATTGTTAACCAGCTGTACCCCAATACAAAGTAAAAAAGTTAAAAAAAACAATCTACCTCCCAATGAAGGGGCACAGCTTCCGTCCCTGGTCGGGGAACTAAAATCCCACAGACAGAAGGGCACCTAAGCCTTCATGCCACAACTAGAGAGAAGCCGGTGCGCTGAAATGAAAGATCCCGTCTGCTACAGCAAAGATCCTGCCTGCTGCAACTAAGACACAGTGCAGCCAAAAATAAATTAAAAAATTTTTTTAACAAATGGTATTTCAATGTCTTGCAGACCTTTTTAATTTTATTTGGTCAAGGATACAAAAATGTTTAACTCAATGGCTTTCAAGTATCTTGATCTATGTCCACAGCACATCCAACTAAAGGACCTGGAATCTTATAGCACCCATCTCAAGCTTGTATTTTACAGATTGGGAAACTGGGACTCAAGTGTCCTGATTTCAAGTTCAATGTTCTTTTCACTATTTATGTCAGGCTATAAAATCTACAAAGCAACATATCACTGCTATTGCAACGTTCCTGTGCTCGGAGAAAGCAGTTAGAATTAATGTGTGACAGACTCCCCAAAGACTGATAGATTTAGAAAATGACTATTTTGCAATTCCTAATAATACAACAGATCTAAAGCATAACAATCAAGAAACACTAAAGTCACTAAGTGAACTTTAGGGAAACTCTATAATAAAAAACCTCAGGCTGACAACCTCCCCGTTAAGTCTGACATCCAAAAGTGGGGCAACGGGACATGAGGATCCTGCTGATATGATGCACTAGGCAGCAGACTAGGTGTCACCCACGAAGGCATAGCGCCAAAACAAAGAGAACCCAAACTGACCCAAGTCTAAACAAGTCACAAGATAGAAATACTAGCTTACAGGAATTTGGAGGTTAGAGGTATGTGTGACGCAACAGTGAGGACGGAGTCATCAAGCCTATCTCAGTCCCTGGGCAAATCTACAGGACCATGACCCAGTGCTTCTCCCACAAATAAGTGGCATCAAAAGACAAAGAAAGAAGGGACTTCTCTAGTGGTCTAATGGCTAAGACTTTACACTCAATGGAGGGGGCCCAGGTTTAATCTCTGGTTGGGGAACTAATAAGATCCCACGTGCTGCAACTAAGACCCAGCACAGTCAAACAAATAAATATTTTTTAAAAAACGAAACACACACACACACACAAAAAAAACGAAACACAACAGAAAGAAGAGAGGAGGAAGGAAGGAGAGAAGGAGGGAAGGAAGGAGAAGGAACTGTTAGTGACGAAGAGAGACGTTAGGGATTCATTCAAATGCAAAATATGGATCTTGGTTGAGTATTAATTTGAACAAATAGTAAAAAGATACTTTTGAGACAAACGGGGAGAACTTAAGGTGGTGTAGTAGTCATTAGACAATACTAAGAAGTTACTGTGAATTTGGCTGGGTGTGATAAAAGTCCTTATCTGTTAGAGCCACAGAATGAAGTACATATGAGTGAAAAGACATGATGTCTGTTGTTGTTTTTGCTAAGTCATGTTCAACTCTGTGTGACCCCACGGATTGTAGCTACCCACCAGGCTCCTCTGTCCATGGGATTTTCCAGGCAAGAATACTAGAGTGGCTTGCCATCTCCTACTCCAGGGGATCTTCCCGACCCAGGGATCGAATGTTAGATGCAAGATGTCTCTTGCATCTCCTGCATTGGCAGGCAGATTCTTTACCACTGAGCTGCCAGGGAAACCTGACATTATGTCTAGGGTTTGCTTTAAAATGTTTCAGGAAAAAACAGGGATGGATAGGGGAAGATGAAACAAAGGCAGCAGAAAGCTGATGGTTACTGAAACTCTGGGATTAGAAGTATTCTTTCTACTTCTGTACCTGAAATTTTCTATAATAAAATGTCTTTTAAAAATCCCCCAGAATGTACGTGCATGTGCCCAGGTAATTGGAAAGAGGAAGTCTGGGTGTGGTGACATCTGTGGCAACATTCTGTTCCTCCTTAAACCCAGGCTGCTAACCCCTTCCCCCCGACATGAAGACACTGTCATTCTAACAGAAAGTGATGCTGGCACACAATGACGGAAAATGTTGATACTACAGGGGGGTCAAAAGAAAAGGAAGCACGTACGCTTTTGCTGGCGCTGAGATTCTCAGAGCTGATGGGAAGCAGGGTGCTCAGCTCCAGGTCCGTGACCATCTGACGGGATTCTGCCAGCAAACGCTGCAGCTTACTCGTGGGGGAAAAATCATCCTGGGAACACAACACAATTCAAGCACTGATGAAATCAAGAAACACGTTCCAGCGTTTATGTCTACAAGAACAATCTAACAGACACAAACGTCAACTATTCATGACTCGCTCTTTCACTTTAGGTGTTTGTTACATCCCAAAGCAGAACACTAAATACTAAAAGAACCAAATTTCAGTTCTTTCTTAAAACCTATTTGACTAGGTAATTTGACTTCAACAGAACTTACTACACAACTAATTAAGTAACACCCATGTGATAAAAGAATCGTAGGTGTTGTTTACCTCTCTTAAATCAACTTGTCAAGGCTGTAATTACCAAGTCAAAACACTTACAAAATGCAACTGTAACACTGAAGGCTTGCTAGCTTTTAAATTGTCTAATTTATTATTTTTTGGTCATACCATGGAGCATGTAGGATCTTAGTTCCCTGATCAGGGATCGAACCTAGGTCCTTTGCATCGGAAGCACAGAGTCTTAACCACTGAACCGCCAGGGAAGTCCTCTGTTAGCTTTTAAAAATATGGGGAAATACACCTTAGTTTGTTCATTCTTGTTTAATTTTCTACTTTGTGTAAAAAGTTTTTCACAGTATATAACCTGTGTACAACCTGTGAGTTTTCCACAGTGAACATACAATTAACTATACAATTCAGTGAACATCTGGTGAGTTCTGGCACGTGTACACACCCATGAAATCATTCCCATGATGAATACAGGTCACATTTATCATGCCTGTGTCCCTGGGGAATTCTTGCCTCTCAGAGTCCCTCCTTCCCATTTCCAGACAACTACTGATCTGCTTTCTCTCTCAGGAGATTAGTTTGCATTTTCTAGAACTTTATATAAATGCATTACATACTTTTGTCTGTCTGGCTTCTTATCTCAGCATAATTATCTTGGGGTACACCCATGCTGTATGTGTATAAATAGTTCCTTCCTTTTTATTGCTGAGAAGTACTCTATTGTATAGATAAACCACTGTCTATCTATTCACCTCCATAGCATACTCAGGTTGTTCCCAGGTTTTTTTAACTAGTGAAAATAAAGCTGCTTGAATATTTATGTGGACATATGTTTCCATTTCTCCAGGAGTAGAAGAGCTGGGTCATATGGTAGGTATATATTTAACTTTTTTTTTAAGCAGTTTTTTAATAGAAAGTACCCAAGTGTTTTCCAAAGTGGCTCTGCCATTTACATTCCCGCCATCAGTGAATGAACGGTCCAGATGCTCCTGATTCTAGTCAACACTTGGTACCGTCAATTCATAACAAAGAGAACCAACACTCATCAAAACGCCCATTAGTGGCCAAGCCCTATGACATCCCCTTGAAACCAAGGAACTGTGATGCTGTGTGTGTGCGTTAGTCGCTCAGGTGTGTCTGACTCTGCGACCCCATGGACTGTAGCCTGCCAGGCTTGTCTGTCCAGGAGATTTTCCAGGCAAGGATACTGGAGTGGGTTGCCATTTCCTTCTGCAGGGGATCTTCCCGACTCAGGGATCAAACCCAGGTCTCCTGCATTGCAGGCAGATGCTTTATCGTCTGAGCTATGAAGGAAGCCCCAACTGTGATGCTTTAATTATATATTTGTAGGTGAAGAAATTGAGGCTCAAAGAAGTTGAATAACTGTATTAAGGTCACTGAGCTAAGACAAAGCAAAACGGGGATTTGAACTCAGATCAGATGCTTTCAAAGCCAGATATCTTCCCAAAATAACCCCCAAAATGACTAAGTTTACTTGAACTAATTTTCTTTATGATAGAGCTGTGATCAGGAGCCTGTTCATGATAAAGACACTGGCTCATCCACAATAGTGACAGTGTAGAAACAACCTCAGGGCTTCCCTAGTGGCTCAGTCATAAAGAATTTGCCTGCCAATGCAGGAGACGCAGGAAAAGTGGATTCTATCCCTGG
The DNA here is from genome assembly GCF_910594005.1 of Cervus elaphus. Taxonomy (NCBI): domain Eukaryota; kingdom Metazoa; phylum Chordata; class Mammalia; order Artiodactyla; family Cervidae; genus Cervus; species Cervus elaphus. Next base: position 19,846,889 of record NC_057819.1, on the reverse strand, counting down.
GTGGGGAAGATCCCCTGGAGTAGGAAATGGCACCCCACTCCAGTATTCTTGCCTGGAGAATTTCATGGACAGAGGAGCTTGGCGAGCTATAGTCCATGGGGTCGAAAAGAGTTGGACACGACTGAGCGACTAAACACACGCCCACACAGAAACAGCCTCACTGCCTGCATGTAGGGGTGGAACAAACAGACCACAGTTTATTCAATCCCTGGACAGCACATTGAGCAACCATCAAAATGAAGAGGCTAGGTCCACAATGTCAACACTGATGAGGGTCACAAAATACTGGGAAAAAGAGCTGGAAAATCACATTGCAAAAGACACTTATGTACATTTTAAACAAAGTAACAGTATGTGATGTTTAAATGTACACTTTTATGAAAAACATAAAAGCATAAAGCAAATGTGGACACAACTTCACTGTAGTGGTTAACTGGTGGTGGTGGGCAGGCGGCGGCGGGGGGATGGGGCAGAATGACACATGGAGTTTACTCTTTATCTGTAAGATTCTATTTCTTTAACACTTGAAAAATAAAGCAAATACAGCAAAATGTAAACATGTTAAATCTGAATGTAGGTACACAGTTGCTTCTTGTACTCTTCATTTTCTGTGTGTTTAAACTATTTACTAAAAATAGATACAGCAATCACTTGGGGGGCCTGAGGGACATTTTGCCTGAAGCTAACCTACAGTATGTTTAAGAAGGGAAGTGACTATGACTTCAGTTCAATAATGCAGGTAAAGTCCTATAGCTAAAATAAAACCTGAAAAACAGCCAAAATTAAGCACACTAACAATACTGTTACAGGAGAATTAAAAGTGCCTGGGGGGAAATCTTGCTTGAACAAGCTGGATATTTCTTTCTTTCTTTAAAGATTTAAAAAAAAAATGGACCATATTTAAAGTCCTTATTGAATTTGTTACAATATTCTTCTTATGTTCTTTGCTTTTTGGCCATGAGGCATGTGGGGTCTTAGCTCCCTGACCAGGGATCAAGCCCACACCCCCCTGCATCAGAAAGCTAAGTCCCAACCACTGGACCACCAGGGAAGTCCCTAAGCTGAGTATTTCTAAGCGAAATACAAACCTTTTCACTGGGCAGGGCTGCATCTTTGTTGACTAACAAAATCTTAGATGAGTTCTTTTTATCCAAAGAGGATTCTATCTCTGTCAACTTCTCGTCCTCTCTTAAGGCAGATTTTGAAGAACCCAAACAGTGGGACTGCTGGATGGCAATCAGCTCACTGTGAATAATAAAACCAAACAAAAACAGGCATCTTGAAACAATAGCAAACATATGACACCAGTACTCTTATACTGAAAAGCATCTCAACAGGACAAAAAAAAGAGAGATTCTTCTTTTTTGATGAAGAAGCTCAAGTTTGAATAGAATGTTATCGATTCAAATAGGATATTTATATAGGATATTATAAATTAATGTGCACCCTTCACAGCAAGAAAACAAAATTCTTTGTTAAAGGGTAACTACAGAAAAGAGAATTGTCCTCCTCTCTACACCTTGGGAAAAAAACAGCAAAGAAGAGGCTTGAGGGATAGGATCATCCAAGAGAGACAGGGGAAAAAAATTAATACAGTATAAGGTTAAACGTGTAGATTTTAGGTTTTGGGCATGAGATTGATTTTTGTTAATAGTTTTTTAAAAGTTCTTATGTGAAAGTTGAATGGCACCATTATGGGTCCTTAATTCTTCTACAGGATCTCAGTAATTAGAGAACAGACACATGTAGCTAAGTTTCTGGGCAAGTTATTAAAGTCTGGCCTCAAAGCAGAGCCTGGAAACAGGCCCTGGAAACCTCCTTCTCCCACGGACCTTCTGGATCAGTCAGGGCAGGCTGCTATGGCTTCTCCATCCACAGATACACCCCTAGCTGTCAAATGGAATGGAGGTATAAGTGTGAAGAACATTTTGGTCAGATGATGAAGTGAGCACACAAGTTCTTATAATCTAAGGAAGAATGGGAAAACATGATTATCTTTTCTACTTAATCATGCATTTGTCATGCGATGCCTTGGCATGTGCCTCTGCTGGCGGAACAATAAGTCACTTGAATTATTTTAAGCCAGGGAGGTCAAAAGGGCCTGGAAAGAAAACTCTGAAGTTGCTTTTGAATTTCTTTCATGCCTTAAATTTAATGTATGTCCACTGTGCTCTTAAAACTGTCTAACACAAAATTTTCCCTTAATATATGCGTGTTTTTGTTCAGTAGTGAAAAACAGGAAGTTGTGCCCTACTGGGATTTGCGAGTACTTAAGGCAATCTTTTATTAAAACCAAATATGAACAGGTAACATTTAGTGTAACAACCAATTTTTAAAAAAACTTTTGCAACTGACAGAATCAGTATATGATTTTTATGTGACTCAGGCCAAATGATAACCCAAACAATGAAAATTCCAAAAAGGAATTTTTAACTATAAAGTCCTATGAAAGTCAATGTGATGATTCAGATAAGGCTCTCAATATAGAAACTTTATTTTTCTATAATTTAAGGTCAAAGAGCAAGGTTTTCTTTAATAATAGCAGAAGTTAGCATAGTGCCCCACAACTAACTACAGAATTCAGCAACTGACAGTGGGATGAGCAGCATTTGCTAATAACTAATAAAATATAAAATAACTAATAAAAAATACAGTCAGATAGAAATGGTCAAAAGGCACAAACTTACAGTTAAAAGAACTAGAGATTTCACATACAGTAGGATTAAATAAAATTCACACTGCTGTAGGCTATATAAGAAAATTGCTGAGAAGGTAAATCCTAAGGGTTCTCATCACAAGGAAACAATAATTTTTTTTTTCTTTTGTATCTATACAAGATGATGGATATTCACTAAACTTACTGTGGTCATCATTTCCTGATGTAGTTAAATCGTTATGGCAAACATCTTAAATTTAGACAGTGTTCTACATCAGTTATATCTCAATAAAACTGAAAAAAAAAAGGCCAATAACTGTTACCAGCTTGTTAAATACAAATACTCTTTCTCTTGCATGATTTTGAAAAGTAAGAAAGTTTGGGAGATGTAGACTGACCACAAAGGCCAAAGCAGTTGGATGTATCAATAAGCCAATGCAGGCCAGGAGAATGTCTTATCTGGGGTCTAGGGAATGTAATCTGGACATGAAAGAAACAGCTTATCGATTCAAAAGGATCCAGGCTGAGGAATGCCCCAGAGCAGCATTCTACTCAGTGAAGTGACCTCCCCATTTGTTTTAAAATAAAACATGTTTGCTCAGCTCATGACAACTGACTGTGTTGTTAAGCAAAACCTTTGCCTCAGATGCTGTCCTAGGCACAAACTTCTCACTGGAATCAGTCTCTGTGCAATCAAAAACTCAACAGCCTACGCTGTGATGAAAAGAGGAAGCGGTGTGTCAAATGCAATGTCTGTTGCAAACACCGCTTTCATTTCACAGTTGGCATGAAGTGGCTCCTGCAGGCCTTTTCTATTTCTAAACTCAGTAAGTAGGCTCCCTGGGCTTCCCTGGTGGCTCGGCGGTAAAGAATCCACCTGAAAATGCAGAGACGTGGGTTCAATCCCTGGGTCAGGAAGATCCCCTAGAGGAGGAAATGGCAACCTGCTCTAGTATTCTTGCCAGAAGAATCCCATGGACAGAGGTACCTGGCGGGCTACAGTCCATGGGGCGCAAAAGAGTTGGATACGACTTAGCAACTAAACCACTGCACCAAGCAGGCTCCCTGGGTGTTTACAAAGGTGAAAGGAGACTGACCTTGTCGAAGAGTTGTACTTGGTCCCGCTGGCACTTTCTGAACAGGTGCACACGGACTTGTGGCGCACGACCCTCTGTACTTTGGAAGGCTTGAAGATGCTCATCCACTCCACGTCAGACATGTGGCCTGGCGCTTCGATTATGAAGTTACTCGGGTGGCAGCACTTGGACTCCCACATGTTGCTTTCATCCACACAGGCTTCATTTTTGTGGCAACAGGAGACTCCAGGCCTTTCCAGGTGGTCCTGATAGTCAACATCCAGCTTTTCTGGCGGTTTTGAATCAGAACAGCTGGCCAGGCCCAGGTAAACGTTGACATCATGCCATTTATCATCAGATACAGATGTTGATGTTTCTGAGGGTTGCTTCTCTTCGTTCTGAATCCCAATTCCATTCCCTTTGTGTGATTTTGCGTGGATCTTGCAAAATGTACTTTTGTTTTCGGGTTCAATCTGGATTTTTCCTCCCAGAGACCAAGACTTTTGTTTCTCCACTAAGTCTTTTGCAAATAGAGATGAGATAGCAATTACACTTTTTCCCCCAAATGAAGTATTAACCTGTAGTTTCTTCTCTTTGCATACATCACAAGAGCTCTTGTCTGACCTAGTTTGCTGAACCAACGTGGTCTCAAATTTTTGGTCCTTAACCAGTGACTTCTGATTTTTCTCCCTCTTAAAATCGACTTTTAGGTGGTTATTTTCAAGGTCTGATAAACACATGTCTCTGCTATGGTGGCATTACAAAAAACGGGAAGTTATAAGATACACTTGATACTGTCATTCTAAATATTTCACTCAAACCTCATCAGTTGAGCTAAACCCTAATAAGACCCATTTGTCTCAGTTGAAAATAGAAGGCAGACTTTTTATATTCTTCGGAGCCCAATTTTAGCCCAGCCTCCTCCAGGAAGTCTTTCTGATCATCAAGCCCATATGCCCACTCCCCCATGACCCATCCTTAAGGTCTACTGTACATACTGTCCATACTGCAAATCACTATCTTACTGCATATATGATCTAATTAATCAGAGTGAGCCTCTCCCATTACAACTGTACGGCCCGCTGTTTCATACATGTGAATGTCTTGTCTGAAGATGCCTAAGGGTGTTTTTCACATATGAAGGCATTTTTAATCCCCCTAGCACCTAGGATGGTTGTTAATACACACTCAGTGTTCTGTAAATACTCGTTGATTGATCTGTTATTTCTTTTCCTAATTCTATTAGTTTCACAGTAAACAGAGCTAAAGCCAAGACTGAAAGGCAATGGGGATTCAAGGTATAGAGATAAACTGGACAGTGCCAGATGTGTTTACCATACTGTATTCATGACCATCCCATTTATCTGCGGCATGCCTATGTAGCTATGCATTGAAAACCAGTCTAAAGTAAAAATGACGCATGTGCATAAAATAAAAATCATTGTGATAAACCTTTTAATACACTGCCTGTTAAAATTCTCATGTCACACGTGTTCAGGGGTTCTAATCTATATGATTTTGATTCTCCTTCTATAATGGGAAAGGTCACTTTATGTTCTTAAAGAATAACCTCAATCATCTAGGCCAGGTGCCTCCCAGAGGAAATGAAGTACAAAAAGGAAAGAGATACAACTGGTTAGGGGCTTCTGGTGTTTATTAGTAGCAGCTGCAGATGCTGGGATACAAAGCGATGGTGTTAGAACCCCCAATAAAAGACCTCGAAGAAAAGCAGAGCCAATGTAGCAAAGTGTGGGGTGAGTCCCCAGTCTTACTGTCTGCAGCAAAACCTTGCAACTCCTGACCACTCCCAGCCCTGAACCCCACCCTCCTAGGGAGAGGAGCTGCGCCACTGGGTCCAGCTTCTGCCCTTATGTGGAGAGACGGGAATTCCCTGAATGCCTCCTCCTTTCCACGACTCCCTTACTATTTTGGCTGAATAAGTGGACTAAATTGAACTGTGGGACAGTTGCATGCTTGTTAAATTAAACCACTCCTCATATGTTTATATTATACTTTTACAGAAACCAATTTAATTCACATACTGCCTGTTATAGGTAAGAGCAGATATCTTCTTCTATTAATAAGGAAAATGGAAAAATCAAGCTGCAAGCAGAGGTCACCCTCAGCTGAACTTCTACTGCAGTTATTTCTACCATTCTTTGATGTTCTTTCTTTTAGGTAAGTATAATACCCAGTATATCTTTATTTCCCCTGTTCCTAGCCCAGTGCCTAAAATACTGAGCGTTCTGAATAAATGATTCATCTCTGTAATTTCTACTTTACCTCAAAGCCTTCTATACAACACACAGACACACACAAATAATGTATTTAATGAAATTTATCGAATAGTTTAATTAGGATCATGCCTAAAATTCTAAATCTAGTCTCACTACAACCCAGGATTAGAATGATAATTATTAGCTCACATATATTTATTCCCATTTACTCCCTGCTATCTAGGGAATAGTAGTAAGTACTGACCCATAGTAGGTACTTAACAAATATTGATGAATGATGGGATAAATACAATATGATATTAATGGCATCTTACTAAGGTTACCTGGATTCCATGCCCTTTGATTCCTCCATCTTTGAGTCATATATCTGTATTAATTCCTGAGAATTTTCCACATTGAAATTAAGAAACTGCAGATCACGCTGTTGTTTTACGTAAATCTGCCATAGATATTGATAAATCAATATAAAGTGTAACGACAAAGCTAAAGCAAGCCAACAATTGGGCGTTTCAGATGCTAAAACGTATAAGATAGCGGCTAAAGACATATGCTGAATATGTTTGCTTTCATTTTTCCTATGTTAGCACCAAGATTTGTTAGTATAACTAGTCTCCTTTACTTTAAGCAAGACTCTATCTGTGAGGTTAATACGATTGATACACCTTTAAAGTAGTCAGGATTCCAGAAGCACCATAAACAAAATCACCAGGCATACACTTTTCCTAATTTATGTTTCCCACTTAATAGTGAAGAGTGGGGACGTACCTGTCTCAGATTATGCAGTTCTGCATTCATGCGTTCTTGCTTTGACTTTGCGATATCAAGTAACTCATCTTTCCTTTTTTCTCTCTCTGCTATTTAAGAACAAATATTATTAAAACATTTTTCACCAGCCACATCAATACACACCTCTTCATTTCTGACAACTGAATGTGCACATGGCTAACATTATTTTTCCCACTTGTTTCTGAATTTTAAAATTGCAAAATGGATGCCTGGGAAGAAGTTTAATCTGTGATTCTAACTAGATCCTTCGCCAAATTTGAAAACTTTCGCAATATAATTAATGCTAAGTCAAAAAAGTATTCCAAACTGTACAAACTCTATGATCAAATGACACGTGTGTGTCTGTATGTACATATATGCTGACGGCAAGCACACTGAAATATCAAAAGAAGTAATTTTTAGATGTAAGGATTAAAGAAAATTGTTTTCCTTTTTTGGGGGGAGGGGATGAGTTCTAAATCTCTACAATTTAATACTTTATTCTTTACTTATTTATTCACATTACACAGGTAACTTATAAATGCATTTTCCTTATAAAAATCCAAACAACATATTACTTTTATCAACAGAAAAAAAACTGACATTACAAGGGGCAAGAAAAAAAAAATCACTGTTTTCATCAGTATGTAAGTCAATCTGATATAATCTCACAATCCTATGTGAGATCTCACAATTCCTATGTGATCTTGCAAACCAAAGACTTAAAATACCTGAACCAATGAGGTGACCCCATAGGTAGATAAACTTGTCTTTCCATTTTAATGAAAGCCCAGGACTCCTTTACAGACTTTCTATTTCTTGAAAACTCTTTTTACCTGATAGGTAATTAAGATTCAGAATTGTCTTGAATATACACTTGAGTATTACACTCAATTTCCTAGCTCAGAAAGACAAAAAGGTATTTTTTTTTAAACCTCCATCTTATAAAGACCATAAACATTCTGCTGAAATGGGGACACTTCATTATTACTAGGGTTGGAGTATGAGAAGTCAATATTTTTAAAATAGTTTCAGAACTTGGCAAATGAGAACCCACAGAAAGGAAAGAACTGAAGCTCTACATGAAGTCTTGCACCAGAAAAAAATATTAGTATTATGCTTAAGGAGAAATCATTTCATTCACACAGAAGTGAGAGATCGACAGTAAATGTTTCACCTAAAAAAAAAACCCACTATCTTTATAAGAAGTTCAAATGAAATGCACAAAATGGCCCTCTATTACATGAATGGATTTTGAGTCAATCAGAGGCAGCCTAAGTCAAAATGTGCAACTCCTATGGTTTATTAATAGTTCCTTTTCCACATGTCATTTTTCTCATGGATGAAGAATACAATATTTATTTTACCGTCGCTTTACAGTTGGAACATCACAGAAACCATCCAAGGACAAAGGCATGAGCTTCGCTGGGGACGCAGACTCTTCCTAGACAGCTTTTCTGCCAAGTGCTTGCTAGTAATCAGAGCAAGGCCAGGTGGAATAAAGCATGAGGAGTGACCTGTGAAAAGCCACCACCTCCTACCCAAACACGCTTAATGCTCAGCCCTCCCAACCCCAGTCTGTAGCATCATCATACTTTTAAAAAGGTAATCTTCCTGCACAGAATGGAGGACATGGCATAGTAAAAGCCACCGCCTCAGGTTTAAACTACTACATCTCCTCATTTCTGAATTTATTTCCTTGCATTAGATGAGTCAACACCAGAACAAAAGCCTAAAAAAGTAGTGCACTTGCAATATTTATGAAGCCCCATTTAGTTTGTATGAATTCAATCCTATGCACAAAGAAAACAATAAAAGAGGGGCCATAGCTCCTTTCACAGTGGAAGTGATGCCTATAGGGCGTCTAGGCCTCCTGGCTGCTCTCTGTTCTACCCACCTCTCTTTTTTTTTTTTTTTTTTTCCACCTCTCATTTTTTAACAGCATCTAACATGCTGGTGCCTTCCCAGTGTTTAGAGATATTTCTTTAGGGCACAGCACAGCCCCCTAAACAAAAGCTAACGACTTTATCTGGCATTGAAAGGGCGATTCTGAATGTACTTCAGTACTGCCTTAATTTGTCTTTAGAATAATCTACTGTTGCATAAAACAGAATTGTTTCCTTAGCTCTGACACTTTCCTACATGACTGGATTATCTCGGGACCATAGTGGAGTGGGTCTGCCTATTTTCACAAGTTGGTTACTGAAAACAAAGAGATACGGAACTCTCTGCTGACATCTGCCTAAGCACAGCAGCATAAAGGAAGGGGTGCTGGAGTCTGGACCTGCTGAGCTCCGATCAAGCCGCTCTGCCTTTTACTGCCTGAAAGACCTTCACTCAGTCTTACAGAACTCTCAGGACCACAGAAATGTAAACTAGCATCATGTTTTTTTTTTAAAAAAACTTCTTATAAGCAACATGTACAAATGAAACCTGTCTCTAAGCCTATGTGAAGAACTTCAATAAGAGGGAAAATGAAGTTTTGAATTAAAAGTACATTTCTAAGGCATCTTCCAATCTCAAATAAAATGTTAATTTTCAGCCATGGCACCTGAGAGCGTATTATCAGGTTAAGCCTTTAAAACTTATTTTTAGGTGTAATTCACTTTTATCATTTAAGCTCACAAAAATTGTTCTGAGACAGTGGTTTGACCAGAAAAAATGTTTAAGAAATAAGCTTAGGAAATGATTAAAAAAATTATTTCACAAAATGGATTTATTGGAGTATTAGCCAACAAATTACATATACTTTACCTAGTAATACCTAACAGAATGAGTAGAAATAGATGAACCAAAAGAAAAGGAGGTTATTTATTAAATATCTTGTAAATTTTTCTCCATCTGCTGACCTTTCATAGCATTTTATTCATAGCATTTATGTAACACTAGGACTCAATGGACATGGGTTTGGGTGGACTCCGGGAGTTGGTGATGGACACGGAGGCCTGGCGTGCTGCGGTTCATAGGGTCGCAAAGAGTCGGACATGACTGAGCGACTGAACTGGACTGAACTGAACTGAACTCTGTGGGCCCTGAGCTTCCTGGTCACTAACAGAGTGCCTGGCACATATACGCTGATCCAAAGATTGTGTGAATTCAACTGTAAAGCTACAAATATCTTTATGTATACATCCAAATATGTGTCTATCTTTATATATGTATCTTTAGCTGTGTGCATGCTGCATAGGACAGTATTGCTTTGAAACACAGCAATCCTAGAAATAACAGAAATAGTGACCTCTAGTGGTAGAAAACTGCGTGTCTCCTATCTTAATCATACGAGATTAAAATTAAGAATTCCACTTTCAGAAAAAAAAAGAATTCCACTTTCTTTAGAAAAAAAATGTAATACTGTATCCTGTCCTTTAACTTATAGAAATGTATTCTGTACCTAGAAGGAAGAACATTGAGGGTATGTATGAGTAGACCCAAAAATGTTCATTTAATTTCTATTTGGAACTTTATCTCCAAATTTATGATTTTCTTAATACAAACTACCAGAATTAAATTCTAAAAAATCTTGGCTGGCAGGGCCATATATAGATCAGATCTAGACATATATGGATCAGATCTATTTATCAGTGATTCTCAGTTGGGAGTAGAGAAAGGAGGAGCTACACACTCTAACATACTGGGGTGAATTGGGGTTAAAAGTGCAGGAGATATGGCAGCCAGTGAAGAAGTGTGTGTGCAATTTTTACATTACACATTACTGACAAACTTGCTTTCAAATCATGAACAATTCATCTCCAATATTATTATTTTGGGGTCATACTGATGTAACAAAACACATAAAGTTTTCCAACTGTAATAATTACGGGTGATTTATTTGGAAAACTGAAAAAATGTTGAATTTCTAATTTTTACCTAGTGTTTGCAAAAGTATGAACATCCTCCCTTCTTTGGCTCATAAGATTCTTTCTTAATGAATTTTTAAGCCAAGTGTTACATTTTTAGTAAGAAGTACAGTCACGTACTCAAGTTGGAAGGGAGAGCAGCTCCTCATTTTACAGAAGGGAAAACTGAGTTAACTGGGAAGTATGATGACAGCTTTAAAATGTCCTGCATGGTCTCTCTTCATTTCTCAAAGGGTGTTAAAATTAATTACATAAATACATATAGTATTTTGAGGCAGGCACAGTTCATTTAGCCCACCATGGTAGTACCAAAGAAAGTACAGGCTACAAAATATGTAACTATTCAATCATTTAAACAAACAATCTATTTTTACCAGTAAAGACCAATTCGTCATGCAGGCAACTCTTCTCTTGCTTGAGGCGAATGATCTCTTCTCGTTGTTCGTTATTTTCTGTTGTCTTTTCATTTAGATCCTCTTCACAAATAGAAGGGGGAGAAAGTCCTCAAATAAATACTAGTTTTCTAGAGGAATATACACTGTGAATACCTCTCATGTCCTTAGCACCCACTTCCAATCCATATGAAGTCCTGTTGGATCTACAGCCAAAATGTCCCATATCTGACATTTCACTGCATGCCTGGCAGTGATCCTGGCCAAGGCTCCCCACTGTTTGCCTGCACGAACCTTGCCTCTCCCATTGCAGCCTGATGTCCACAGAGCCATCAGGGCCATCTGCTGGCATCACTTCTCTGCTAAAAGCCCTCATACTACATTTAGGATGAAATATAAACTCATAACCTTAAGCCCTGTACAGCCTGGCCCTGTCCTTTCAATCTGTTCCTCTCACTTGCCCCAACCTCTGAACCCACCCCAGGGCTTTTGCATTTGCTGTTTCTTCTGCCTGGAAGATCTTGGCCCAGATTTTTACATGACTAGTTCTTTCCATCATCCAAGTTTCAGCTCAAATGTTCTCTTCGAAGATGTCTTTCCAGTGCACTCAAACTAAATGAGTCTCTGTCCCTTACTCTCTGGCTCACTATCCATGGCCCTGTTTTTATTTTATTTAAACAAATGTTAAATTTCTAAAATAAGGTGTAAAAGTTGATAAAACAGACTTCTTTTTACTTTTAATCTTACCTAGGTACACATAACATTCAATAAATTTACTGAATGCCTACAATGTACTCCAAGGGCTGTGCTACTAGAGTCCATCCCTGCTGTCAAGGGGCTTATAGTAGGATTATGGTTTTAGATGAAGCTACAAATGGACACAAAATTATCATTTGCCAGGAGTCAGGGCATCATTAGAACAAGATTTTAGCAGGTGGAGTCTTTTAAACTAAACCTGTCACAATAAGCTTTCCCAATTTCAACAGTGACTCCCTGCCTCACGAGGGGCCCCGCCTCGGACAGAGGCGGAATAACCACACCATTGCACCGCTTTGTCATTCTAAGGCTGCCTATTCCACTGTGAGAGTCAGTCCTCATGTCTAACTGATGACTACTTACAAATGTGATCATCTGGGTGTGGAATTAAGACCCAGATAGCTCCTGAATCCAACAGCTTCTTCTGTGATACAGCTGGGAAAAGCCAGAGACAAGTGGGCCTCCCCCTGTACCCTCTGAAGACAAATGGAAATTTTTACTCTATCACCTAGATCCACCTCCAAGTATGTAGCACTAACTTATCTGCTGTACCCAGCCTTCATTTCATTAGAAAACTTCAAGGAGTAGAATAAACCATGGAGTTACTGTGAGAATGAAAACAGAAAAAGGAAGACACAAAAGGAATTCTCCCCAAAATAGAACATGCACTGAATAGCCACTCTGGTAGTCTGTTGCAGGTGGCAACTCCTTATCCCTCTCTGCATTCATTCCTCAGTTGTTTTTTTTTTTAATTTCTCCCACAAAAGGGCAGAGGATATTTTTCCATTGCCTGACTCTGAGTTCAGCCATGTGATTCACTTTGGCCACAGAATGAAGGGCAAGTGATGGCGGGCCAGGCCCTCTTATCTTTCTGCTTCCTCTCTTAAGTTTCTGCCTTCACCATGGGAAGAAATGCCCATACTACCCAACCAGGGAAAAGATGCTCCAGTGGGCCCAGCAGAGATCAGCCAATTCCCTAGTGGCTTCCAGATAAATGAGTTTATCAAAGGACACCACTGAGATACCTTTGTTGGTTGCCACAAGGCATATAGTAGCAATAGTTAACTGGTACAGCAAAGGCAGGATTATTTTTTAAATATAATGCATTAGGCAGTTTTCCCCAACTCTTGCTATTTATCTTTTTTTTTTCTTCTTTTTTTTTTTTTCGGCTATTTATCTTGTAACACAAAAACTGCTGCATAATTCTATACAAATGAAATGAACATTTTATGATGGGACCTAAAGCTAACAACAGCCTTCCTCCCAGTTATCAGATTAGGTGAACTCAAACAAAGAAATATATTCCCAAGATAAAACACCTACATTTAGGCTTCTTCCTTACCTTTTAATTTATTGACTTCAATCTTAAGTGCCTTCAATTTCTGCTTATAATCTTGCTTTTCTTTCACAATACAGGTCTCCACCATCTTAGCATCACGTAAGGCATGCTCTAACAATTTAAATTTACCCGAACAGTCAGCAATGTGATTGACTGCCTCAATAATATCTTTGTCCTAAAACCCAAATTTGAAAACTGTTACATTTTAAAATGCCAACTAAACAAGATGACACTTACTGAAATCTCATTGTGGAGCAGGGATAAATTAGGAGATTGGGATTGACGTGTACATACTACTATATACAGAATAGGTAACTAGTGAGAACTTGCTATATAGCACAGGGACCTCTCCTCACTACTCTGTAATGGCCTATATGGGAAAAAAACCTAAAAAGGAGCAGGTCTATGTATTTATATAACTGATTTACTTTGATGTACACTTAAAACACAGAACATGGTAAATCAGCTGTGGAAAATGAAAAGTGAAAGTGAAGTCGTGTCCAACTCTTTGCGACTCCATGGATTGTAGCCCACGGAATTTTCCAGGCAAGAGTACTGGAGTGGGTTGCCATTTCCTTCTCCAGGGGATCTTCCTGACCCAGGGATCAAACTCGAGTCTCCTGCATTGTGAGCAGAGGCTCTAAGCCACCAGGGAAGCCCTAACTGTACTCTAATAAAAACTCAAAAAAACAACAACAACAACAACAAAAAAAGTCCAGGTCATGTAATTGTATACCCAGTTTCAATCCAGCACTTTCCATGTGTTAACTCATTTAAGCCTCATAGTAACTCTCTGAGGTAAGAACTGTTGTTACTACCCACATGACAGAGGAGTCGACAGGAAATGGCCACAATTACACAAGTTGGGCTTCCCTGGTGGCTCAGGAGGTAAAGAATCCACCTACAATGCAGGAGACCTGGGTTTGATCCCTGGGTTGGGAAGATCCCCTGGAGGAAGGGATGGCAATCCACTGCAGTATTCTTGCCCGGAGAATCCCGTGGACAGAGAAACCTGTGGTAGCATCATATACGTGTTCCTAAAACACTTCACAGTTTGTATATCTCACGTTAGGAGGATTTATGGAAAAAATAGGGTTGGGGCAGATCATTCAAAAACTGATAAGGGTTGGGATGCAGGAGATGGAACTTTGTGATCAGATAACAAAGTAATCTGACTACTTCACAGTAGTCCTATTAAATACATGGACACAAGTTAAGCAAATGCCACTGCACACACATCAGTCAGGCAAATCATTTTCAGCATCTCAGTTTTGGCAGCTTCACCAGGACTTTGCTTTGATGGAAACTGTAGGGGTTGCTGAAGCCAGGAAACTGGTCACTACTTGATTAAAGACAACTCTATAGATTTTAATATTTTCTCTTTAATTTTCTGAAACCTTGCCCCTGATCACTCAAAAACATTCATGTGGTGGGAAAAATCACATGTGAATTACCATCAGTGCCCCATTATACCAGCATCACTTCTCTAGTCACCTGTGGTCAAACACATGTGTCATCAAATAGAAGAGACTGTTTATCAGGACTTCCTGGTGGTCCAGTGGTTAAGACCACACTCCCAGTGCAGGGAGCATGGGTTCAATCCCTGGTCAGGGAACTAATTCCCCACATGCTGCACGATGTGGCCAAAAAAAAAAAAAAAGGATAACTGTTTATCAACCACTATTTATGGCATGTTAGTGACTATATCAACTGCTGATTGCTAAGTTTTCTTTTCAATTAAAATACATTAACAAGTAATCTGTTGATAACTTTATGAGACTTAGTAGTAGTGGAATACTTCAGAAGAAAACCAGCTAATTCAGGCATGCTAAACTGTGGAACAGGCCTTGAAGACAGAAACCCACAGTGGAGTTCTGCCTCCTCTCAATGCTTTGGGTGCATCATTTTAAACCTGTTTCCCTCATTTCTAAAACCAGAATTTTAAAAAAAGATAATCATATTGATAGCTCGACCCATCTGGGTCACTGTGGGACTTAAGTAAGATAAGGTACATGACTATACTTTATCGACCACAAGGTGCCTGGCACATGGAGGTATCATTATTCTGAATTACCTTCAGCTTTATCATGGTGGTGAGAGCCTGCTCACGAGCTTGCAGTTGTCCCACTTGAGCAGAAAGTTCCACTAATGTGTTGCTGAGATTTTCATTTCTAGCCTACAAGGAAAAAACACAAAATACTAACCCAGTCATTTAAAAGCTTTCACTACTCTCACCAGCCATAATCTGTGCTCATTCTTTTTGTTTTTTCTTTAACCTTTTTAGTAACAAAGTGAGCTATTTAAGCAGTCATCAAAAAGCAACACAAACATCTATTTCCCCATCCTCCTCTCCATTCTTATGTTTGCCCTTCTGAATTCTATCAGTTACGTTTCTAAACATGCCTACTTCCTAATGGTCTTTTATGTATACTTTCAGGCTGGTGAGAAAAAGGAGCATGAACATAAGAATGAACGGAAACTGGATTAGTGAGAGATTTCCTTTGCTAAAATAAAGTAGCATTAAGAACTTCTGTGCATCTTTTCTACTTTATGTTGAAATAACTTCACATTGAGGTATTCTCACTTATCAGGGATTTTTTAAACCACAGATCTATATTTGATGGAGGAAACTTAAATGCATATTACTAAGTGAAAGAAGCCAATCTGAAAAGGCTACATACTCTATGGTTTCAACTACACCACATTCTGGAAAAGGCAAAACTATGAGATCAGGGGTTGCCAGGGACTGCAAGAAAGAAGGACAGAGCAGAGAGGGTTTTTAGGGTTGTGAAAGTATTTTGTATGATATTACAATGGTGGATACAGGTCATTATTTGTCAAAACCCACAGAATGTACAACACCAAGAGTGAACCCTAACGTAAACTATGGACTTTGATGTCTCACCCAATGATGTGGCAATGACGTGTCACTGGTTATAACAAATGTATCAATACCACTGGGATGCACAATGTCCACAGTGGAGGAGGCTAGATGGGGGAGAGGGCGGGGGAGGGAGTGTCTATGAGAAATCTGTGTACATTCCACCCAATTTTGCTATGAACCTAAAACTGCTCTAAAAAAATAAAGTTTATTAATTTAAAAAAAGAAAAAATCTCCCTGCTACAGACTGAACTGCATCCACCCTCAAATGCATATGCTGAAGCCCTAACTTCCAATGTGATGGTGTTTGGGGGTGGAGCCTTTGAGAAGGAATTAGGTTTAGATGAGGTCATGAGGGTGGGGCCCTCAGGATGGGATCAGAGCCCTCAGAAGAAAAGACACCAGAGAGCTTGCTCAGGTGCTGTCTCTCCCTGTCACACGAGGATGTGGTAAGAAGGTGACCATTCCATTTACAAGTCAAGAAGACAGCCCTCGCCAGAAACCAACCATGCCGGCACCATGATCTTCGACTTCTAACCTGCAGAACCGTAAGGAAAAAAATTTCTGTTTTTTAAGACTTCTCCCAGTCTATGGTATTTTGTTATGGCAGTCCAAGCTGGCTGACGTACTTCCATTTTTTAATTCAACATATCAGAGATTCTGGGCTTTCCTTGTGGCTTAGTTGGTAAAGAATCTGCCTGCAATGTGGGAGACCTGGGTTCGATCCCTGGGTTGGGAAGATCCCCTGGAGAAGGGAAAGGCTACCCACTCCAGTATTCTGGCCTGGAGAATTCCATGGACTGTATAGCTCATGGGGGTCGCAAAGAGTCAGACACGACTAAACGACTTTCACTTTCACATCAAGAGATTCCATTAATAGTTTTCACTTATTTTACAGCTTAAAACTGTCTAGAAGAGTAATCTGAAAAAAAAAAATTAAGACATAAAATCTATACAATTATTATGAGTTATTAAGATTCACTACATTACCAAGATCTATACTGGTGTCATTATGAAACAAGAACATGAAGGCAGTAACAACAACAACAAAGGCTTTCTCAGGCTTCCCTAGAGGCTCAGTGGTAAAGATCCATCTGCCAGTGGATTCGATCCCTGGTCCAGAAAGATCCCACATGCACCAAACTACTTAGCCCGTGAGCTGCACCTGCTGAAGCCTGTCCACCCTAGAGCCCATGCTCTGAAACAAGAGAAGCCACCACGATGAGAAGCCCATGCACCTCAACTAGAGAGTAGCCTCCACTCTCTGAAACTAGAGAAAAGCCCTTGCAGCAACAAAGACCCAGAACAGTAAAAAAAAAAAAAAAGACAAATAAATAAATAAATATTTTTAAAAAGGCTTTCTCACTGTGCCTCTCAAAAAGCATGAGTTCAAAAGATATTTGATGTTTCATCAGCCAGGACTGAAAACTGAAAGATCACTCTGACATTTTGTTCCCAATATGCCACTAACATGAGGTAGATATCTGTTTCATCAAATTAGACACAGTTATTCAGGAAACATAATTTGAAGCTGCGTGGTGATACTGATCTCAGACTTTGAGAAAGACTTTTTAAATTAACCCACTATTGATGAAATGAAGGATGCTACCAAACAAATGGCCTAACAATTAGAAAAGAGCTGTAATGAAGCTTCATCTTCAAGACAAAACAACACTAGTGGCTAACCAAAGCTCACCATCAATATAAAACTGTGATGCTGAATGGATGGATATACTTTTATACACACACACACATTTAATGGAAATATTTAAGTCTATGAACTACTTTAATAACTGAAACACAAACAGAATTTGGGCTAGCGAAGCTTATCTGAAAACCAATCTCACCGACTGACTGTCATACAGCAGAAACTAACACAACATTGTAAAGCAGTTATACTCTAATAAAAAATTAATTAATTAGAATAATAAAACCAACCTCAAGGTCTTCAGAGAGGAGAGAGGAATGGGTTGCCTTTTGGGCCATCTCCTGAAGCTGTAGTTGAGTCTTCTGAAGCGTACTCTGGCATTCAATTTGGTTCGATTCAAGGCTTTTTACCTTCTTTGTGAGTGACTTGATTATTTCAGTTCTTTTATGTAGTTCACCTGAGGGAGATTATTTTCAGGCAATGGTTAAAAAGTAAGTGTGCGAAGGAATCTTTCAAAGGTTAATTCTTCTTTGAAAAGTTTTTATTACGAAATGCACGATACTGTACCGTAGTCAAGAAACAGAACACTAGCCCTGGGTGTCACTTCCTGGACAGTCTCTCCAATTCCCACCTTCCAACCACCATCCTGAGCTTACTCATTTCCTTGTTCTTTATTACAGTTTTACTATCTATGATCACATCCCTAAAAATAGTTTAATTGTGTGAATTCTTTTTTTTTTTTTTAATTGTGTGAATTCTGTTTGTTGTTTTTCACTTAAGATTATGATTCTGGGAATTCTCTAGTGGTCCAGTGGTTAGGACTCCGCCCTTTCACTGCCAAGGGCATAGGTCTGATCCCTGGTCAGGGAACTAAGATCCCACAAGCTGCACTGCAGGGACAAAAAATAAAGATTATGATCCTGAGATGTATCCATGTGGCTGTGTAACTCCTCCTTGTGCACTGTCATTCCCACATAATAACATTATATGATTATGCCAACATTTACTTACACATTCTACTATCGATGGTCATTTGGACTGTTTCCACTTCACAGCTATTATGAACACTGTTGCTCTGAAGATTCTTGCACAAGCATCTTCATGCTTTTGCAAGAGCTCCTAAATAAAATGTGGTCCCTCAGACCAGCAGCACCAGCATCAACTGTGAACTTGTTAAAAATGCAGACTCTTGGGCCACAGACCTACTGTATCACAATCTACTTGTTAGTAAGATCCTGAGGACTTCTCTGGTGGCTCAGATAGTAAGGAATCTGCCTGCAATGCAGGAGACCCTGGGTTGGATCCCTGGATCAGGAAGATTCCTTGGAGAAGGGAATGGCCAACCACTCCAGTATCGTTGTCTGGACAATTCCATGGACACAGAAGCCGACTGGGCTACAGTCCATGGGGGTGCAAAGAGACGGACACGACTGCACAACTAATACTTTCACTTCACTTTTAGGTAATTCACTTGGATACTGAAGTGGGAGTATACTTCCAGAAGTGGAAATGCAGAGCCATAGCTCGGTATATCTTCAACTTTACTAGAACCGTCACATGATTTTTCCAAAGTAGTTGTACTGACTGACTCTCCCACCAGCAGTGAATGAGTCTTCCCTTGCTCCACAATTTTACCAGTACCTGATATTTTTCGCCAGTCTGTTAAGTGTAAGAAGTCTCATTATGGTTTTAATTTTCATTTTCGTTTCCCTAATTACAAATGAGAACTTTTTTGTAAATTTATTGGCCAGTTTTCTGTGAAATGCCTATTCAAGTGGCTTGATCATTTTAAAACCAGATACTAATGGTTATACAGGCAGACCTCTGAGATATTGTAGGTTCAGTTCTAAACCACTGCAATAAAGGGAATATCATAATAAAGTGAATCACACAAATATTTTGGTTTTCCAGTGCATATGAAAGTTATGTTTATATTTTAGTATATTAAGTGTGCAACAGCATTATGTCCAAAAATCAATGTGTAGACCTCAATTTAAAAATACCTTATTGGGGCTTCCCAGGTGGTCTATTGGTTAAGACTCTGTGCTTCCAATGCACAGGGCACAGGTTTGATCCCTAGTCAGGGAACTAAGATCCCAAATGCCGCATGGCATGGTCAAAAATTAAAACAAAATTTAATTTTAAAAATAAACAAATACTGCATTTATGTGTATATATGTGCAGTGGGTACAGTTAGAGTAAAATCAGATGATAATCAAGGAAACTGAAAAATTAATCATATTTAAATTGTCACATTTACAGAATCCTTTGTGTAATAAAAGCAAAAAAAAAAAAAAAAGAAGGGGATATATGGTTAGCTTTCTTATTTTTTTGACTGTGTCGGGTCTTAGTTGCAGAACCCGGATTCTCTGGTTGAGGCATGTGAGTTCAGTAGCTGTGGCATGAGGGCTTAGTTGCCCCACGGCATGCAGGATCCTAGATCCCCGACCAGGGATTGAAACCACATCCCCTGCATTGGAAGGTGGATTCTTAACCAACAGACCACCAGGGAAGTCCCTACTTTTCTATTAAACAGATCTAGTATTTCCTCCTCTGGTACATTCTAGTAATATTAACACAGTGTCTATAGAACAGTCAGATTTTAGGGTAGCACCAAAGGGATGACAGTTAAAATATGGTACAAAGGGAAATTTTTGTAAGCCACTTTTGAGGCTGCTATAATTTTAAAATATGACTGTTTTAGGTATTTGAGATCAAGTTCAATATCAAAAGTTTAAAATCTTTGAGTCAGTTCAAAAGGAATGGCCAGTTCAGTGGCATCTTGATTCATATTCTAGCTCAAAACTGATTTCCTTCAGGTTCGCTCTTGACTCTCCCTGTCTACTGGAGCTGTCCCAGCACTTTCTACAGTTAAATATTAATACTTTGCTTGCCCTACTTTAGTTCATACTGTGTTTGTCTGTTCTGTTGTGAATGTTCATGAAGTCCTCCTATCTTCCATTAAACTCTAGGACAGCAGGGACTGTTGAGATGTTCCTTCTCTATTTTTACCATGAGCCCTTTCAGTATGTTGGCATGTACCAGCGCTAGATGGATGATGCTGACTATATGTCTGACCTTCTAATTTGCTGCAACGTTCTTCTAAAGTCAACACTTTCTGCCGATCCTCTTCCCATGAAAGAAGTTGTCTCTGATGTACTGCAACCATATCATTAAGCTCTCTATCTCGATCTTTTAACTCTCCAATGAGCAGCTGCAGCTCTTTCCGTTGTTTCTCAATAGTGGAAATCTCAACCTCTGACCCGATGTTCTAAATATAGAAAGTAGACTCATGACAAAATAAAGCCATCGACATAAATCAGCCAAAGCATATTTTCCAAACAATTATATTGGGTAGGCCAAAGAAAGTTTAGGGCCAACCCAGTATCTTCTTTTGCTGCCAATTCAAGGCAGCAACTTGAATCAAGAAATTTTATTTCTTGATTATAACATGGCAGAAAAATTATGTATATTTAACACATGCTAACACCTACTGTGCACTCTATCATTTTCTGTCATACAAAACACACCACTCTTAAAGAGCAGGACCAGCTGTAAAGCCTCCATTGGTTAATCACTGATAAACCCATTTCTGCATTTTTTTTTCTTTGCTGCCAACCTTCTCCTTATATCAATCAACAATATTATCCCCCATCTTATACCCCCATCTAGCAATTCTAGAACAATCAAGTAAAGGGAAACAGGAAGTAAATATTGTTTAAATATAACTGGTCCAAATTCAGCATACCTACTTAAAAACAAATTTTATAAAGGAAAAATTTCAAACATACACAGAAGATAAAAGAACAGTATAATAAACCACATTTGCCCAGTAACTAGGTTTTACTACTATCAAAAGTTTTGCAACATTTCAATTTTCCTTTTTCTTTTTGTTGTTGATAAAAAATATATTTTACTTTTAGATACTTTGGTATGCCTCTCTAAAAATGAACATTTTTATATAGCCAAGATGCCATTTTCATGCCTAACAAAATTATCTACAATAATTCCTTTTAAGCATATATCATTTGAAAGTCTAGTGTAGTCAAGTTGGTCTCACCTAAGTGGGAATCCAGAATGAGCCACTTGGTGGCTCTAAGACCTTGGGCAAGTTACTCAACTTTCTTAACCCTTAGTTTCTTTGCTGTGAAATGGCAGTAACAGTATTTCGATTTCTTAGAGTTGTGTGGATTAAGCAAGATAAGGTCTGTAAAGCACTTCCCATTGTGTCATTAAAAATTACACACCATTGTGTCATTAAAAATCAATCAACAGTTAATCTAAAAAAGAAATGGAAAATTTTTTCCAGCCAATCTGAGGTTTATAACCTGGAAGACAGTCTTTCGAAAAGCTCTGAGAACCATTCTGCCTGTAAGATGTCAAAACACAGTTACATACGTTTTCGAGGCAAAAGGTTGAAAATACATCAAAATAATACATTCACCTTTACACAGTTCAGATTTGCACAGACAAGGCAAGTGGTGAGTCACTGTGACCCCTTACATGATTGAAAAAGGAATGCTATCTACTAAGGACTTGCTTGCTAGTTCTAAGAAAAAAAATCACCATTTTTTTTTTTTTTGTAAGCAGGCATTCCTAGATCTTCTAAAGGGATCGAGTTAATGTATGAGGGGGATGCACAATACACACCAAAGGGGAGGAGGGTGTGGCTCAAAGTGCAGAGAAAATTTTACGTTAAAATTTTCATGTCCTGCTTTAATAAAATTTTGTTCCATCATAACCGATCAACAAACATTAGCTATTATTAACAAATTATCAGCAAGACTGTAAGTCACATTCTGAAGTATGGCACTGTCCCCATCTATGAACGAAAGAACTAAAAAACAAAAAATTGAATCACTATGCTGTATGCTGAAAATAATGCAATATTGTAAACCAACTATACTCCAATTAAAAAAAGAAAAAGTGTTACTGTTTACCAGAGACCCATGTACATCATTACTGCTTTCTGAATTAAAAGATTTGTAGAGAAATAATAATGACGAATGCATTAGTTACTTACTAAACACAGAAAATGGAACTTGGAGTCAAGGAATTCCAAGCCGTAAGACTTGAATTCCAGTCTTTGGTAAGCCATTTCACTCATTCACTCAACCAATACTCACTGGGCAGACCAGTTGCTTGGGGCATTGAGTTCGCCAGCCCGGAGCATAGATTCTAACACAGGAAACAACAATGGACCAAGTGTGCAAAACACGTTCATCTCAACCTATACGGACCAGACACATGCATATTTTGGGCAAGTTTACTTTCAAGACGTTTTGGGAAAACTGGTGATTACAGCGCTGCTCCACTCACAGGTGGCTGGGAAGCAAGTGCAGGTGAATGAGCAGGTGTACAGAGAAACAACTCTGCATTTGCCCATTGGTATGTCGTTAAAAAGTGAGCACCGCGCCTGAGCTGAACACGTTTTCATTAAGGTAAGGAAACGGACGTGACGCTCCCCTGCGTCCTGAGTATTGCTTCACATTTTAAGCAGGAACGATTCCTGAGTAACCCCCATGCACGTTGTCCCAGAAGACTGCTCTCCGCTCGCCCTGGGACTAGCCGGCGGAAACCAGAGGCGCAGAGAGGCGGCCGCTCACCTGGCGCCCGGCCAGGAAGGAGGCTGAAGGGTTCATAGGTGTTTCCTCCGCCCCCGGAGACAGTCGGTGTGCGCAGCGTCACCTTAGAAACGCCATCGGCGCGCCTGCCCGGAGCGGCGGGGGGCGAGCCCCGAGCCCCGGAGCCCCGCGCCCTCGCCGGCCCAAGCCAGCCCGCCCAAACCGCCGACCCCGCGGAGCGCGCCCGGCCCGCTCGGCCTACGGCGTCGCCGAGGTGCCGCCCCGGCTCTCGCGAGACCCCGCGGGGGGCTGGCTCCCTCCTGGTCTCTTGGGTGCGGGTCGCGCCGCCATCCGGCGTTTTGTTCTTGCAAGTCTGGAGACTCTCGAATGGTTTATCTGGCGATGTAAAAGCCGTTACCCGCGGCCCGCAAAGAACCGCTCTTCACCACTACCCGGAGAATGATGGAACAAATGAACGGCCGTCTCTGCCACATCGTCCTGGCCTATGTATGACCAGCTGCTTACAGATTCGCGTCTTTCCCTCCTAAACTGCGAGCGCTGTCGCCTTAGCTGCCCTGCACACCCGGATAGGGAGAACAGTCAGCACCTGGCATTCAAATAGATGGAGGCAGACACCACCTCTGGTAGTAGTTGATAGTCAATTGCTGACCAGCCCCGCAGAGAGTTCTGAGAATCAGATGAAGAGAGGGAAGTTTTTTTTTTTGTTTTTTAATCTTGATGTAGCTCTTTTGTTAAATAATGAGGTACCCCTGTGGGCGTGCACCCCCTGATGTACATCAAATGACGAGATGCACCTTTTGGGGTAGACGTGCCCCCTTAGGGTGGACGTGTATCCACCCTGCTGTTCAGCCTGGAAGGGTGCTGTCCCTCTTGGGGGGTGCCCGGGCTGATTTCATCAGCCGCTGGATGACTTGACTCCTATTGTTAAATCAGTCCCTATAAGTCAGGTGATTCCCATTGATTCAGTCAAGCCCCGGTATTGTGACTCCTATATATTAAGTTCAGTTAGTTCAGTCGCTCAGTCGTGTCTGATTCTTTGCGACCCCATGAATCGCAGCACGCCAGGCCTCCCTGTCCATCACCAACTCCCGGAGTTTACTCAAACTCATGCCCATCGAGTCGGTGATGCCATCCAGCCATCTCATCCTTTGTCGTCCCCTTCTCCTCCTGCCCCCAATCCCTCCCAGCATCAGGGTCTTTTCCAATGAGTCAACTCTTCGCATGAGGTGGCCAAAGTATTGGAGTTTCAGCTTCAGCATCAGTCCTTCCAATGAACACCCAGGACTGATCTCCTTTAGGATGGACTGGTTGGATCTCCTTGCAGTCCAAGGGACTCTCAAGGGTCTTCTCCAACACCACAGTTCAAAAGCATCAATTTTCCAGCGCTCAGCTTTCTTCACAGTCCAACTCTCACATCCATACATGACCACTGGAAAAACCATAGCCTTGACCAGATGGACCTTGGTTGGCAAAGTAATGTCTCTGCTTTTTAATATGCTATCTAGGTTGGTCATAACTTTCCTTATATATTAAACCAACCCCTAAATCACGTGAGTCGCTGCTGATTAAATCACCTCTCTCAAATACCACACCCATACCCACCCCCGCCCCCAATTAAATGGAGTCCTTAAATCGCCTAACTGTTCATTGAACCAATGAAACACCTTAGGTTTCCTGACCCCGCCCCCCAATTAACTCAATCTGCCTTACCTCTTGGGACACACATTAAGGAGATTGACTTAATTATGGTCACTATATTTACTAAGGCAGATTCAATCAGTGGGTGTGCTGTCCCCCTTGGGGGGGGGGCATACACCCCCTGAGGTAAGTCAAATGATGATGTACCCCCATGGGGTAGAGATGCACACCCTGGGGGTCCTGCCCCCTGGGAAGGGGCTGGTTGTGCACCCTGTGCGGGGAGACCCTTGGCACTTTATCCTGACAATATTTACCATGTTCTGAGTTGAGATTAAGATTTTCTTCTCCTGATCATAGTCACTCCTTCCCCCTTTTTACTCAGTATATAGGAACTGGACTATACAGAAGTAATGCTTATTATATTTAACCTCTGGTCACCCACCCCTACTACTTAACCCATAAGATGGCAGTGCTGGCAAGATAAATTCGTAATAGTATTTCAACTTTACTTTTGGTTGACCGTGAATTAGCAAAACATGCCCTCATGTTCATAAAAGATAACCTGAACATGGAAAAAACAAATTTAAAATTTCTTACCTTGGAGCTTCCCTGGCGGCTCAATGGTAAAGAACCCACCTGCCAACATAGGAGACACAGGTTCGATCCCTGTTCGGGGAAGACTCCACATGCTGCAGAGCAACTAAGCCTGTGCACCACAACTATCAACCCTGTGCTACCGAGCTGGGGAGCCACCACTACTGAAGATCATGCTCCACAGCAAGAGAAGCCACCGAAATGAGAAGCCTGCAACCAGAACTAGAAAGTAGTCTGCACGCTCAACTACAGAAAAGCTCTTGCAGCAATGAAGATCCAACACTGCCAACATTAAAAAAAAAAAAAAAAATTCTTACCTTGAAACTTTACTGAATTGGATGACACTTATCTCCTTAGGACAGGCTCATGTTCAGGAGAACCAACAAGACAATGCCTTAGAATTTAAAAGTCAAGAAAGCAAATGCTGACTAGTTGTTAAATGACCTATCCATAGATGACTATGCAGTAAGTTGTGGTGGTGGGATGAGAAAGATGAAAAGGAATGAGATTGAATGTCAATTTTCCAAGTGAGGAACATTTTAATTCACATGCTTCTCAAATTTCACTTTTGTAAAATTTGGGATTTTTAGGAAGCCAACTCGATGGACATGAGTTTGAGTAAACTCTGGGAGTTGGTGATGGACAGGGAGGCCTGGCATGCTGCAACTCATGGGGTCACAAAGAGTCAGACACGACTGAGCGACTGAACTGAAAATGTCATTCTTTACCGGGCAATCACATGCCTAACATTCACTTTAAAAGTACAAGTATATGAAGCAGTAAGAAATGAGGCTCATTTTTATGAGTTATGGTTGGTAAGTACCAACTGAATGTGGTTAAGAGGGTTATTATGACTAGTTGCAAATCAAAAATCTTAGTATTTTAAGGTCAAAAATCTTTAAAGAGAAAATATAAGAATTAAATTGCACCTAGTTATGCATTAATTCAAATTGATGACCTCTACAGACTCATTCCAGTTTCTCTACCATATTTCCTAAGTAAAGGCATTTAGTAAATAACAGAATCTAAAAGGTATAAATTGTTTTTTAAAAAATTGTTATTAGTTTTTAAGAATGAGAAAGCTACCATGGATTATCCCTAAGTGACAGCTGACTTAATGTTATTTAGCAACTATTTAACAACTAAAAAGGAATTTAAAACCACACATTGCCAGCATGTTTTTTAAAATAAGACACTACATACCAAAACTGTATTTGTATTTGAAATTGCCAGCTTAATCATTGTAAATCTTACATGTATTATAAGGCTGTTTAAAGTTGAGTCCTTGAATATATATATATATATATATATATATATATATATATATTGGCCATGCCATGAGGCTTGTGGGATCTTAGTTCCCTGACAAGGGATTGAACCCAGGCCACAGTTGTGAACGTGCTGAGTCCTAACCACTGGACGGCCACAGAATTCCCCTTGAATAATAGGTTTTAATCAGAGATAAAACAGTTGCATTTTAAATTTCAAGTCAAAGAAAAAGATTCACACATATACACAAGGACAGTTTTAATCCTGCATTTTCCTGCAGTAACATCCACTGTGGCTATAAATGGACTGAAACTGCATTTGCCAAGAACTGTGAACATTAAGAATCTTTACATGAAGACACGTGTGTTGATACAAGCACAAAGACATCTTCCAGCACCAAAAAAATACATACATAACACATATCAAGTGGTCTTAATGGATAAATTTGCTTCATTAGATAATTTTATTTAACTAAATTCACAGTTAATGCAGAATTTCATTTTCTTAATTTACATCTTTATTTATACATTCTTCCTAATGTTTCAATTACTCAAAAACCCATTCATTCATTCAAGATGGTATTCTGCATGGCAACAGACAATGGGTTCTAACTTTCTTAAAGGTGTTGACAGCAACTTAAAATACCACTGAGTCTTCTTTCCAGTTTGTAGCACCAGACTTAGGACCTTTATAAAAACAGAGTTTAAATTCATTTAATATATTCATTAAGATTCATTGTCACTGCTTCTCTTCCGAGAAAAACACATTTCAATTGCTGCTTCCCAGACTATACTGAGCAATAGTGTATATTATTTTCAAGTGGTTAGCAAAATTTCACTCACATAAATTTACAGCCAGAACAAGAACTCAGCCTCTCTGAATGGCTGTCCACTCAAGACGATGAAAATAATGTACAAAATGGATTTGGGGGTCTGACCTCCTCCTTAGCATTATCAAACACCTTTCCAAGTATTCTTAGAAAGTATTTTAAAATATATGCAAATATCCTACCATATGACACACCATCATTTCTTTAACCATTTCCCAACTGTGCATTTATAATCATTTGCAATTTTTTAAATATTATGAGTAGCACTGTGATGAACACCCTCATTCATAGTTTTAAGTTAAGACATTATATCTTTAGGATAATGCCAAAAAATTGGGTCAAACAGTGCAGATGGTTTTAAGGCTTTTAATATACTTTACCAAAAAATCTCCAGAACAGCTTAAACAGCTGTTACCAACAATATGTTAATATGCCCACAAAATGAACTTGGTTGGTGACCATGAAGCAAATTCAACCATAGATCCATGAGATATTCAAGCATCTCAAAACTACCACACCAAAGAAGCAAGGAGACAGTTATTACTGGTGATGAAGCCAAATTCAAATCTTTAAAATACCACTCAGCTAAAAAAAAAAAAAAAATCATTTTTTATTAAATTGTGATTATTTAAAAATAATCAACAGAAAAGCTTTCCACAGAAAATCTAGTTTTTCCAAAAAAGTTAAAAAGAAAGAGAAAAGTCAGTACCAAATGACCAAAATTTTTTATTTGACTAAATTCTATCTCATGCATAAGCATGACAGTCTCTCCTGTTTTATTAGACTTTGGCAATAAAAAAAAAAACACACCAAAAAACAAGCAGCCTTGTACAGAACAGTGAAAATGCCAAGGGTGAGGGTAGGCTACAGTTTAACTGTAGGATAAATATATATATTTTTAAAAGGCCTCTCTCCCTTTGGCCAACAATCAGTTCAGATCATTAAATACAGACACATTTTCAAAATCACTTCTTCACTTCTCCAAGATCTTCAATGCTATCATCATCCACCTATAAAACACAAATAATTACATTTCATGAGGTGTGCTTAGCAACTAACACAGAAGCAACTGCTTTAGTAACTTACTTCTATAGATGCACAGGTTCCAGATACTCACCTCTGGCCATTTTTCCTGAATGACATCAATAATATCATCTGTAAAGTCTCCCTGAATGATGATTTCATCCTCCCCTGTTACTGAGGCACCACAGGAGAATTTCTGAGCAAAAAATCTTTGTGCTTCTTTAAGATCAATTTCTGTTATTTTAAAAAAAGAAACAGTGAGACTATAATCGGAATCATACATCAAAGAATATTTTTCCATTTTGAAATTTAATCTGCATATTAAATTCATAAAACAGATCATATTAATGGGTTTCACGTTCCTTTCAGAACAGTAATTACAAACTACCCATAGGCAGTCATCTGAACAACATAACAATGTAACATTTTTAAGGTCAGATAAAGCCTCAGTATAGAAAAATAAGATCCATACTATTCCTGATTCAAGACCAAAATAAATCCAGGAACACATGAATTCCAACATTACATATACACTTCCAAGTAAATGAAGTTTCTTGTGGTTATCCCTTTTTACAAAGGAAGACACTCCGCCACTAACCACCTTCCCTTACCTTCTACTGTAATCCCAGAGAGGACAGGTCATTTTGCAACTGTTTGGCTACTGAGACTGGGAGGGAAAGAGGAGCAGTGCTGGTAGACCTCAAAGGGAAACCTGTCCAGCCCTCATTCTAGATAAAATATGCACAAGCAGAAATTCTGGAATGGAAAAAGTTAAACCAGTCCCTTCTACAAAAGATTTTTAAGATTTTAAGTTTGACTTTTTAAGATTTTAAGTTTGACTACAGTTAGAAATCCAAAATCTCATTTTGTATCCTTCTTAGCAAAAAACAGAACTGTAAAATTTTCATGGTACTAGATTAAAAAGATAATGAAATGAATTAACGAATAAAATTCACAAATTTTAAACATACTTAAGCTTGAACTCACCAAAAGTTGCAAGGCCACACACTCTTGTTACATATTTCTTCTTTGCTCTGGGAATTTTGGCTATCGTAACCTTTTGTGGTACAGTTTTCTTCTTCTGTTTTATTTGACCCCTTCCACCTTTATTTATTAAGAAACAGTTCAGGATTAGTTGTTTTATCATAAATAGAGAATACTATCTTTAAATATACTGATTTTCAAAAGGTATGAAATATTTCTAAAGTTTCTTTTTCTAATACAAAATTCATAAACACATGAGTGAGTATTCATTCAGTCAATACATATTAAGTAGTATGTGCTGTGCACTGCAATAAGGGCCAAGGACACAAAGACGAAGAGAACAAAAACAGTCCCTGTCCTCCAGAGGCTCTCAGTCCAGTGCAAGGAGAAAACAAGTTAAACAATTACAGCAATCTGGTATATACTGAAATAGGATCCATGAACACAGCACTACCATAAGCTCTGCAGAGGAATGGCTTACTCTACTTCCAGAGGACAGAAAGTTTCCCAGAGAAAGTGGCATCTAAGTGCCTGCAAAATAAGTCCATTTGAAGGGAGATGGGCTGGTGGAGATAAAAGGAAACAAGTACAGAGACAAGAAAGGATGCTGTAATTGAGAACTACACTTCGTCTTTTGGTGTATTAACAGGAAAGTAGGATTTATTGGTTGGCGTAGTAAGGAAAAGACAGTGCCAAGGTTCCTATGAGTGCAGGGCCTGCCACTTGTCCAGGGGGCCATGGTTAGGGTTGTATTTGACCCCACAACCATCTGGGATGAGCCACTTTTCTGCCACCATGTTTTCAAATTCATTCACATTAAACTTAGTAAATCCCCAATTCTTGGTGATGTGGATCGTCTGGCATCCAGGGAACTTGAGCTTGGCCCTGCAGAGCGCCTCAATCACATGCTCCTTATTCTGTAGCTTGGTATGGATGGACATAGCAATTTGACCAATGTGGACCCTGGCCACTGTGCCCTGGGGCTTTCCAAAGGCACTTCACATACCTGTCTGGAGCCTCAACTGGGGTAGTCCCATAGGCATTTTGTCTCCTTAGGGCAGATGCGAGTGTCTACTGGAAAGGGCTGTCTCCTTAGGGTGACCCATATAGGCCACAAGTTGAATATACTACAGAGGAGTTAGTGTACTGTTTACAACCACTGCACACTGAGCCCCCACGGGGAAAAGAACATGGTTGGCTTAACTGGCTGCAAATACACTTGTCTGAAGGAAGCTTATGATACGTAGGAAAGAAAGCCAGATAGGCAAAGATTATATACCAGTCATTTAAGGACTAGCACATCAAGCTCTGTTATACTGCAAAGAAAAGAACCCAGTGAACAAGTGACTACGCAGGAGTGAAATCATCGATTTATGGTCTGTCAAGATCATCATACCATGTGGAGGGTGGGTCTGTGAAGAGCAATGAAAGAGAGGCCACTGAGGAGCCTCCTACATTAGTTCAGGCAGAAACTAATCAAAATCTAAATAAAGCAGTGGCAACACCAATGGCCACTAGGCATAGGATAAACAGAGGAATGAGAAGAAATCACAGAATTCAGAACTGATTCAAAGGGGCAAAAAGAAAGAAACCAAGACGGGTCTCAGGTTTTTGGCTCAAATGATTGGATAAACTGCTGTCATTAATTAAATTGAAGAAAACAAAAGATGCAGATTTGGGACTTAAGTTTACTTTGGAAGTACTGTGTTTGAAGTGCCAAAGGGACCATGAGCATTTCTAGTCTAGAGACATGATCCAGGACTAGATTTGGGAGTTCTAAGTGCAGAGTGGGGGCAAAAGTTAAGGATGCAGAATCATCCAGGGAGGATATGCAGAATGAGAAGTTAATGTACAGAGTCCTGGGAAAAACACCATTTTTTAAAGGGACAGAAGGGAGAAGTCTACACAGAAGCCTGAGGAGGAAGGAAACCAGAATGAGGGAGCAAGCACAACACTTCAGGGAGTGCTCAGACGTGCTCTCATCACTGAGCAACCACCCAGCCACTTGTGATCCTTGTCAGAGGAGTTTCAATGGCATGAAAGTCAGGTAAGGATGGACTGAGGAGTGAAGGCTCAACGACTGAACTGAAAGGAGGATAGCTGAGTCTAGTCTGAGCAAGGAAGTCTAGCTAAGAAGGGAATGGGGAGGAGAATATGGCAAAGAGAGACACTAGTTCTTAGGGGAATGTTTTTTTGTTTTTAATGTGAAGTCCTAGAAAATATTTATAAGCTAGTTTTAGTCATGGGAGAATTAATTCAGGAAGAAGAAACAGGCAGGGATAGGATACAAGGCACGAGAAATTCATTTTAGAAGGAGGAGAGGTAGCAGGTATATTCATCAGTTGTGAAAAGAAAAATTCAACTGAGCTGACAGAAATAAGGAAAGAACAAAATCTTTTATAAATGTCCTCACTCTAATTAAATAGAATACACAGATATTTTTATAAGGTAACAAAATTTTTAAGTCATAAATAAGCTGGCTGGCTGCTTTTTATGTATATACATGGCAAATGAAGCACGTTTCCTTGGGTTCAATTTACTGATAGAGCCCAAATCACAGGAAATCCAGTCATCCTGAGAACGATTCTATACCCCTCTGTATGGTATTCACACAGAATGCAGTAGCAGGAAGATGTTATTCAGTTTGGGAATGCTTTCACTTCTTATTTCTTCTAGTGGTTGTTGTTTAGTTGGTAAGTCATGTCCAACTCTTCTGCGACCCCATGGACTGTAGCCCGCCAGGCTCCTCTGTCCATGGGATTTCCCAGGCAAGAATACTGGGATGGGTTGCTATTTCCCTCTCAAGGGGATCTTCTCAACCCAAGGACTGAACCCGCGGGCCCCCGCATTGGCAGGCGGATTCTGAGCTTTCTGGGAAGCCCTCTTCTAGCAGTATGTTTGTAGAAGTCAAATCACGCCTCACCTCTCTTTTGTTTTTTCTTCTCTTCCTCTTCCCCTGCTGTTCCTTGACCCTCACTAATTCCAGCTTCTTGTTTGGGTGAATTTTCTAGATGTAAAAACAAAACCCTTATAAGCATTGACATCACTTCATACTAACATTAAGAAATTACCCCTGAGAAACCTCATACACAGATAAGGTATTTTTTTTTATTTACTTATTTTCTACTTGAAGGATAATTGCTTTACAGACAAATAAGGTATTTCACCAACAAATGAGTGTAACATTTATAAAGTCAGTGATTACATTCCTGGACTCCTATCAGGCCTGATTCTGAAGTCATTATGGTAAGTGTATGGTGACAGAAGCCACATTAAAGAAGCATAAAACCCTCAAGACTCCACAGGAGTGTTTAGCATCAAGCATACTGATTCTGTTAACAGAAAATCTGGCCCTAAATATGAAGATATGTCCTAGGCAAGTCACATGTTCAGGGCCCACCAGGTAGACTGACTGTTACATCAGATTTGAGGGTTCTTATCCAATCACAGACAGACCATGTTGTCTCAGGGGTTGGGCCTCATGGAAAACTATCTGAAAATCAAAGCAGCAAATAGCAGGATGATATTGGGTATACTTCAATAGCCCTGTTTCTGGCCCAGAGTTTCCCTTCTTCCTGCTACTGCCTTCATTTTTACCAGTCTTGTAAGAAAAGCCATCAATTTGTTAATTGAGGAAATCTGTTCTTCTGTAGTTTCCCTTACCTTTGGCAACAGCAACTCCATTCTAGTTGCTTCAGTCAAAAGTCTAGCTGGCCCTTTTCCTCACATCCCACATGCAACACATCAGGAGACCCTGTCAGCTCTACCTTCAAAACATGTTTGGAATCTGACCACTTCTCACCACCCCACTGCTACCATCCTGGAGTAGGTGGTCATCCTCCTGACCCAATCACTGCAAGAGCCACCTACTTGATCCCCCCGCTTTGCTGCCTATGCCTCTCTTCAGTCTTTTTTTTTGGCCATGCCACGCAGCATGTGGGATCTTAGTTCTTTGATTAGGTATTGAATCCAAGTCCCCTACATCCCTGCTCTGGAAGACCAGTATTAACCACTGGACCACCGGGGAAGTCTCTCTTCAGTCTATTTTTAACATAGCAGCCAAAGATGCTGCTGAAACAAAAGTCAGACCTTATCATCACTCTTCTGCTCAAACTGCTTCTCATCTCACTCAGAAAAGCCGAGACTTGCTCTTTAAGACGTAGTCCTTCGTTACTTCTCTGACTTCATCTCCTACCTTCCCCCACCACCTTCCCACCAAAAAAAAAACAAACAAACAACCAAAGTCCTCCTTGCTGTTTTCTAAATATGCTATATGTGGTAAGTGTTTGCCTCAGGGTCTTTGCACTGGTTGTGCTATCTGCCTGGAAAATTCTTCACCCAGATATTCAAAGGACTCTCTCCCTCACTTTTTTTAGGTCTTTGTTCAAATGCCATCTTTTCAGCAAAATCTTTCAAGATTTCAAATTCCCTCCCCCAAAATTCTTATCTTTCCATTCCCTGCTTATCATAATTTAATGTATTTATTTCATTTGTCTTGTTTTACTTATTTTGTCTCTCCTTCTATAATTTCCAAAGAGCAGGTCTTTTGTTTACTGCTTTATTCTCAGCATCTAAAAGAGTGTGTAGCATATAACAGGCATACAAAAAATAATTTGTTAAGTGAATGAGTGAAAATATATGTCCCTAAATCACTCTTCTTTATATAAGAAAGTTGATATTTTGACCTATCCTATCCAGAGATAAGACTCATGAAGAGGTCTGTGATTTTATGTAAGAAATCTTAATTAACTCAAGAACTTAAAACAGTTTTCAAGTCAATAGACATAGATAGAGTGATACAATTCTGTTCCTACTAGAGGACTTTTGTATCTTTAAAATAATGCCCTACATGCATCTGTTTCAGGTGTACAGGTTTTGATGAAAGAAAAAAAAATGTTCATACCTACAGTAAGTTTTGCAAACTCATTTGGAAAATTCTTCTCTAACCATTGTCTACATTTAGCAACATCAGGCATATATTCACAGTACTGGAGAGGGGAAAAGAACAAACTGAGTCACAACAGTATATTTTTAATCATTTTAATTAAAAAATCATTCCCTGTGCTTGCTATTTATAGAATGATAAAATCAACTACTCCTACCTAATGTCTCATCCACAGAAAATCTGTATTCAACCAGGAAATGTCCCGTAAGAAATTAAAAATTAAAACACACCTCCTCACTGTAACAATTTATTTCCTCTCCAACAAACAGAAGGGCCATTAGAAAAAGGAGGAAACAGACAAAAATAACCAGAAGTATTTCTTGCTTCGGGCATATAGGTGTCTCATTTTTATGATCTGCCCACAGAGCCTGACTTAGAAGCTTATCAACAGAAAACCTTACACATAATTTATGCTTTTTCTTCTCTGTTTGGATGTTAAACTTTGACTTTAAGGTTACTTTTGTTTTACTGGCTAACTATTCATGAGTTCTGTGCAAAAATCCAAACCATGTATAGCCAAGTGCAAAAGATGCACACATATGACTCAAAGTCTAAAAAAAACAATTTGTAAGACCATAAAATCATTCTAAACCAAAGTTCTCTATAAAAAGTTGAAACTCTGCCAGCAAATAACAGAAAATGAAAAATAACAAAATAAAGCGCCCAAGCTAGCTATAAAATCAATGACCTCAAATTTAAAAAGAAAAAAGAATTTGAAAAGAACTTACCTCTGTTGGTAATGAACAGACTGGGGAAATGGAGAGAAAAGATTTGAAAATATAAATAAATAAATAAATAAGTACACACACAGGACTTATTTTTAGTTTGACAAAATGCTTCATTTCTATTTTTTCCTATAACTTTTATATACCACTTTTCAAATACTACCCCCATCATGTGCTTTTTTGAGGTTAATGGCACAGGGTTAATAGAGATACTATCTTGATTTCTTTTTTTGATCTAAAGAACAATGTCTCCTTCAGTTGCTAAAACATCAAACTATACTATCTGGCATGTCTTAAGGTTTTACCACAACCACTTCAATGGGTCGGAAACTAAGCTAGGATGGGAACAATTACCCATGCAACAAAGCTTAAATGGAGCTAGTTATTTCTTTTGATAACTTCACTAAAACAGCCGCTAATTTTCGTTCATACTAACAGATTTACAGACTTCCGTAGCACTTCTGCTACCATTTCTCTGCAATACAGTTTTCCTCTCCTTTTCATGTTATGCTATACAAGATCATGAAACTGAATTTCCTTCCTTCAAAGGGACGTTGGTTCAGTCTTGTCACTAGATAGCCTGCAAAGGCTAAGGGACTAGAAAACTCAAAGTTTCCCAATTTTAACTGTAACTCTATTACTGGGTCAACTGCTTATTTTAATTTTTAAGGTGAGGAATGGACTATTTCACTGGGCCCAACACCTTGAGGCCTGTGAGGGAGAGGACGGTTGGTACACCATTACTAATAACAGCAATTACTATCTATTGGGCACATCCCAGGCACTCTGTTATACTTTGTATTATGTTTCATCATCACAACCTGATAAGGTAAGAGTTACCATATGTTTATCATGATTGAGAAAAATGAGACTTAGAACAAGTAATTCATTTGCAACTGGTTAGAACAAGATTTGAACTCTGGTCTGTTTCTGAAGCTCATGCTCTTAACCACTTAATTAGATCACAGAACCTATCAAGGCAGTGCAGCTGTGTACCAGCCCATCATCAGTCTTTTATAGATGAAGCCCTATAACCTTTTTAACCTTTAAACAGGTTAAATAGTTCATCCAATGACAAAGGTGGTAATGTGGCAGAAAACTATTCAATAAAATGTATCTTTTTTTTTTCCATTTATTTTTATTAGTTGGAGTGTACCATCTCTTTATTTCATTTTAGAGTTTTCCACTAAAGCTCTCTCTGCTTAACCAGAGCTCTCTAATCTTCACAGTTCAAGTTCAATCACTAGTAGTAACAGATATTCAGCCACACTTTCAGGATATAATTACAGGTTAAATACCATTACTGCATAAAACCATAAAACTTTGTACACCATTTCAAATAATATTCAGTTCAGCAAAATTCTAATATGATGAAAAAAGTTGGAAAAATCTTCCAAGTTCCACATTATTTGCTTTTAAAGTCAATTTTCCTTCACAGATGATTTACTATTTGTAAACTACAGCTCTTCAATGAAAATACTGAGCAGTCACCAGCTTTACATTACTAACAACCTGACCTTATGTACCTGCTGATGAGATATGAAGAACAAAGTCCATCATCCAAGAAACCTTCTGCTATGGTCTTCATGTTTGTGTTCCCTCAAAATTCACAATGTGGTGCTACTAGGAGATTGGGCCTTTGGAAGCATTATTTTATTTATTCTTTTCAACAGCTCGCTGAGGTAGGCTCTGCTATCCATTTTCTGG
Organism: Cervus elaphus; assembly: GCF_910594005.1. Taxonomy (NCBI): domain Eukaryota; kingdom Metazoa; phylum Chordata; class Mammalia; order Artiodactyla; family Cervidae; genus Cervus; species Cervus elaphus. Next base: position 19,809,983 of record NC_057819.1, on the reverse strand, counting down.
ATGAGGAACTGGCTAAAGTCACCCAGTAAGTAAACGGCTCAGCCAGGATTCAAACTCAGACTGACTTCAGATTCTGAAGTCTCAGTCCCGCAGACAAATGTCTCCCTGGAAATGACCCCATCCCACTTACCCGTGTTTCTCACTATATTTCAACCAGCATTCTGCACCAATTAGCCCCCTTTTTTCCCCTCTACCCTGAAAATACCATATTAAACCTTGCCCCCATACTGTTTTTGTGAATTCCTCAACCTTTCCTTGCAAATTCTACTTTTATGTAAGGTTTCTCACTTCACTTTCCCAGCTTCCCTTGGAACAAAGATCCCTCCTTTTCCTAAAATCCTAATTCATAGCTCTGGTCAGTACCATTTAATTTAGCATTGAATATTCCCTAAGTCCTTCTCCTACAACTAGACCTTAAACTCCTTGAGGTAAATGTAATCCTGTCTCCATCCTAGTGCCTGGAATATCAATACAAACTAGGGAAATAAAAATAAACCTTTCTTAAAAAGGTTAGGGACCTCTGGTGACTACTGGTGAAATATCACTGGGTTGGATGCATACTTAGTGCAGTTATTCAAAGCCATCTCAGGAGTAACATAAGCAATTGAAGAGGATGGCTTTCATATACTGTATTTCATTAATTCTTTCTTCTTTTCACTTTTATAGGGCTGCATCCCACAACTATGGCATGTCAATCTAACAAATTTTTCTTTCTCAGTGGAACCTAAAATAATGGTGCATCTTATAACATATGGAGACTTAGATTCAATGAATTAGGATACAAAGAACGATAACTTGTAACTACATCTGACAAGCAAGAAGGAATAAACTAAACCAGTATACTTTTTTAATAAGAGCACTTACTGTATTATGCTCTTGTATTCGTTGCTGAACCAGCTTTATAGAAATTATCTGACTTTAGATGTAATCACCATCTTTATTTTACAGACCTTAAGAAACAAACCTCTAACCCTTAGTGAAATCAGGTAACTTGCCCAAGGTCACAGAGCTAGAATTAAGCAGGAGCAGCTGGTAATGCCCAAAGGAAGGATGCAAACCCTGGTCCATGATTCCAAAGTCAACCTTATATAAAGTTCCCCTGCCTACTCTCTGGGATATTTTACACTCATTTTATTTTCTTAATCAAGGATAGTAAATAAATGATGAGTCGATACAATTTTTCAACTCAGTGACATCACCTCTCCTTTTATAGTACTTAAATTCCAGAAGAAATCTCTATTACATTCACAGAAGGTAAGATCCACAAGAACAGTGACCTCTCTTAACTTATTCATTATTCAGTCTCCAGCACACAAAACAGTTAGGCACATAGTAAATGGCCAAAAATATTTACTGAAAAAGATAATATTTACTTGTCCTTTACTTTACTGTCATATGACTTCAAATTTTTCTGAACCTTTCCAAGATGCTAGTAAAATTTATTTATTTATTCACAAATATTTCTGAATTGAAAATGAGGAAACACACTCAAAGGGAAAAAAAAAATCCTGATCCACATTTTATTAACCAAACCAAGGACACTTTCCAACTGTCCTACTGCCCATCACTCCAGCCTCATCATCTTCCACTTGTTATTACACTATTCCTACACTACACACTATACTGACACAAAACTGCTTATTTCTCCACAGACAAGCTTTTCCTTGCACAGCTATTCACTTCATCTAGGATGCATTTTCCCACTCCCTCATCCAGTCATCCCTTAAGAGTCAATTATCTTACAAAAAGCCCAACTTTAACAGCCAGACTGGGAAGTTACTTTGGGCTGGAATAATCTATTTACACATGTCTATTCCAACTGGACTGAAAATTTCTCCAGGCCAAGTAGCAAGACACAAGTCCCACAGGTTGGGAAAATCTGTTCACCCATGCCTCCTCTTCCCCAACTCCCAATTAAAGATTCAACAAATGACAAAGATGAAAAAATTACTTGGACCAAATGTGAAGCCACTGATCATAACGTATAAAAATACCGTGAGTAAAAGCCATTTTCTGCCTTCCAACACTTACCTCCACAGTAAAGGACTCGAAGTGGGTAATCTGCATCTAACTTGGTGTTGCTCCTCTGGTCTCCTCTGCAATCATGCCCACCAGATTCAGAAATGTCAGCAGCCATTTCAAAACCTGTCAGAAAAGAAAATAACACAGCTTCACTATTTGGGACCAAGGCCCTGAGAGAAACCCTGTTCGGTTGTAGCCTTGTCTTCCACTAGAAATCCCCCCCACACCCCAAATCTGTTTCAATTCTTTGCTGAATGAAAGGTAAGCTGGATTCATAAAATATGAGTAATTCTGGGCACACCATTTTCCAGGTCTACAGGAAAACGAGCAACAACAGCGAGATTCATAACAAATGGACCATGACAACGGGGCGGGGGGGGGGGGGGGCACCGGTGGAAGAAGCAGCAATGGGAAAAAGGATGGGGAGAGTGACCTCGGTGGAGACAAGGCAAAAGGTTTAGGGGGTGATTCGGAAGGGGTGCAAAGTATAACAACAGAGAAAGGCCAAGAAGCAGCTGAAGAGGCTGGAAAAACCTACGAAGACAAGGTGAAGAAGGAGTGGGTCGCCGGAGGCGCCCAGAGTGCAGGGTGTGGGGGCGGCTGGATGCCAAGAAAGGGACGCTTTAGAGTCGGGAGAGGGGATGGAAGTGGGAGACGGCGGGGACACCAGAGTCTGAGGAGACAGAATACAGGCAAAAGGACCAGGAAGGAGCAGAATGTAAGAGGACTAAGGCGACAAGAGCGGTCAGGTGTGAGGGCGCGACCTGAAGCGAAGGGGGCAACCCCGGGGACACCAGAGTGGCCCATGTGGGCGGGGGTGTGGAGACGCCCGGCCCGGCCCCCTTCCGCCGGACAGCACCTCAGCTTCCCCACGCTCTCTACAAGCTTCTCCGAACGGGAGAGGCACGAGGGGTTATTACCCAGGCGGTCGCACAGCCTCCGCCGCCTCCGCTCCCGCCACTACCGCCAGCTGAAGCGACACATGCGATTCCTCTTCCCCAGCCAGAGCCGCCCGAGAGCGCGTCTACCAGCGGCGGTCCCGCGAGACAATAAGCCTTTATCGCGAGATTCAGTGGCCGCCGGGCGGCTGTCGCGAGAAGCCTGAAGGCTGGGGCGGGGAGGAATTGGAGAGCATGCGCATTTCGCCCAGGGGCGGGGCCAAGCAGCCTAGAGGCTGACAGCCAGTAGGCGGTGCTCGTTACCTGTGGGAGAGGGTGGGTGGTCCGTGGTCGCGGCGCGGAAGGGGGCGCTCTTTGGAAAGCGAAGATAAGCGTCTAAGTCCGCAGTGACTCCTTACTGCCGAGGCGGGGACGTGGCCGTGTCCCTGGGGTCTGGAGTGCATCCTTCAGTCCTGACTAACCTCCAGCCTATTGGATGTCATTCCTCCGCGGGGAGATTGCAACTGGAAAAGGCGTTTGGTTTAATTTCAACGCCCTACCCTATGTTGGCGGAATTCTTTTTAAAAAGACAGTGTCAATGCTATTCCATTTTTCTCATTGCCCTGCAGTCTCACTAACCTAACAACTATTTTCACAGCTTCCTGGTGTCTACTGATCCTTATATGTGTTTTAAACTGGAATTAAACTCTCCCACGTCACTGTAAACTAAAAAATTATTCACAACCTCAAGATTGAGAGTTAGGGTTTACTTGGCTGGAATTTTAGGGCTTCGAGCCTAGGAGGCAGCATCTCAAGTTAACCCTGAGAGAACTGTTCTGGGGAGGGCAGAAGCCAGGCTATATAGGCATTTTGCAGCAAGGAGCAGGTTGTCTGAAAATCAAAAGATTATTGTTAATTAAAATCAGGTATATCAAAGAAATTAAGTGATTTTTCTATGTATGAGTAGATGCAGGAACCTGGGCTTACTGAAATCTTTCCTTTAATACACACCTCAGCTACCTGGGGCCAATATTCTGTGTTTTCCCATCCTGAGTTTCCTCAGGGCTCATTGTAGGGAGTAGTTGTAGTCTGATGACTGCTAGATGGCGGGTATTTTTTTCCTTCCCGAGTTCCCTCAGGGTTCACCAGCTCACAGTTTGGTGGTGATGATGACTGTGACATCCTTTGTGTACTAATACTGCAGGAAATAGTCCATTTCTCATCAGGTTTTCACACATGGTGTGTCTTGGCTTTGCTTCCATCTAGTTGTTTCATTTTGGGAAAAACCCTTCATATCCATCTTCAGCCTGAGTCCTATTTGGGAAATGGGAATAACACTACAACAGCTAAAGAGATGTGGGTTAGGGAAATGGAGACCAAAAGTGCTTTGTAGATGGTGGAGGTGGTTCTTTTCTATTTTGCTTTTTCCTCCACTCACATCTTTCTCATTCTCCCCCTTCCCTACAACTTCATTTGCCACCAGCAGTACCACCCTTAAATTGTCTGCTCAGAACTTTGTGTGCATGAAGCCATCTAGCATAATCTTTTGCACCGGAGACTGTGACCGCTACTCTGATGTCTTTCTTAAATAAACGAGTGGTTTCCCCCTCTCACAAAAGAGCATCAATTCTAAAAGATATTAATGAAAAAAGATCTTGTTTCTAAGCCTATTTGATTCCAATAATAAAAGCTTCCATTTATTGACACTTATATGCCAAGAATCTGTTCATTTGGGGATCGAGTGCAGGTGACTTCATTTCATAAAACTTGGGTACTTACTACGAGCCAGGGGCTTCCCAGGTGGCATAGTGGTAAAGAAGCCACCTGCCAATGCAGGAGATGCAACAGACATGGGTTCAATCCCTGGGTCGGGAAGATCCCCTGGAGTAGGAAATGGCAATCGGCTCCAGTATACTTGTCTGGAAGATTCCATGGACAGAGGAGACTGGAAGGTTATATGGTCCATGGGGGTCTCAAAGGGTCAGACACAACTGATGCTTGAGAACGCCCTATGTGCTACATGCTGGGGAAACAGTGAACAAGAGACAAAAGTCCCTGATCTTATTGAGCTTAACAGTCTTAAACTTACAAAATCCTTACAGTGTAGTGACTGTCTCTAATTTCCAAATAGTGGGTAAAATCGAAGCTCAAAGATGGGGATGCATTGTTTACCTATGTTTAAGACACACAACTAGTAGCATGTTAATGATCTTAAGACATACATATTTTTACATTTTCATGTCTCTCATATCAAGATGTATTGCATGGAATGGAGTCTTTGCGCTGTTGTTTTAGTCACTAAGTCATGTCGGACTCTTTGTGACCCCATGAACTGTAGCCTGCCAGCCTCCTCTGTCTGTGGGATTTCACTGTGGCATAGTTTAATTTGGCAGTATTTTTCCTTTCTTAGTGATGCATAAACTAATGGTGCATCTTGCAGTCAGTGGCATCTTAGACATGAGGAAATATGGATAAGTGGCCAGTCCTGTGTAATAGACCTAATGTCTTCAGTGCCATTCCTCATGCTTTTCCTGCTATGCTTTGTAGAGAAGGGGGCGCTGACTCCTATGACTGAATTCCCAAGCTTTCTTTTTCCTGAGCTTCCAGCTAGTTCAGTCAATGGGAAGCAGTAATGAGACCATGCCATCTTCTTGGACAACATCTCTAGCAGTAGCTAGCTGGTTCTCCCCCTGCATAATTTAGGCATCTCAGCTTCTGGGCTCCTGTAACATCGCCCCCTCCCTAGATCTAGTCTCTAGCCTACCAGTGGTGATTGATGGCTTCTTGCTGCTAATTTCTGAGTGGCTTCACCATCTCTGTTTAGCTTTTAAAGCCCTGAATGAAATTCCCCTCTGCTTTAAATACTTAGATAGGGTTCTATTCTCTGGGTGAACTCTGCCTGACATTGCTGGCATTCAATCCCAGAGCTATACTTCCTCACGCACTCATCACAATCTGTCAGCATTCAGGTACCAGAAGGAGGAACAACCTATTAAATAAAGAAACATCACAGTGGTTTCTCTCCAGGAAGCCACAGACTCTGAGAGGCAGGGAAATTATTGCAAAGAATACAGGAATCCAGTTGAAGACTAAACATTGTCAGGAAATTGACTAAATATCTTTCAGCCTTAAGTATTACTATTTTTCTAGTGTAAGTTATAGTTTTGTTCCAATTAAATTCCAAAGGTTGAATCTGATGGGCTTGTTTCCAATCACGTCTGTTCCTAAATCAGTCACCATAACTAGTCAAGCCCTGAGTCAAGTGTCCATTTTTGGCGCTGGGTTTGGAATGTGGAAACAGGTTACATCCCAAAGGAAATTTGAGGCACTGTGATCAGAAGAGGGAATGATGCTGAAGTATCAAAACCAATAGACAGTTTACTCCAGCCATCCTCATACTCATGTGTGCTAAAAATTATTTTAAAATCTAGGACCCTTAGGGACTTCCCTGGTGGTCAGGTGGTTGAGAATCTGCACTCCCAATGTAGGGGGTCCAGGTTCGATCCCTGGACAGGGGAGTAGGTCCCGCATGCTGCAACTAGGAGCCGGCATGCCAAAACTAAAAAAAAAATCCCTCATGCCAGAAGGAGAGTTTCCCTGGTGGCTCAGATGGTTAATAATCCACCTGAAATGAAGAAGACCCAGGTTCGATCCCTGGGTTGGGAAGATCCCTTGGAGAAGGGAATGGCTACCCACTCCAGTATTCTTGCTTGGAGAATTCCATGGACAGAGGAGCCTGGTGGGCTACAGTCCATGGGGTTGCAAAGAGTCAGACACAACTGAGCGACTAACACACACACACACACACACACACACACATGCTGCAAGGAAGATCTCCCACAAGGCAAAGATCCCATGAGCTGCAACAAAGATCTGGTGTAGTTAAATAAATACATATTTCTAAAAATAAAAATCTAGTGCTGTTAACACATCAAGTGGGGATACAGGTGAGGCAGACTACCTTACTAACAATCCTGTTTTACTTGAGGTAGCCATGTGTCCAGCTAAAGATGCTTGATTGCCCAGCCTCCCTTGCAGTGAAGGAGACTAAGTGATGCAATTCTGGTCAATGAGATGTAAGTGGGTGCTGAGAAGGGCATCTCTTCTCTTGGGAAACACTGTGAAAGATTTTTAAATGGACAAAAAAGAATACTGGGTGTCCTGTTTAGCATTCTCTTCAGTGTTATCTTTCTTTGTTTTTGTGCTATTTTACAATTTTGTAAGTTGTTGAAAATGGATAGTCATGCAGTTTGCTCTTGTCCATAGAAATGCAAATCACTTCTGTCTAGTGGTGCTGTAATTGATTATTTCTCTGTTGACTAGTTTTCCATCTGCTTGTAAATTCATTTCAGCATTTCTGATTCTTATGTATATGTATATGAATGCCTATGTGTGCATGTTTTTTAAAATTCTCCCTTGAATTTGGTTTTCACATCTCTTGATTCCCATACTAATTAAGGAATGAAATAAAAATATTGACACGTTTACTTATAACTGGACAAGAGTCATGCTTTTTTTTTCTTTCGGCCACAATTCATGGCTTACAGGATCTTAGTTCTCCAACCAGAGACTGAAACTGGGCCAGATACCATGATGGTGAGATAACTCACCTAGGGCCAGACATCCTGGAATGAGAAGTCAAGTGGGCCTTAGGAAGCATCACTACAAACAAAGCTAGTGGAGGCGATGGAATTTCAACTGAGCTATTTCAAATCCAAAAACATGATGCTGTGAAAGTGCTGCACTCAATATGCCAGCGAATTTGGAAAACTCCACAGGACTGGAAAAGGTCAGTTTTAATTCCAATCCCAAAGAAAGGCAATGCCAAAGAATTTTCAAACTGCCACACAATTGCAGTCATCTCACACACTAACAAAGTAATGCCCAAAATTCTCCAAGCCAAGCTTCAACAGTATGTGAATGGGGAACTTCCAGATGTTCAAGCTGGATTTAGAAAAGGCAGAGGACCCAGAGATCAAATTGCCAACATCCATTGGATCATCGGAAAAACAAGAGAGTTCCAGAAAAACATCTATTCCTGCTTTCTTGACTATGCCAAAGCCTTTGACTGTGTGGATCACAACAAACTGTGGAAATTTCTTCAAGAGATGGGAATACCAGACCACCTGACCTGCCTCTTGAGAAATTCATATGCAGGTCAGGAAGCAACAGTTAGAACTGGACACGGAATGACAAACTGGTTCCAAATCAGGAAAGGAGTACGTGAAGGCTAAATATTGTCACCCTGCTTATTTAACTTATATGCAGAGTACATCATGAGAAACGCTGGGCTGGAGGAAGCACAAGCTGGAATCAAGATTACCAGGAGAAATATCAATAACTTCAGACATGCAGATGACACCACCCTTATGGCAGAAAGTGAAGAAGAACTAAAGAGCCTCTTGATGAAAGTGAAAGAGGAGAGTGAAAAAGTTGGCTTAAAGCTCAACATTCAGAAAACTAAGATCATGGCATCTGGTCCCATCACGTCATGGGAAATAGATGGGGAAGCAATGGAAACAGTGACAGACTTTATTGGGGGGGCTCCAAAATCACTGCAGATGGTGATTGCAGCCATGAAATTAAAACATGCTTGCTCCTTGGAAGAAAAGTTATGACCAACTTAGACAGCATATTAAAAAGCAGAGACATTACTTTGCCAACAAAGGTCCATCTAGTTAAAGCTATGGTTTTCCCAGTGGTCATGTATGGATGTGAGTTGGACTATAAAGAAAGCTGAGTGCCGAGGAATTGATGCTTTTGAACTGTGGTTACGGAGAAGACTCTTGAGAGTCCCTTGGACTGCAAGGAGATCCAACCAGTCCATCCTGAAGGAAATCAGTCCTGGGTGTTCATTGGAAGGACTGATGTTGAAGCTGAAACTCCAATACTTTGGCCACCTGATGCGAAGAGCTGACTCATTGGAAAAGACCCTGATGCTGGGAAGGATTGAGGGCAGGAAGAGAAGGGGATGACAGAGGATGAGATGGTTGGATGGCATCACCGACTCAGTGAACATGATTTTGAGTAAGCTCTGGGAGTTGGTGATGGACAGGGATGCCTGGCATGCTGCAGTCCATGGGGTCACAAAGAGTTGGACATGACTGAGCGGCTAAACTGAACTGAACTGAACCGCAGGACTACCAGGGAATTCTCTGTTTTTTTAAAAAATTTATCACTTAACATTCTTAAATAAAAAGGCAATTCCTCATTTAAAAACAAAAGACAAAGTCGAATTTTCTGTCTTCTTTCCAACTGAAACATGAACATAAGCCATCTTGCAATCATGAGGATGGCTTACAACCATCTTTCACATGCTAAGGATCTTGCACTGGAAACATAAACAGCCTATGTTCTGGATAGCATTGTTGAGTCATTTTATCAGCTCTTGACTGTCCTCCTTCTAGAGCTTCCTATTATGAAAGACAAACACTCCCCATCCCTACAGCCTCCCCGCCTCCCCGCTCCTCCCCACCAACTGTTTACTACAGTAGAATTTTCTGTGCATTCCTAAATGATACTATCAGGAATCCCAGCGTTTCTGAGACAAGCCTGGAACTTGGGGCCCTTTGCTGCAGTGCTTGCACCTGGACAAACCTTTCCTCCAACAATGAAATACAAAGAACCTATAAGGGACTAAAAAATAACTGTGCACATATGTAGTTGGGGCAAATTCTGGGCAAAAGATACAAAAAGGCCAAAAAAAATCCAATTGCCACATTTCAATAGCTGGGAGCAAAAACAGGGTGTTGGAAGCAAAAATAGGGTACTACATATGCCCCCTACACACAACACCACCTAAAGGGTGGGCAAAACACCTGGGGTACCTCTCTGGACAGACCCCTGGACATACACTTACCCTCACCACGTATAAGGAACCAGATCACCCCCCTCTCTGAGGAAATGAGCAAGAAAGGGAAGCTGTTACTTGTTCCCACTCTCCTCTGCTGCAGCAGGGACCCCAATAAAGCCTTACCTGAATTTTTTGTCTGGCCTCTAGTCATTTCTGTTGGTTGGGGAAGGCCAAGACCCCTGGTCAATGTCATTTCCTTTAACACAAGAGGGGAACCGATGTTCAAACAAAGCACGTGTGAAGGAAGGGGACAAAGGTGAGAGCTGGTTAAGAGACGATGGGGAAGTGATGCTGCAAGATCTGTCATTCAGATGAAGCCTGGAGGAAGGATTGTTCTGTCACTTTCTGAGAAGACTTCGGTCAAAGAGAATGAAAGCATTTGCCCTGGGCTCCTTGAATGAGACGTGACGTCTTACCACACACAATACTTTGTCTTAACACTATTTTTTTATTTTCAAGAAATTGTGGATTTTATTTTTCCACCCTTGGGGCTGGCTTTGCACTTGGCCAGACATGTTCTTTCCTCTGGTTCTTTCTGGGCATTTTTTTTTTTTTAATGTCTCTGCTTTTTATTTATTTATTTATTTTTTCCAGTGGGTTTTGTCATACATTGGTATGAATCAGCCATAGATTTACACGTATTCCCCATCCCGATCCCCCCTCCCACCTCCCTCTCCACCCGATTCCTCTGGGTCTTCCCAGTGCACCAGGTCCGAGCACTTGGTTCTGGGCATTTTTTAAGATGTTGACTTGGGGCTGAGTGGATATTTGTTGTTTGCCTTTCTAGCATCCCCTCTCTGTAACAGGTTCATTTTGGACTGGAAGGGTTCCTCTCTCCCCCACACTTATCCCATGTGGTTCAACAGAACTGTTACAACTCCCCATTCAGAGATGGAGCATATGACCCAGGTCTAAGGCAATCAACACATAGTGTCCTGCTGTTAATAGCCATTAATTGATTCAAGGGGAGATCAGTCAGACTGAATGCCAGCACACTTTTGAAGGAGCTTCTAGAAAAGAGGCTCTTTCTTTCCTGTTGGACTTGAGTCTCAGCACGTTCACATTAGAATTGCTGGCAGCCATCACGTCACATGTGGTTTGAGAATAAAGTCAGTGTGAAGGACAGCAGAGCTGAGAAATAGAGAATATTTGACCCCTGATTCCAGCCACATCTGAAGTCAGCCTCAAACCCCAACTACTCTGTATAAAAGTCAACAAATTCCCATTTTTTGCTCGTCAGTTTGAACTGGAATGTCATTTTCAAATTAGTTCTGATGAACACATAGGAGTTAGCACTAGTGCGGCCCTGCCAGGGGTTTGTTAAGACTTGTTCTTCCCAATGTTTCCTAACATTTTCTCCCCACTGTGGTATGCCCAATGGATCTTATGCCTCTGCAGAGCATGATTTCATAAACACATCTACAGTTTGATGACATCTCCAAATGACTGCAAGGATGTAAAGCATTATAATAATTTGTAATTTCTAAAAATATGTATTTATTTGACTGTTGGGTTTTACTTGTGGCACTTGGGGTCTTTGTTGAGTCATGTGGGATCTTTCCTGGTGTTGCATGGACTCTGGCTGTGGTTTGTGGGCTCAGTAGTTCCAGTACACAGGCTTAAGTGCCCCAAGGCATGTGGGATCTTAGTTCCCCAACCAGGGATCAATCCCCCATCCCCTGCATTAGAAGGCGGATTCTTAACCACTGGACCACAAGGGAAGTCCCAGTGATTTGCAATTTTTGCAATTAATTACAACGCACACATAAGGAAGGTGGCTATGGACTATGGCAGGTTAAATGGGTTGTCACTGGAGTCCTTTTTTCCCCCTAGAAGAAAGTATTTTGGAGTCCTTAGAACAAGTCCTGGTCTAAAGAGAAACATAGGGCTAACCTTCAAACTGTCTCATTTGCTTAAGTAAGTAAAATTGCAAACTCTAATAGTTCCATATTAGCAATAAATTACCAAACACATGCCATACATGAAACTGAATTCTGGGGATTCTCTGGGGGTCCAATGGTCAGGACTCTGTGCTTTCATTGCAGGAGGGCCCAGGTTGGGGCACTAAGGTCCCACAAGCAGTGTGGTGCAGCCAAAACAAACAAACAAGCAAACAAAAACTGACTTCAACATACCAGTGGATCGAGACACACATGGGTGATAACGGTTAACTGAACTGGGTCCAATCAATTCCCAAGCTACATGAGCTATCTTGAAAACGAATATATTTTTCATCTGTTACCTCTGGTCTAAATTGAAAAACACTTATTCTTTTCTGAAAAAGAGTTTATATTTGTCATCTTTCTCTCTTGAAGAATGGATATCCTTCGAGAATTTTTTTTTTCTTTTTTTTTTTTAGTTCTACCAGTTTATTGCTACCAACCCATCTCCCTCCACCCTCGTGCACACATGCTCAGTCATATAATCCCATGGACTTCAGCCCGCCAGACTCCTCTGTCCATGGATTTTTCCAGGCAAGAATACTGGAGTGGGTTGCCATTTCCTTCTCCAGAGAATTATTTTTTTATGGGCAAGATGGTACCTGTCTCTTGGATATTTGATGTTCAAATTGCTTTAGGAAAAAAACATATCTTTTGATTTATCTATTTTTGTTGTGCTGGGTCTTTGTGGCAGCGCAGGCTTTCTCTAGTTGCAGTGAGTGGCGGCTATTCTTTGGTGTGGTATTCGGGCTTCTCTTGTTGTGGAACACAGGCTCCAGGGTACTCAGGCTTCAGTAGTTGCAGAACATGGGTTCACTAGTTGCAGCACATGGGTTCAGTAGTTGCAGCTCCCAGGCTCTAGAGCACAGGCTCAATAGCTGTGACCCACCGGCTTAGTTGCTCCAAAGCATGTGGGATCTTTCCACCTCAGGGATTGAACCCATGTCTCTTGCATTGGCAATTGGATTCTTTACCAGCGAGTCACCAGGAAAGCCACATATATTTTTAAATCAATACAGCCTTTGTCTTCTCTCTGTCAAACCCTGAGCCAACCACTTTCCCTAGGCTGCCTGGGGAGGCATAGGAAAAGGAACAAACAGCGCAGAGAGACAAGGGGGAAAGAACTATGGGAAGTGGAGACAGACCCTTATGGTTAAAAGGCCAGAGGACCCCCATCACTCCCGAGTGAGCCAAGTCCAGAATGGTTAGGAGAGAGATGTTGCTTCAAAGAAGGGTTCTTGGCATAACGGATGATGAGGCTCCCAAACACCGTCCTGAATTCCAGCCCAGAGCTAGCCACCCCTTCCGTGGCAGCCTCAATTCTGATGAACTTGGCGGCTGTGTTGATGTCCCTTGAAATGGCACTGAAATGTATAACTGAATCGGGGACTTGCCTGGCAGTCCAGTGGTTAAGACTCTGTGCTTCCACTGCAGGGGTACCGGTTCAGTCCCAAGTTGGGGAACTAAGATTCTCACATGCCACAAGGTCTGCCTTCCCCTCCCCCCAGCACACCGCAAAAAAAAAAAAAAGAGAGAGAGACCCCAGAAAGCTCCCTTTCCCTTCTGCCATGTGAGGACACCAAGAGCAGATAACAGTCAGGAAGTGGCCCCTCACCAGTGATTCTGCTGGCACCTTGATCTTTGACTTTCCAGCCTCCTGAACTGTGAGAAATAAGTTCCTGTTGCTTATAAGCTTCCCCAGCTGTGGTATTTTGCTAGAGCAACCCAAATGGAATCATTCATCCCTGGAGTCCTGTGCCTACCTGAGCCCGTCACAGTGGCTGTAGGGATGAAAAGATCTGATTTGCCAGATGGTCTTTCCTAGAGCCCAGGGGTGGAGCCAAATCCTCCCAAACCCCAGAGATGGTCATAACTCAGAGATGGATTAGTCAGAGAAGGAAATCAGGGTGTCAACACCAATCAGAGGGCATGTAGATACTGGGAAGACCAAGACAGCCTATCATCTGAGGTTTGTTTTTTTTTTTAATTTATGTTATTTTTGGCTGCACTGGGTCTTCATCAGTGCACTTGGGCTTTCTCTAGTTGCAGAGAGCGGGGACTATTCTCTAGTTGTGGTGTGAGGGCTTCTCATTGCAGTGACTTCTCTTGTTGTGGAGCGTGGGCTCAGCACTTGTGATGCACGGGCTTAGTTCCTCCATGGCATGTGGGATCTTCCCAGACCAGCGATTTAACTGGTGTCGCTTTGCATTGCAAGGCAGATTCTTAACCACTGGACCACCAAGGCCATCCAAGTTCTTGATCCCAGAAGCCCTACTCGAAGGAAGAAGGATGAGGCAATGAGATGATAGGGAAGGAGCAGACATGATAGTGGTTAATGAAAACCAACCTGTTCTGCTTCTCCAAAGAGCTTGACGTTTCATAAGGTTCATTTGCTCTACCAGCCACACAGGACTAACGAGGGACACAACCAGTTCTGCCACAGAGGCCCATAAATAGTCAATATAGAAGAGGATTTACAAAGATGATACTTTATTTTAATGGGGCAGGAACTTAAGCTTGCAGTGAAACTTGTCTTTGTTTAGCCCTTGTACAAGGGGCTCAGCCCCTTGATATTCTGAGAGTCTTATTATAATACATCGAAGTACATCTCTCTTTTATTATAAAAAACAAAAATTTCCCCCTCTCCAGAGTACTATTAACAGTTTGGTGCATATAATGATAAGAATAGGAATATTAGTTAAAACACAGATACCATTTACTCTGTGTCGCATACTGCTCTAAGCACTTTCTATAGATTAACTCATTTTGTTATCGTGTCCAATCTTGTACTGCTCGCCACCAAACAGGCCAATAAAGCAAGAGATGAGTTGTGGGGGCAGAGAATAGTGACTTTAATCTGAAAGCCAGCCAATCAATAAGATGGTGGACTAGAGTCCCAAAGAACCATCTTCCCTCAGTTAGAATTCAGGCTGTTTTGTTTTTTTTTTTAATATTTATTATTTTTATTTATTTGGCTGCACTGGTATAGTGGGAAGTGGGATCTAGTTCTGCAACCAAGGATAGAACCTGTGCCCGCTGCATTGGGAGTGCAGAGTCTTAGCCACTGGACCAACAGGCAAGTTCCCCCAGTCTGCTTTTAAATGAGGAGGGAATAAAGTCCTAGATCCTAGATGGGGGTCAGACTCCTGAGGGGATATGTTAATTTCTTTCTTCCTGCAGCTGTTCACAGGCAAGCCTGGTCAGGATGTTTCCTGTGATCTAAACAAAGGTATTTTAACCTAATGCTCCTTATGTGGGAGGCAGGGCTCCTAGAGATGGGCCGTTATGTGTAATTTAAGCTTATAGGTGAACATCCATTTAGTGATTGATTTGTAATAGTATACAAAGGTTCTTCCCTCTTACAATTTTACCGTGATATGACATGGGCAATATCACTTCCATTTTACTCATGAGGAAATTGAACCTTTAAAGATTGCCTAAAGGTAGGGAGTTTGGAATGGACATGTACACACTGCTATATTTAAAATGGATAACCAACAAAGGACCTACTGTACAGCGCATGGAACTCTGCTCAATGTTTTGTGGCAGCCTGGATGGAGGGGAGTTTGGGGGAGAATGGATACATGCATGTGTATGGCTGAGTCCCTTCACTGTTCGCCTGAAACTCTCACAACATTGTTTGCTAATAGGCTATCCTCCAATACAAAAGAAAAAGTTAAAAGAAAACAGAGATTGCCTAAAGGGACTTCCCTGATGGTCCAGTGGCTAAGACTCCAAGAACCCTGGTCGGGGAACCAGATCCCACGTGCCACAACTAAAGATCCCGCATGCGGCTAACTAAGACCTGGCACAGCCAAATTAATTAATTAATTACTTTTTTAAAAAGATGGCCTAAAATCTCATAGCCAATAATTGAGAGAATTAACTTAAAGCCCAGACAACCGAGTTCCAGGGTATACAGTCTTATCTTCTACTAGATTTTTTAAATGCATACATGTTTTTTTTTTTCCATTGAGTTACAGTTCACATAAAATGACCATTTAGAGTGTTCAATTCAGTGGCATAGTACATTGTTGTGCAAACACCATTTCTGTCTAGTTCCAAAATATTATCGCCCCCAAAACATAATCCTGCACCCATTAAGCAGTCACTCCCCTTTCTCCTCTAGCTCCAGTCTTTGAAAAATGCTAATCCACGGTCTCTGTAATTTCTATGTTCTGAATGTTTCATATAAAGGGAATAATACAATGATACCTCTTCTTTCACTTGGGGTTTGAAGTTCACGTATGCTATACCATGAATCAGTACTCCTTTCTTTTTATGATGGAATATACTCCATTGTGTGTTTTTACCACAATTTTTTATTCATTCATGTACTGATGAACATTTGAATTGTTTCTATCTCTACTAGGGTTCTTCAGAGAAACAGAACTGATAGTGTGTATATGTATACAGAGAGAAATTTATTTTAAGGAGTTGGCTTATGTGACCGTAAGACTGGTAAGCTGAAATCTGCAGGTTAGGCTGGCAGGCTGGAGACAGGGGGAACAATAACCCCTGCTCGCTGCAACTAGAGAAAGCCTGTGAACAGCAGAGAAGACCCAGAGCAGCCATAACTAACTAAATAAATCGAGGGCACTCTGCTTTACTCAGCATCTACCAATGTAAATGTTACTCTCATCCAATAAACGCCTTCAGAGACACAATCAGAAGAGTGGTTGACCACATGTCTGGGCACCAAGGCCCAGCTCTGATGACACATAAAATAAACCTTTATACGGTGCTCTGGTTGCTGTGACTAGTGCTGCTAGGAGCATTTGTGTACAAGTATTTTTTGAGTCCTATTTTCAGTTCTTCTGGGTATATACACTTGGGAGTGGCATTGCTGGGTCATGTGGCAATTCTATGTTTAAGTTTTTGAGGAGCTGCCAAACTGTTTTCCACAGCAGCTGAACCATTTTACGTTTCCACCCAGTGATATAGAAGACTATATATGTATATAGTCTTTTAGCTTCCAAAAATGGGGTTATTCTACACAAACTCCAGTATGTCTGTGTGTTTTGGGAGCCTAATCCAAAGAAAGTGTTATGCAAGTGAATGCTTTTTAAAAAAAAATTATTCATCTGGCTACCCCAGGTCTTAGTTGTGGGACATGGGATCTTGTTCCCGGACCAGGAATCGAACCCAGGACCCTGCATTGGGAGCACAGACTCTTAGCTGCTGGACCACCAGGGAAGTCCTGCAAGTGAATGCTTTTATTTTTATTTATTTATTTATTTTTTTGGTGAATGCTTTTAAAAAAGCACATAGTTGTTCTTTTGTTTTGGGCCATTCCATGCAACTTGTGGGAACTTAGTTCTCCAACCAGGGATTGAACCCATGCCCTTGGCAGTGAAAGGGTAGAGTCCTAACCACTGGACTGACAGGGAATTCCTAAGTATGTAAGGAGTCACCACAATTTATCTCATTCCCCACTAGTAAAGATTTAAGCTGCTTTCAACTTTAACTTTTTATTATGAAAAATATACACAAACCAGGAGAATAGGACAATGAGGGTCCCTGTTTTCATAATCCAGCCACAATAATAAAAAATTCATAACTTCTCTTTTTCTATTTCTTTCCCTTCTCCTGTTGGACTCCTTTGAATCACATCCCAAATAATATGTAATTCATCTACATATATTTCAGAATTTATTTCCTAAAGATAATAACTCTTTCTTTAAACATAATCACAATACCCATTATCACACCCACATTAATTAGCAATAATTCCTTAATATCCTTAATTAAGCAGTTCATATTCAGAGTTCTCCTAATGCCTTGTACTTTAAAAAATATATATATTTTTTTGATGTGGACCATTTTTAAAGACTTTGTTGAATTTGTTGCAATATGGCTTCTGTTTTACTTTTTGTGTTTTTTTCAGTTGCGAGGTATGTATCTTAGCGCCCCAATCAGGGATCAAAATCCCATCCCCTGCATTGGAAGGCTAAGTCCTAACCACTGGACCACCAGGGAAGTCCCTGTCTGGTACTTTTTAATAGCTGGAATTGTCAGAGTACAAACAATTGGTGAATATATCTCTTAAATTTCTTTAAATGTATAGTTTCCCTCCCTTTTTAATTTTTCTTATACTTTATACATGGGAAAAAACCCACATTGCTTCCCATTTTTAAGACTGATGTTGAAATGCCGGAGAACTTCCTTGTTATTTTGTGTGAGGTCAGGGTAACCTCCCTCCAGGTGACCCTGTGAAGCAATCCTCCAACCTCCCCTTGAACTTTTGGCCCCCAGCTCTCTCCTGGGCTGTAGCAGGAAACAAAATCAAACACACGATAGATCACTGATACCTTAAGTTCGGTCAGTAATTCCTCTGCCCTTCCAGAGAAGGTGTTTTGAAACAGTTTGGTAGAGAAAGGAACTCTGGACTCAAATACTGACATTGAAATTGTCACTGTGGGGACTCCCCTGGCAGCCCAGTGGTTGGGACTCTGCTTTAACTGCCAAGGGCCCAGGTTCAATCCCTGGTTGGGGAACTAAGATCCTGCAAGCTGCACTGTGTGGCCAAAATAAAGGACTTTTTAAATGATACAAACAAACTTATTTGCAAAACAGAAACAGACTCATAGATTCAGAAAATGAACTTATGGTTGCCAGGAGGAAGGATGGGGGGAAGGGATAGTTAGGGAGTTTGGGATGGACATGCACACACTGCTATATTTAAAATGGACAACCACAAGGACCTACTGTATAGCACAGGGAACTCTGCTCAATGTTATTTGGCAGCCTTGATGGGGGCGGAGTTTGGGGGAGATTGGATACATGTATATGCATGGCTGAGTCCCTTTGCTGCCCGCCTGAAACTATCACAACATTGTTTATTGGCTAAACTCCAATATAAAATAAAAAGTTAAGAAAAAAAGGAAAACAAAGGACTCTTTAATAAAAAAGCTCACTGTAATGGGCGGAGTGGTTACATCCCCCCTTCCAAAAAGAAGATATGTTCATATCATCAGCCCCCAAAACTATTAAACGTGATCCTATTTGGAAAAAGAGTCTTTGCAGTAATTAAGTTAGTGATCCTGAGATCATTCTGGATTATCTGGGCCCTAAATCCAATGACAAGTGTGCATACTAGAGGCACACAGAGGAGAAGCCTAAGTGACCAAGGAGACAGAAACTGATGTGGCTATAAGCCAAGGACTGCCAACAGTTCCCAGGAGCTGGGAGATGTGGGGAACAAACTCTTCCCTAGGGCCTCTGGTGGGAGCACAGCCCTCCTGACACCTTCACCTCAGAGTTCCAGTTTTCAGAACTCTCAGAGAACACATTCCAATTGTTTTAAGCCACCACGCTGGCGGTAATTTGTTCCAGCAGCCACAGGAAGCTAATACAGTCACATCTTCAGATGGGAAAGGCAATTTGGAGAAGGAGAGTCCTGGCTTTCTATCTGTGACATAATAAGAAATATAGATGTTGGTCTCTGCCCCTGGTTCCTGACACAGAATTCCTAAATCCCTTGGATTTCCAGGGTGATAGATTGTCTTGTGTTCTTTTTTTGGTTTTTGTTTTCTTTTTCTTTTTTTTATAGACATATAAACAGACATAGAGAACAGACTTATGGACATGGGGAGAGGGGAGGAGAGGGTGAGATGTATGGAGAGAGTAACATGGAAACTTAACATTCAATTCAGTTCAGTTCAGTCGCTCAGTCATGTCCAACTCTTTGTGACCCCATGAACCGCAGCATGTCAGGCCTCCCTGTCCATCACCAACCTGGAGTCCACCCAAACCCATGTCCATCTAGTCAATGATGCCATCCAACCATCTCATCCTCTGTTGTCCCCTTCTCCTCCTGCCCTCAATCTTTCCCAGCATCAGGGTCTTTTCCAATGAGTCAGCTCTTCGCATCAGGTGGCCAAAGTATTGGAGTTTCAGCTTCAACATCAGTCCTTCCAATGAACACCCAGGACTGATCTCCTTTAGGATGGACTGGTTGGATCTCCTTGCAGTCCAAGGGACTCTCAAGAGTCTTCTCCAACCATAGTTCAAAAGCATCAGTTCTTTGGCACTCAGCTTTCTTTATAGTCCAACTCTCCCATCCATACATGACTACTGGAAAAACCATAGCCTTGACTAGATGGACCTTTGTTGGCAAAGAAATGTCTCTGCTTTTTAATATGCTGTCTAGGTTGCTCATAACTTCCTTCCAAGGAGTAAGAGTCTTTTAATTTCGTGGCTGCAATCACCATCTGCAGTGATTTTGGAGCCCCCAAAAATAAAGTCAGCCACTGTCTCCTCTGTTTCCCCATCTATTTGCCATGAAGTGATGGGACCAGATGCCATGATCTTAGTTTTTTGAATGTTGAGCTTTAAGCCAACTTTTCCCACTCTCCTCTTTCACTTTCATCAAGAGGCTCTTTAATTCTTCTTCACTTTCTACCATAAGGGTGGTGTCATCTGCATATCCGTACTTATATTACCATATGTAAAATAGATAGCTAGTGGGAATTTGCTGTATGGCTCAGGAACTCCAACTGGGGCTCTGTGTCAACCTAGAGGGGTGGGATGGGGAGGGAGATGGGAGGGAGGTTCAAAAGGGAGGGGACATATGTATACCAATGGCTCATTCATATTGAGGTTTGACAGAAAACAAAATTCTGTAAAGCAATTATCCTTCAAGTAAAAATAAAGAATTTTTTAAAAATATATATTATTGAGCTGCAACAGGTCTTAGTTTTGGCACGCAGGATCTTTGATCTTTGTTGCAGCATGTATGATCTTTAGTTGCAGCGTGCAAACTCTGAGTTGCAGCACACAGGATCTAGTACCCTAACTAGTAATGGAACCCGGGCCCCCTGCATTGGGAGGTCAGAGTCTTAGGCCCTAAATCACTAGGGAAGTCTCTGTCTTGTATTCTAAGGAGGTCACCTCTTAATGGACTGCTGGATGGGGACTGGTTACCACAAAGGCCAAGCTATGATTAGAAGCTTGGAATTTTCAGCCCCAATCTCCTATTCTTCAGAGAAGGGAGAGGGGCTGGAAATGGAGTTAATGAGCGATTGTGCTTACGTGATGAACTCTCCACAAAAATCCCAATGCTATGTGGTTTGGGGAGTTTCTGGGTTGGTGATCACTTTCATAAATCAGGAGGTCCCCAACCCCATGAAGACCCCATGGGTCCCCAACCCCATGCACCCTTCCAGACCTTGTCCTACATACCTTTTATCTGGCTGCTTTTCTCTAACCTTTATCACATCCTTCATTATAGAATAAACTGGTAAACATAACTAGGGCTTCCCTGGTGGCTCAGTGGTAAAGAATCCACCTGCCAATGCAGGAGATGCAGGTTTGATTCCCTGGTCCAGAAAGATTCCTTGGAGAAGGAAATGGCAACCCACTTCAGTTTTCTTGCTTGAAGAATCCCATGGAACCTGGTATATTATAGTCCATGGGGTCAAAAAGAGTCAGACATGACTTAACAAATGAATAACAAAAACATAACTGTTTTCCTGAGCTCTTTGAGCTGTTCTAGCACATGCTCAAATCTGAGGAGGGGTGTTAAGGGCACCTCAAACTGCAGCCTCGTCAGACATGAAGTTGTAGATATCCAGGGAATCCACAATTAGCATCCAAAGTGGGAGGTAGTCTCATGGAACTGAGCCTTTAACCTGCTACAGGGGAACGGGGGGTGGAATGCGTCTGTGCCAACTCTGGTTAGTGTCAGAATTGAATCAAACTGTAGGACACCCAATTGGTGTCACAGAGAACTGTGTGGTGTGCGGGGGGGAAAAATCCCACATGCTTGGCATTGGAAGTGTTGTGAGTGTGGTGGAGGTGCAGGAGTGAAGACATGCCAGGAGGAGAGTACCTTCCCGATACACTGCCAGGGAGACAGTCCCCCCTCCTGCCCCGAATGTCTACCGCCTGCCCCGTCACATATAAAGTGACGTGTTCTCTCAAAGCATCAGGGAAAGTAGTATTGTGGGGCCTAAGAGCTCCAAGCTCACACCAGATCAGCCTGGCAGATATGACTGCGAGTCTTTTCAGTCTGCCCTTTCTAGGACTTCTCAGTGATCCAGGGGCCAAGACTCTGAGCTCCCAACACAGGGGGCGTGGGTTTGTTCTCTGGTCAGGGAACTGGATCCCACATGCCACAACTAAAGATTCTGCAAGTCGAAACTAAGACCTAGCATAGCCAAATAAATAAATACATATTTAAAAAAAAGAAAAGAAAAACAAGTTCTTTCCTGGTGGTCCAATGGTTAAGAATCTGCCTTGCAATGCAGGGACGTGGGTTCGATCCCTGATTGGTGAACTAAGATCCCACATGCCGTGGAGCAACTAAGCCTGTGAGTCACAACTAGAGAACCTGTGCACTGTAATGAAAGCTCCCATGTCATGCAACAAAGATCCCGTGTGCCACAACTGAGGCCTGACACAGCCAAATGAATCAATATTTTTTCATAAAAAAATAAACAAACCCCCAAAACAAATAAACAAAAAAGCCCTGCCCTTCCTGTGTCTCCTCGCAGCCAGGGGAAAAAGTAAACTACAGAGATCTAGAGTCATTCGTCCACGGGTTCATTCATTTATCCAAAATATACTTCCTGAGTGTTCCCTTGGTGCCAGGCTATAGTCTGGTCATGCATTGCTGAATCAGAGCCAGCGCTAGGCTTCACAGAGACAAGGGACTAGGGGAAGACACACAGGTAAATCATGACAATACTGTGTGGTCAGTGTGGGCATGGTGGATATGGGCAGAGAAGAGGGTTTAACCCAGGCTAGTGTGGGAGATGCACTGGAGGCTTGGGGGTTGAAGGAAGAGGTATCCCCTGGGCTGCCTGTATGGTAGCCACAAATCACATGTTGCTATGTGGCTTTCAGAATGGAAGTTAATTAAAATCAAATAATGTTGAAAATTCAGTGCCCACTAGCCCCAATTTCAAGTGTTCAGGAGTTACGTGCATATTACAGAAGATTTCCATCTCTGTGGAAAGTTCTAGCGGAAGATGCTAAAGCCAAAAAAAGAGGGGTTATCCATGGCCAGGAGGGAAGGAATGGTGTCTTCAGCAGTTCGTATAAGACAGCCTTTGGACACGAAACACTACTATGGTTCCTGTTGAAGGCATCGAGGCCAGCTCCTATGGCGTCTTGAATTCCCTGCTAAGGACAACAGGGAACCACTGGAGCATTCAACTGGGTGGGTGATGGGTGACACCAGATTTGAGTTTTGGGGGAATGGACTGGAGGAGGAGCATGAGAGCAGGCCCAATCACGCGGTGGCTGCATTCCTCTAGAAACTGGGCCAGCCAAAGTGGTAGCAGTGTGGGTGGAGAGAGATCTAGGGCAAATGATCAGTAGATGGGGGTTGTGCAAGCAAGGGAGAGGGAACCAAACTTATGAGTTACTTGGTGAGCTTCCCAGGCGGCACAGCGGTAGAGAATCCACCTGACAATGCAGGAGATGAAAGAGACACTGGTTCAGTTTCTGGCAGTGGTCGGAGAATAAATTTAGGGTGGGATACTAGATCTGAGGGGCTTCCCTGGTGGCTCAGATGGTAAAGAATCCTCCTGCAATGCAGGAGTTTGATCCCTGGGTTGGGAAGATCCCTTGGAGGAGGAAATGACACTCCACTCCAGTATTCTTGCCTGGAAAAATCCAGGGACAGTGTAGCCTGGCGGGGCTACAATCCATGGGATCCCAAAAAGCCAGACAGGACTGAATGACTGTTCACACATGCCTGCTAACAAGTCCATTTGTCTGATGTGAACCTTTTTTTTTTTTAACCAGCATGGATAAAAATAAATCCATGGATAAAAAAATCCCCCACTCCCTTTGTTTTATTAACAATGAGAGAGAAGAGGCAACTGAAGCAAAGGTTTATCAGTCATGAGAAACTTACAGTCAAAGAACAAAGGACGGAAATGATCAGAGGTAGATTTCTGGGGACAAGGGGATGGGGGGGACTGTGTAGAGAAGGGCTTATAGCCAGAGAAGCCTCAGAACTTCAGAATAGCCCTTTAAAAGGTTTTAGTCTATTTTGAATCATATAAGTCTTAAAATATTGAACTGGCTGATTAACGTGACCAAATACAAAACTATCAAGAGTAAAAGTGTTGATGACATGACCAAATGTTTATGGATAGGAATTCAAAGGGAGTGTTCTCCAGGGGAGAGACATACTTTACTGGTGTTAACTTGAAGTGTTTGTACTCGAGTGGCTCAGTAACCTGGGACACCTCAATTCTTCATAACATCCCCACTATGGTTCACCATAGAACACTCTAGAAGGAGAAATCAGGGCTTTGATCCTGGAGGATACCCAGCTGAGAGCAGTGGGCAGTATTGTGGCTCCAGGGCAGGGAAGCCCTGTTGCCCAGCTCCCTTGGTGACTCAATGGTAAAGAATCCATCTGATAATGCAGGAGACATAGGTTTGATCCCCAGCCTGGGAAGATGCGACATGCTATGGAGCAACAAAGCCTGTGCAGCACAACTATTGAGCCTGTGCTCTGGAGCCTGGGAGCCACAACTGCTGAGCCCATGTGCTGCAACTACTGAAGCCGGCTGCCCTAGAGGCTGTGGAAGTGAAAGTCACTCAGTCTTGTCCGATTCTTTGCAACCCCATGGATTATACAGTCCATGGAATTCTCCAGGCCAGAATACTGCAGTGGGTAGCCGTTCCCTTCTCCAGGGGATCTTCCCAACCCAGGGATTGAACCCAGGTCTCCCGCAATGCAGGCACATTCTTTACCAGCTGAGCCAGCAGGGAAGCCCCTGTGCGCTGTAAGAAAGAATAGCCTCCACTCATGGCAACTAGAGAAGAGCCCTCTCAGCAACGAAGACCTAGCACAGCCAAAAATAAAGAAAATCACTTTTTTGCTTAAAGCCTCTTGCTTTTTCAACTCCTCCTCTCCAATCCTTAACAGCACCACTCACTCAAAAATGGTTCTCCCTGGACTCCCTGGTGGTTCAGTGGTTAAGAATCTGAGTTTCCAGTGCAGGAGGTACAGGTTCAGTCCCTGGTCGAGGAACTAAGATCCCACAAGCTGTGCTTCATGGCTAAAAAATAGAAAAAAAAAGTTCCCCTTGCCACTGAAGTCAAGGTTCTCGCCAAAACAGCCCCACTCATCATGACCTGTTTTATTCTTTATAATTCTGCAACATAGACTCCAAATTCCATATTCTTCAAATATTTCTCAATGTCTCTCATTTTATTCCTTCTGTTTCCACTCCTAGAAATTTTAACAACTCTCCCTCATTCTCCCTGACTCATAAAACTCCGATAAACCAGCTATATTTTTGGAACACATGTTAAAATAAAGTCATAGCTATAAAGTCCATGTGGATATTACTCTCCATCATCTAAAATCATCTCACATATCACCTGTGGCATGTCTACCACATTTTAGAAAATACTGCCTTAAAATGCTTATTCAATTTGCTTTTCCTTTATTTTTTTATTTTTTTTAAAATTTTTTTATTAGTTGGAGGCCAATTACTTCACAACATTTCATTGGGTTTTGTCATACATTGATATGAATCAGCCATAGATTTACACGTATTCCCCATCCCGATCCCCTCCTCCCACCTCCCTCTTCACCCGATTCCTCTGGGTCTTCCCAGTGCACCAGGCCCGAGCACTTGTCTCATGCATCCCACCTGGGCTGGTGATCTGTTTCACCATAGATAGTATACATGCTGTTCTTTTGAAACATCCCACCCTCACCTTCTCCCACAGAGTTCAAAAGTCTGTTCTGTATTTCTGTGTCTCTTTATTGTTATATATGCACTTGTCTTATTTCTCCTAGTAAACTCTCGGCTCCAGACAGCAGATACTATCTTCCTCACTTGGGGGATCCGGAAGCATCTAGATAAAGTATCCCAGAAGTCCAGAAGCTCATTGAGTAAACAGTTTTTCCTTTTTTGTTTTTTGGCTGTACTGCAACGAGGCATGTGGGACCTTAGTTCCCCAGCCAGGGGTCAAATCCACACCCCCTGAAGTGCAAGTGCGGAGTCTTAACCACTGGACCACCAGGAAATTCCCATAAACACTTTTTTAAATCAATAAATCCTCTAGGCCACTCTTGCCTTTTGAGATGGCCCATATTCTGTGGAGTGTGTTTCTCTCTAAATAAATCCCCTTCTTACCTATCACTTTGTTTCTCACTGAATTCCTTCTGCACTGAGACACAAAGAACCTGAGCCTCAGTAAGTCCAGACACCAGAATTCTTCATTACAGAGGAGGTCACAGTTCAGCCATCACCTCCTGATGCCAGATGATCTCTGGACTGAAGCAATTTGGTCCCTGCAGGCACCCTGATCTTAATCAGCAACCTGGGCCCTAGGCTATAAGACTCCTCACAGGTCCCCTTGTCCCCCAACTCTGGGTTGGAACACACAGTTTTGAGGGCACTACCCCACTGTGGCCCACTTTGCCTGGCAAAGCAATAAAGCTATTCTTTTTTACTTCACCCAAAATGAAAAAATAAAACAAAGCCTCCATTTTATATCAGACTCTGTAAGTAGTGTGTTCTTAGATACTCAGTCCTGTGTGACTCTTTGTGACCCCAAGGACTGTAGCCCGCCAGGCTCCTCTGTCCATGGGGACTCTCCAGGCAAGAATACTGGAGTGGGTTGTCATGCCCTCTTCCAGGGGATCTTCTCTAGCCAGGGATTGAACCCGTGTCTCCTGTGTCTCCTGCACTGCAGGCGGATTCTTTACCTGCTGAGCCATTGGGAAATTACTAGCTAGAAGTAAAAATAAAATCAGTAATGAAATTTGGCTTAAAATATTTTCAAGGGGATGTGAAGGGAGGCTCAAGAGGGAAGGGATATATGTATATGCAAAGTGAGAGAGTAAAAAAAAGGGGCTTAAAACTTATTATTCAAAAAACTAAGATCATGGCATTTGGTCCCATCACTTTATGGCAAATAGATGGGGAAACAGTGACAAACTCTATTTTCTTGGGCTCCAGAATCACTGAAGATTGTGACTGAAGCCATGAAATTAAAAGATGCTTGTTCCTTGGAAGAAATGCTATGATAAACCTAGGCAGCATATTAAAAAGCAGAGACATTACTTTGCTGACAAAAGTTTGTCTAGTCAAAGCTATGGTTTTTCCAGTGGTCATGTATGGATGTGAGAGCTGGACCATAAAGAAAGCTGAGAGCTGAAGAATTGATGCTTTTGAACTGTGGTGTTGAAGATTCTTGAGAGTTCCTTGGACTGCAAGGAGATCCAACCAGTCCATCCTAAAGGAAATCAGTCCTGAATATGCATTGAAAGGACTGATGCTGAAGCTGAAACTCCAATACATTGGCCACATGATGCGAAGAACTGACTCATTTGAAAAGACCCTGATGCTGGGAAAGATTGAGGGCAGGAGGAGAAGGGGACAACAGAGGATGAGATGGTTGGATGGTGTCACCGACTCAATGGACATGAGTTTGAGCAAGCTCTGGGCATTGGTGAAGGACAGGGAAGCCTGGCGTGCTGTAGTCCATGGGGTCGCAAAGAGTCAGACATGACTGAGCGACTGAGCTGAACTGAACTGAACTGAACGCTGACTCACGTTGCTGCACAGCAGGAACTGACACAACATTGTAAAGTAACTATACTCCAATTTAAAGAATAAATTAAAAATTTAAGACTTTTTAAAGAGCAGTTTTAAGTTTACAGCAAAGTTGAGGGGAAGAAACGGACATTCCCTACAAACTTCCCCTCCTCACATGTGCACAGCTGCCCCTATTATCAGCAATAGACTTTCAGAAGACTAGAAGCCTATCTTTTCTTCCTTAATCCTCTGTTAAATCTAGAGGGAGCAAGAGAGAGGGAACAGAAGGTGATTTGACAAGACAGAAAAAATGTGGATAAAATAGCTGTGAAAAGATAAGCAAAAAGCAAAGAAGTAAAGGAAAGGTATACCCATCTGAATGAAGAGTTCCAAAGAATAGCCAGGAGAGATAAGAAAGCCTTCCTCAGTGATCAGTGCAAAGAAATAGAGGAAAACAATAGAATGGGAAAGACTAGAGATCTCTTCAAGAAAATTAGAGATACAAAGAGAACATTTCATGGAAAGGTGGGCACAATAAAGGACAGAAATGGTATGGGCCTAACAGATGCAGAAGATATTAAGAAGAGGTGGCAAGAATACACAGAAGAACTATACAAAGAAGATCTTCACCACTCAGATAATCACGATGGTGTGACCACTCACCTAGAGCCAGACATCCTGGAATGCAAAGTCAAGTGGGCCTTAGGAAGCATCACTATGAACAAAGCTAGTGGAGGTGATGGAATTCCAGCTGAACTATTTCAAATCTGAAAAGATGATGCTGTGAAAGTGCTGCACTCAATATGCCAGCAAATTTGGGAAACTAAGCAGTGGCCACAGGACTGTGGCCATTTCATTCCAATCCCAAAGAAAAGCAATGCCAAAGAATGCTCAAACTACCACACAACTGCACTCATCTCACACACTAGCAAAGTAATGCTCAAAATTCTTCAAGCCAGGCTTCAACAGTATGTGAACCGGGAACTTCCAGATGTTCAAGCTGGATTTAGAAAAGGCAAAGGAACCAGAGATTAAATTGCCAACATCCGTGGGATCATGGAAAAAGCAAGAGAGTCCCAGAAAAACATTTACTTCTGCTTTCTTGACTATGCCAAAGCCTTTGACTGTGTGGATCACAACAAACTGTGGAAAATTCTTCAAGAGATGGGAATACCAGACCACCTGACCCGCCTCTTGAGAAATTCATATGCAGGTCAGGAAGCAACAGTTAGAACTGGACACGGAATGACAAACTGGTTCCAAATCAGGAAAGGAGTACATGAAGGCTGTATATTGTCACCCTGCTTATTTAACTTATATGCAGAGTACATCATGAGAAACACTGGGCTGGAGGAAGCACAAGCTGGAATCAAGATTGCCGGGAGAAATATCAATAACCTCAGATATGCAGATGACACCACCCTTATGGCAGAAAGTGAAGAAGAATTAAAGAGCCTCTTGACGAAAGTGAAAGAGGAGAGTGAAAAAGTTGGCTTAAAACTCAACATTCAGAAAACGAAGATTATGGCATTTGGTCCCATCACTTCATGTCAAATAGATGGAGAAACAATGGAAACAGTGACAGACTTTATTGGGGGGGGCTTCAAAATCACTGCAGATGGTGATTGCAGCCATGAAATCAAAAGACACTTTTTCCTTGGAAGGAAAGTTATGACCAACCTAGACAGCATAGTAAAAAGCAGAGACATTACTTTGCCAACAAAGGTCCATCTAGTCAAAGCTGTGGTTTCTCCAGTGGTCATGTATGGATGTGAGAACTGGACTATAAAGAAAGCTGAGGGCCAAAGAATTGAAGCTTTTGAACTGTGGTATTGGAGAAGACTCTTGAGAGTCCCTTGGACTGCAAGGAGATCCAACCAGTCCATCCTAAAGGAAATCAGTCCTGAATATTCATTTGGAGGACTGATGCTGAAGGTGAAATTCCAATATTTTGGCCACGTGATGGGAAGAAATGACTCATTGGAAGATTCTGATGCTGGGAAAGATTGAAGGTGGGAGGAGAAGGGGACGAGAGAGGATGAGATGGTTGGATGGCATCCCCGACTCAATGGATATGAGTTTGAGTAAACTCCAGGAGTTGGTGACAGACAGGGAGGCCTGGCGTGCTGCAGTCCACGGGGTTGCAAAGAGTCGGACACGACTTAGCTGAGCTGAAAGGATGTGGAAAAGGATAAGTGTTAGGGCTTTCCTGGTGGCTCAGTGGTAAAGAATCTGCCTGCCAATACAGGAGACACAGGTTTGATCCCGGATACAGGAAGTTTCTCACAAGCCTTGGAGCGACTAAGCCCATGAATCACACATGTGTCACACACAAGCCCACAACACTGAGTCTGTGCTCTAGAGCCTGGGAACTGCCACTTCTGAGCCCACAAGCTACAACTACTAGAGCTCCTCAACAAGAGAAGCCACCACAATGAGAGAAAACCTGTGCGCAGCCACAAAGACCCAGCATAGCCAAAAACCAAATAAATCAATAAAATTATTTTTTAAAAAAGGAAGGCAAGTATTAGTCATTTGGGAAAAGGGAAACAGTCGTCTTCGTACTTATGAGGATCTCGATGATCTCTGCTAACACAGAAGGAAGAGTCTTTTCCATTTGTTGAAAAATCCAGCCTGACTACATCAAGGTGCTCAGGTTCACCCACCCAGGGCTCACCTTGGGGCATTCCAGCCTTCATAGATTCCCCCTGCCAGTTAGCTTCTTATAGAATCACAAAGTAGGAACTTGCCTGGTGGTCCAGTGATTAAGACTCCATGTGTTCTAATGCAGGGAGCCTGGGTTCAATCTCTGGTCGGGGAACTAAGATCCCACTTGCCATGAGGCGTGGTTAAAAAATAAAAGAATCACAAAGATCCACAGAGTGAAACTGGCAGATATGTGCTCTCATGAAAAGTAGGAGCTAATCATCAGATCCTTCTTGTAGGCCCTTCCTGCCAAGAACATGGACTTTACGTTCAAGGACCTGTTTGTTAGTGAGGTTAGGTGAGGGAGTTAAGTGTAGCTGTTTGGTGGGTACATTTATTTACTAGAAGTTCGGAGACTAACAAGTAGGGTGTGGGGAGGAAAGTGAGAGGAGAATGATCTTGGAAAGCTGGTTTGGGAATCATCTGTGAAGGGCCTTGTAGACCAATCCAGGGAATGTGACTTCTAACCTGGAGTGTGCATGCGTGCTAAGTCGCTTCAGTCGTGTCTGACTCTTTACGACCCCATGGACTGTAGCCCTCCAGGCTCATTTGTCGATAGGATCCTCCAGGCAGGAATATTGGAGTGGCTTGCCATTTCCTCCTCCAGGGAATCTTCCTGACCCAGGGATCGATCCTGCATCTCCTGTATTGGGAGGCGGATTCTTTACCACTGCACCACCTGGGAAGGACAGAACTGACAAACCTAGAGCAGAAGTGACAAACTCAAAATCCCACAGAGACCAGGCATGTCGATGAGTGAAGCTGACCAGGTAAGTGAGGGCGGAGGCAAAATGGAGCATTCCTGCCGTGTCTTAAGGGCAAAGCTATTCTCACATCCAGCATATTGTTATCAGGTGGGATGGTTGGCCCAGCGTGGACAGATCTTCCAGTTTCCTAGAGAGGCTGAAAATCCAGGGGTGTGTGTGTGTGTGTGTGTGTGTGTTTGGCCACACCTTATGGCATGTGGGATTTTAGTTCACTGACCAGGGATCGAACCTGGGCCCCTTGCAGTGGAAGTTTGGAGTCTTAACCACTAGACCACCCAGGAGGGCCCCACATGTATCCTTCCTATACACTCTCTCCCCTCACCCTTCCCTAAACTGAAAGCTGAAGTGTGGACAGATGATCTCTAAAGCCAAAGGACAGGAAAGTTTACGAACCCACCTGCCAAAGCAGGAGACCCAGGTTCAATCCCTGGGTTGGGAAGATCCCCTAGAGGAGGGCATGGCAACCTACTCCAGTATTCTTGCCTGGAGAAATCCCACAGACGGAGGAGCCTGGTGGGCTACAGTTCATGGGGTTGCAAATAGTAGGACATGACTGAAGCGACTTAGCACGCACAGGTCTTGGGAGCAGACTAATTTTACCCATGACCGTTTTGGAGATAAACTCCGCCACCCCTGGGCTGAGCACATAATTAAAATGAAAAACATACAGAGTGTGGCGCTCCACTCTTGAGCAGGCGGATTTGGGAAACTTGGAGCCAAATCCTCTTTTGTTAACAGCAGAGAACCCGGCTCCCAGAAAGGCTGTTTCATGAAGACGGACATGAGAAGTGGCTTCAGATTCATTTCACGGTCTCGGTGGTGGTGCAGCTGGTAACTGGGTCCAAGGAAGGATGCCCAGGGGAGGTGCCAGTGAAGGAGAGGGAGGGCGACTCACTTCAGAGAATTTTTTGAACAGCCAAACAAGTGCTATTTTAGGGATTTTTTTTTTCCCTTCCGTAGAGCCTTCTGATTTTGAAGTGCTGTATTTTTGGGTCTGGGCGCAGGAAGTGGCCCTGAGGAGCGGCAGAGCTAAGCCTCCCCTCTCTGGCACCGCCTGGGAGAGCCCCCATGGGATGAGGGTGAGGTTGGGGCAGTCAGGCAAGGGTTAGGGAGGAGAGACCCAGAACAGCTCCAGGAAATGTTTGTGTTTCTCCACCGGGGAGGGAGGACAAACAAGCTTTTTTTTTTTTTTCGTGCCTTCTGAGTAGCTTCGCTTAATGCTCCAGCTTGGAGAGAATCCGAAGAGAAAGAGAGGCTGGAAAGAAAAATCCACTCTGGGGCAGGTCCCAACAACTCCTCTCCGGCGCAAATTTCCTCGGATCAGCCAGCAGCTTCCCAGAAATGACAACTTGGTGAAGTCACCTGTGTTTCCAGGCCCTGGGGTGCGACAGGCTTCGGCTCTTGAGCCAGGAGGTTGGGGGTGTGGGTTGGAGATGGACCGCTTGTGATCCAGCCTCCACTGCAGTGTTACATTTCCTGGCTGAAGTTTCTGTTCTCTGTGGGGCGCCTGCATCCATGTACACGTGCTGTACCTGCCTCCCACGGTGAAGACGTTGGAAACGGCACGGCCCGGCACACGGAGCACTGGTCCTCTGTTCACCATGGCCAACAGGTCGTGCTGCCTCATCCAGGGGTACCACATGCCCGAGGTGATGCCGCCACTGCTAATCCTCGCCTTTGTGCTTGGCATCCTGGGCAATGGCGTAGCGCTCTGTGGTTTCTGCTTTCACATGAAGACCTGGAAGCCGAGCACTATTTACCTGTTCAACTTGGCCATAGCCGACTTCCTTCTGATGATATGCCTGCCCTTTCGGACAGACTACTACCTCAGACAGAGGCAATGGGCATTTGAGGATATTGCTTGTCGAGTGGCGCTCTTCATGCTGGCCATGAACAGGGCTGGGAGCATTGTCTTCCTCACAGTGGTGGCTGTGGACCGGTATTTTAAAGTGGTCCACCCCCACCATATGATAAACACCATCTCCAACTGGACTGCAGTTGGCATCGTCTGTGCCCTTTGGACCCTGGTCATCCTGGGGACTCTGTATCTTCTGATGGAGAATCATCTGTGTGTGCAAGAGAAGGTCGTAGCTTGTGAGAGCTTCATCATGGTGTCGGCCAACGGCTGGCATGATGTCATGTTCCAGCTGGAGTTCTTTCTGCCCCTTGGCATCATCTTGTTCTGCTCCTTCAAGATCATTTGGAGCCTCAAGCAGAGGCAGCATCTGGCCAGGCAGAGTCGGATGAAGAAGCCTATTCGTTTCATCATGATGGTGGCGGTGGTGTTTATTGCCTGCTACCTGCCCAGCGCGTTGGCCAGACTGTATTTCCTCTGGACAGTGCCTTCCAGCGCCTGCAATCCATCCGTCCATGTGGCCCTCCACGTCACCCTCAGCTTCACCTACATAAACAGCATGCTGGATCCCCTGGTGTATTATTTTTCAAGTCCCTCATACCCCAAATTCTACACCAAACTCAAAATCTGCACTTTGAGACCTAGGTGTCCAGGATGCTTCAAGAGGCCAGAGGGGATGCCCACTTCCAACCTTTGTTGCAACAGTTGCATCAGTGTGGCAAATAGCTTCCAAAGCCAGTCTGAGGTGCAGTGAGATCTTCAAATGTGACAGATGGCACCAGGACAGACAGACAGACAAAATCAAGGAGGTTGGATTGGTGACTTAGAAATACTCCATGCTGAGGGGTGGGGAGCCTTGAAAATGCCATTCTTTCTTAACTGTACCCTCCTCACTCTGTTGGATACAAAATTCGGATCACTATGCCTTTTTGGAAGGTTCCACTTGAGAAGTGAGTCAGTTGCATTTATATAATGTGATTCTAATGACAGAGGTGTGTGTGTGTGTGTGTGTGTATGTGTGTGTGTTGGGAAGAGCTTGGCCCCTGAGTAATTTTAAATGGCTCAGGTAATATGTACTAATGTTTAAATCTGTCATTCTGTCATGTTCTCTCCCTGGGGGAGTCAGCGAATTTAATGACCCATCCTCTGATCTTATATCCTTACTTTTCTTGGAAAATAGAAACTGGGGTAAGTCAATATTTTTATTTCAGGCAGAGGGAGGCTCTTTAGAGTGGGATGTCTTGACCCCAAAGATTTTCATATTCCCAGGGCCCCTCTCTACTTTTCTGACTACTCAGGAGCCCAAGAAGAATGACAGCAAAAACAATATGCTGCCACCTTTTCGGAGCTCCACGTTTTTCTGCAAGTATTTGCATTTCAAAGAAGGTACTCAAGGATATGTTTACTTGTCCTGATTTTTCCAGTGGAAGCTGAGCACTTGAAAAAGTCCTATTAACCTTTGGGAAGTGCTAAGTCCAGCAAAATTGCTTGTAATGTGACTATGAGTTTAAATTATTCAATCATTTGTTTTCTACGTATTTACTGAATTAATGTTCTGTGCCAGGTACTTTGCTAGTGTCCCTTTGACCCGGAGGGTCCTTAGTTAACTTGTGTGTTTGGCTGGGGAGGGGGCAAACAGAGAAGTTAATGACCTTCACCATTATGATGACTATAGTTTCTAGACCTGTTCTCTACAGACACTGGTGTTTTCCTTTTGTTGTAGGATTCTATACAAACACCAAAGAGTGGAAAAGGCAGTAGGCCTTGTGTACATGAATTTTCAAATATGCCCATGGGGTCCTCAGAATGAGATGATTGTATGAAATGACATGCTGCTTCTGCCCTGGATTAGGGGGAGAGATGCCAAGCCGATCTTAGCTCCGTTCTCAAGTCACAAAGCAGTGAAAGTGTTTTTGGCTCCTCTCTTTACACGTTCTCAAATTCCCAGGGGATTCTCTGCAATTAAGACCCTTGCATGCGTGCTAAGTCGCTCCAGTCGTGTCCAACTCTTTGTGACCCTGTGGACTGTAACTCACCTGGCTTCTCTGTCCATGGGGATTCTCTAGGCAAGAATACTGGAGTGGGCTACCATGCCCTCCTCCAGGAGATCTTCCTGACCCAGGGATCGAACCTGTACCTCCTGTGGCTTGTGCATTGCAGGCAGATTCTTTTCCGCTGGGGAAGCCCATTAAGACCCTTAACCTGCAACTAATACCAGTGTTGCATTCTTTGGCCTCAAAACACCCATCTAGGCTGTCCCTGGCCTTCCCAGGTAGCGCAGTGGTAAAGAATCTGCCTGCAATGCAGGAGACCCAGATTCCATCCCTGGGTCATGAAGACCCTGGTGAAGGAAATGGCAACCCACTCCAGTATTGTTGCTTGGGAAATCCCATGGACAGAAGCCTGGCGGGCCACAGCCCATGGGGTCACAAAGAGTTGGACATAACTGAGTATGCACATATGTATATATACTGTTCCTATTAACTCATTTTTAAGGGGCACTGCACAGCCCAGGGATGGAAAACATGGGTTGTACAAAGTAGATGAATCTAAGTTCAAATGCCAGCTTAGCCACTTACTAGATGTGTGATCTGGGGGCGGGTTTTATTTAACCACGTTTAGCTTGAATTTCCTCATCTGTCAAACAGGGGTAACAATAACATTGACATCAGAAGGTCTTTGGGGGACTCCATTGGTGGCTTAGCAGTACTGGTAAAGAATTGGCCTGCCAATGCAGGGCACACGGGTTCAATCCCTGATCTGGGAAAATCCCACGTGCCATGGAGCAACTAAGCCCGCACATCACAACTACTGAGCCCAAGCGCTGCAGCTCCTGAGGCCTGTGTGCCTAGAGCCTGTGCTTCACAACAAGAGAAACCACTGCAATGAGAAGCCTGTGCACCACAAGGAAGGGTAGCCTCTGCAACTAGACAAACCCCGCGCAAAGCAACAAAGACCCAGCGCAGACAAATAAAAAGTGATTAAAAAAGAAAAAAGGAAGGTCGTTGGGTGGATTCACTGAATGGAAGATCCTGAAGCACAGGTACTTTGCTTCCTCTTCGATCCTTAGAGTCTACAAGTGTGAGTGCACACAGTAGGCGCTCAGTAAATATTTGAATGAATGAGTAAGTGTATGTGAAGCATAAGTGCATTGCCTGGCAGTAATGCTCAGTGTTCTGATGTATTATGTTAACACGTTTTACACATAAAGACCCTGAGGCCCAGAAGCCATTTCCCCTGGTGTTCAGCGCCTGTAAGGAGCTCCTCTGCTGTCACTGTTAGTTCCCCTGCTCCCCAGATTCCAGGGGAGAAGTGAAAGCAACGATTCTATCAGCTTCAAAGAACTCCAGATAAAAATCTGTGAAAAACCTGCACTTCTGCTTTAAGCTCTATTCTTAGTTCACTCTTTCCTGGGCTGCCCCCTTGTTGCTCCATCTTAATAAAAACAGATTCCAAAAGAAAGCCCGTATCCTGTGTGTCATCCTATGTCAAAAGAGTCATGAGACTTTACCCTCCAAGAGAAAAAAAGTCCAAAAAATCCAGGAGCTCATGGTAGGCTGAAAGTGTTAGTCGCTCAGTCGTGTTTGTCCAACTCTTTCAGACCCCGTGGACTGTAGCCCACCAGGCTTCTCTGTCCGTGAGATTTTCCAGGCAAGAATACAGGAGTGGGTAGCCCTTCCCTTCTCCAGGGGATCTTCCTGACCCAGGGATAGAACCTAGGTCTCCTTTATTGCAGGCAGATTCTTTCCCGTCTGAGCCACCAGGGAAGCCCTGGTAGGCTGAGGTTCTCATTAAAAAATAGCAAGAACAAACTGAAAGAAAGATCCAGACCCCAACCACAGTCTTGATTCTGATTTGCTTCTTCCAAATTCATAGAATGTGATAAAACATAAATATTATCAAGAAGCCTTCTTCAGAAATTGTAAGGAAGTGATGTATAGCTTTGTTGATGAAACTTTGTTTCAACTACCTGGAATAGGGAAATGTCATCGATGTAGAAGAAAATGTTGTCTCCTCTGACTCAGGGTCTTTCAGGAAAAGTCACATAAAAGTGAGAAGGGATAGTAGACCATTATTGTTCACAAATTCTATGGAAAAAAATAAGAGGTACTTTTTATTGGTGCTGACTGTGAAAATTTAGATTCTGGACTACTCTCAGAATGGGTTTCCTTACCCTTTCCTACAACTGACATGGTTAAGATGGTGTCTGAAGTCACTAGAGTGCAGGGGCTGCTGGGGTGGGATTAGAACTCTGGGCACAAGGGGTTAAGTCAATGACTAAAGGTTCCATAGCAAGGTGGGGAGGTGGACACATTGTGATGCACACTCTCAGCTTGCTGCCTTCTGGGTCTTCTAATTCACAGATTTCCAATATGACGCAAGACCCCACCATCTCAGTGAGTCCATAAATGGCTTCAGGATTAGCTATCTAATTTGAAACGCCAGTGCAAAGAGAAAATGCGAGGTCCCTCATTCAAAAAGCATAAAGCATTTCAAGATAGTGACAGCAGGGCATAAACTAAACACAGTACCCTGCTGAACTCATCCATGAAGCTGGAGCCCTACATTTTTAAAACTAATTGATTGATTGATTGACTGATTTTGGGCAGTGTACTGGCTTAGTAGTTGGCACACAGGCTCAGCTGACATGGCTGGGATCTTCCCGGACTGGGGATCGAATCCATGTCCCCTGCATTGGCAGGTGGATTTTTAACCACTGGACCACCAGGGAAGTCTGCTGCTGCTCCTAAGTTGCTTCAGTCATGTATGACCCCATAGACGGCAGCCCACCAGGCTCCTCTGTCCCTGGAGTTCTCCAGGCAATAATACTGGAGTGGATTGCCATTTCCTTCTCCAAGGGAAGTCTGGGGCCCTACATTTTATATAGACAGAGTTTGTGATGGAGCAGCATAAACAGATGGGCTCAGAGATGGGCTTACTCTATATTCAGCTTCCAGTGATGATACAGTTTTATTCATTCCCTCTTTCAAGGCACATTCAAGGTACATTCATTAGGTACCAGCTCTGTACCAGGCACAGTGGCAACCCAAGTGAAAAACATAGCCCTCACCCCGTGGGTTCCAATGTGGAAACCAAAGAAAAACTAAATTTACCGTTCAGGGTATCTGCAGTGAAAATGGTAAACTTGGGGTTCTACAGAGAAGCCAGGGCCCTTAATCCTGGTTGAGGGAACTGCAGGAAGGTCAATGGGACTGGAATGGAAAGTCTAGGCTGGGCCACAACAACCTGGTAAGAGGGGAAGCTGTGAGATCTCCCTGGGTGAGAAGGGTCTGCTCACAGTCTTTCCTGACAGAAGATTCATGAATAGACTTGCAGATCCCTTTCTTTTTAGACAAGAATTCAATGTATTTCATTACAGAAGCACGTTATGTTTTCAATCAGAAATCAAGGAACACACAGATATGTAAAGTAAGAAGTAAAAGTCTTCCTTTATTTCCTCTTAATCCAATTTCTAGAGGTGGTGACTTTTAACATTTGGAATACATACATACTTGCATAAAGGTAATGAATCTTTCGTCTTGTTAAAGCAAGATAGAAAGATAGAGTTTTGCAAGGTATTTTATCATGAACAGTTTCCTATGTCAGTGTGTGAATGCTCAGTCGTGCCTGACTCTGTGACCCTATGGACTGAAGCCTGCCAGGTTCCTCTGTCCATGGGATTTCCCAGGCAAGAATAAGGGAATGGGCTGCCATGCCCTTTTCCAGGGGATCCTCCCAACCTAGGGTGCCATGCCCTTCTCCAGGGAATCTTCCTGACTCAGGGATCGAACCCAGGTTTCCTGCATCTTCTGCATTGGCAGGCAGGTTCTTTACCACTGAGCCACCTGGGAAGCCCTTCCTAAGTCAGAATAGATATCAATTTCCTTTTTGAAATTGTATCTCATTGTGTAAATGAGCCACATGTAGTTTATTCAACTAACAGACATTTATTTCTAGTTTTTCTCTATTGCCGCTATGCTATGGTGAACATACTGAATGATATATCTTTGGGTTGTGTCAAAACTTTGGAAGATAGATTCTTAGACATGGAATTGCTAAGTCAAAGGCACACTGGGTGAGGTCACGTGCACAGTGGCTGAGAGAACCCTTGGAGTTACATCTTGGGCATTCCAATCCTATCTCCTTTTTTTACTAGCTGTGTGCCCTTGAGAAAATTACTTAACCTCTCACTGCTTTATTTTTCTTGTCTGTGAAAGAATAGTACCTATGTATACTACCTATCTCTTAAAGATGTTCTGAGCACTAAATGAGTTTAGCTGTATAAAGCCCCTACAATTGTGACCAACATCCAGTTCAGTTCAGTGACCAACATCCAGCCGCTCAGTCGTGTCCGACTCTTTGTGACCCCATGGACTACAGCATGCCAGGCCTCCCTGTCCATCACTAGCTCCCAGAGCTTGCTCAATCTCATGTCCATTGAGTCGGTGATGCCATCCAACCATCTCATCCTCTCTCGTCCCCTTCTCCTCCCACCTTCAATCTTTCCCAGCATCAGGGTCTTTTCCAATGAGTCAGTTCTTCACATCAGGTGGCCAAAGTATTGGAGTTTCAGCTTCAGCATCATTCCTTCCAATGAATAGTCAGGGCTGATTTCCTTTAGGATGGACTGGTTGGATCTCCTTGCAGTCCAAGGGACTCTCAAGAGTCTTTTCCAACACCACAGTTCAAAAGCATCAATTCTTTGGCGCTCAGCTTACTTTATAGTCCAACTTTCACTTCCATACATGTTTACTGGAAAAACCATAGCTT
Source organism: Cervus elaphus (assembly GCF_910594005.1). Lineage (NCBI taxonomy): Eukaryota > Metazoa > Chordata > Mammalia > Artiodactyla > Cervidae > Cervus > Cervus elaphus. The sequence goes on along the minus strand of NC_057819.1, from coordinate 19,770,670 downwards.
TAACTAGATGGTCCTTTGTCAGCAAAATAATGTCTCTGCTTTTTAATATGCTGTCTAGGTTGGTCATAACTTTCCTTCCAAGGAGCAAGCATCTTTTAATTTCATGGCTGCAGTCACCATCAGCAGTGATTTTGGAGCCCCCCAAAATAGTCTGTCACTGTTTCCACTGTTTCTCCATCTATTTGCCATGAAGTGATTAGACCAGATTCTATGATCTTCGTTTTCTGAATGCCGAGTTTTAAGCCAACTTTTTCACTCTCCTCTTTCACTTTCATCAAGAGGCTCTTTAGTTCTTCACTTTCTGCCATAAGGGTGGTGTCATCTGCATATCTGAGGTTATTGATATTTCTCCCGGCAATCTTGATTCCAGCTTATGCTTCTTTCAGCCCAGCATTTCTCATGATGTACTCTGCATATAATTTAAATAAGCAGGGTGACAATATACAGCCTTCACATACTCCTTTCCTGGTTTGGAACCAGTTTGTCATTCCGTGTCCAGTTCTAACTGTTGCTTCCTGACCTGCATATGGATTTCTCAAGAGGTGGGTCAGGTGGTCTGGTATTCCCATCTCTTGAAGAATTTTCCACAGTTTGTTGTGATCCACACAGTCAAAGGCTTTGGCATAGTCAAGAAAGCAGAAGTAGATGTTTTTCTGGGACTCTCTTGCTTTTTGATGATCCCACGGATGTTGGCAATTTGATCTCTGGGTCCTCTGCCTTTTCTAAATCCAGCTTGAACATCTGGAATTTCCCGGTTCACATACTGTTGAAGCCTGGCTTGAAGAATTTTGAGCATTACTTTACTAGCGTGTGAGATGAGTGTTATTGTGTGGTAGTTTGAGCATTCTTTGGCATTGCTTTTCTTTGGGATTGGAATGAAAACTGACCATTTCCAATCCTGTGGCCACTGCTGAGTTTTCCAAATTTGCTGGCATATTGAGTGCAGCACTTTCACAGCATCATCTTTTCAGATTTGAAATAGTTCAGCTGGAATTCCATCACCTCCACTAGCTTTGTTCGTAGTGATGCTTCCTAAGGCCCACTTGACTTTGCATTCCAAGATGTCTGGCTCTAGGTGAGTGATCACACCATCCTGATTATCTGGGTGGTGAAGATCTTCTTTGTATAGTTCTTCTGTGTATTCTTGCCATGTCTTCTTAATATATCTTCTGCTTCTGTTAGGTACATACCATTTCTGTCCTTTATTGTGCCCACCTTTCCATGAAATGTTCTCTTTGTATCTCTAATTTTCTTGAAGAGATCTCTAGTCTTTCCCATTCTATTGTTTTCCTCTATTTCTTTGCACTGATCACTGAGGAAGGGTTTCTTATCTCTCCCTGTTATTCTTTGGAACTCTGCATTCAAATGGGTATATCTTTCCTTTTCTCCTTTGCTTTTTGCTTCTCTTCTTTACTCAGCTATTTGTAAGGCCTCCTCAGACCACCATTTTGCCTTTTTGCATTTCTTTTTCTTGGGGATGGTCTTGATTTCTGTCTCCTGTACAATATCACGAACCTCTGTCCATAGTTCCTCAGGCACTCTGTCTATCAGATCTAATCCCTTGAATCTATTTGTCACTTCCACTGTATAATCATAAGGGATTTGATTTAGGTCATACCTGAATGGTCTAGTGGTTTTCCCTACTTTCTTCAATTTAAGTCTGAATTTGGCAATAAGGAATCCATGACCTGAGCACAGCCAGCTCTTGGTCTTGTTTTTGCTGACTGAATAGAGCTTCTCCATCTTTGGCTACAAAGAATAGAATCAATCTGATTTCGGTATTGACCATCTGGTGATGTCCATGTGTAGTGTCTTCTCTTGTGTTGTTGGAAGAGGGGGTTTGCTATGACCAGTGTGTTCTCTTGGTAAAATTCTATTAGCCTTTGCCCTGCTTCATTCTGTACTCCAAAGCCAAATTGGCCTGTTGCTCCAGGTGTTTCTTGACTTCCTACTTTTGCATTCCAATCCCCTATAATGAAAAGGACATCTTTTTTTGGGTGTTAGTTCTTGAAGGTCTTGTAGGTCTTCATAGAACCATTCAGCTTCTTCAGCCTTACTGGTTGGGGCATAGAGTTGGGTTACTGTGATATTAAATGGTTTGCCTTGGAAACGAACAAAGATCATTCTGTTGTTTTTGAGATTGCATCCAAGTACTGCATTTCAGACTCTTTTGTTGACCATGATGGCTACCCCATTTCTTCTAAGGGATTCTTGCCCACAATAGTAGATATAATGGTCATCTGAGTTAAATTCACCCATTCCAGTCCATTTTAGTTTGCTGATTCCTAAAATGTTAACGTTCACTCTTGCCATCTCCTGTTTGACCACTTTCAATTTGCCTTAATTCATGGGCCTAATATTCTCGGTTCCTATACAATATTGCTCTTTACAGCATCAAACTTTACTTCTATCACCAGTCACATCTACAACTGGGTGTTGTTTTTGCTTTGCCTCTGTCTCTTCATTCTTTCTGGAGTTGTTTCTCCACTAATCTCCAGTAGCATATTGGGCACCTACCTACCAGCCTGGGGAGTTCATCTTTCAGTGTCCTATCTTTTTGCCTTTTCATACTGTCATGGGGTTCTCAAGGCAAGAATACTGAAGTGGTTTGCCATTCCCTTATCCAGTGGACCACATTTTTTCAGAACTCTCCACCATGACCCATCAGTCTTGGATGGCCGTACATGGCATGGCTGATAGTTTCATTGAGTTAGACAGGGCTGTGGTCCATGTGATCAGATTGGTTGGTTTTCTGTGATTGTGGTTTTCAGTCTGTCTGCCCTCTGATGGAGAAGGATAGAGGCTTATGGAAGCTTCCTGATGGGAGAGACTGACTGAGGAGGAAACTGGGTCTTGTTCTGATGGGCGGGGCCATGCTCAGTAAATCTTTAATCCAATTTTCTGTTGATGGGTGGAGCAACCAACATGGAGTAGCTCTATTTCTTTTTTTAAATTATTATTATTATTTTACTTTTGGACCATGCTCTATAGTAGTGCCCTGACCAGGGATCAATCTCATGCCCCCTGCATTAGAACTGTGGAATCCTAACTGCTGGACCACCAGGGAAGTCCCTGGAGTATCTCTACTTCTATTAACCCTTATTATTATATTGTATTAGCTCTTATTAAAACCTTGATGCTGCTGCTGCTGCTGCTGCTGCTGCTAAGTTGCTTCAGTCGTGTCCAACTCTGTGCGACCCCACAGACAGCAGCCCACCAGGCTCCCCCATCCCTGGGATTCTCCAGGCAAGAACACTGGAGTGGGTTGCCATTGTCTTCTCCAATGCATGAAAGTGAAAAGTGAAAGTGAAGTTGCTCAGTCATGACTCTTCGCGACCCCATGGACTGCAGCCTACCAGGCTCCTACATCCGTAGGATTTTCCAGGCAAGAGTCCTGGAGTGGGGTGCCATTGCCTTCTCTGTAAAACCTTGATAGATACCACCAAATTTCTCAACAAAAAGGCTGAACCAACTTAGACTCCCCCAGTAGTGTATGAAAAAGCCTTCTTCCACACTCTCACCAATGGGCCCTTGTTTGGTTGGTTTGTTTAACAAGCATTTTTTTCATCTTTCTTTTTGTAAAAACCAAGCAAAAACTTTCACTTCTTTAAAGTGATGAAGTCTGGCTTATCAGTTTTGTTTGTGTGTGTGTTTGATGTTGTACCTAGAAAGGCTCTGCCTAAGCCACGGTCATGCCGAATTACTCTTAGGATTTCTTCTAAGAGTTTTATGTCTTATGTTTAGGTTTGTAATCCATTTTGAGTTCATTTCTGTGTCCAGTTCAAGGAAAGGACCCAATTTCATTCATTTGCCTGTTTAGTCATCCAGTAGCACTTATTGAACAGATGATTCTTTCTCCCACGGATTTGTCTTAGCACCCTTGTTGAAAATCAGCTGACCATAGGACTTCCTTGGTGGTCCAGTGGCTAATGCAGAGGGCCTGGGTTCAACTCCTGGTCAGGGCACTAGATCCCACATGCAGCAACCAAGAGTTCACACGTCACAACTAAAGTTTCCACATGCCGCAACGAAGATCTAAAATTCCAAGCACCACAACTAAGGCTCAGCACAGCCAAATAAATAAATAGATACTAAAAAGATGAAGAAAATCATCCGACCATAAATGCAAGATTTTTGAACTCTCAATAATCCCACTCTATTGACCTATACATCTGTTCTTATGCCAGAATCACACTGTCTTGATTATTATAGATTTGCAGTTAAGTTTTGAATTGCAAAATGTGAATCCTCCAACTTTGTTCTTCTTTTTCAAAATTATTTGGTTATTCTGGTTTGCCCTCAGACTTTATATGTTAAATTTAACAGTGTTTCAAAACTCTGAAATCCCCTTCTCCTTTCTTTTACTGTCTCTGCTAGTCAGTATTGCCAGCTTCCTCTGCCCACTAGCTTTCGATTTCTCCTACTTTATCCTCTTCTCGAGAGGTCCAAAGGTCTCTCATTTCCCAAATGTACCAACTCAAAGTCATTTACTACCTACAGAGTCCAGGTCCCCCCAAATAACACCAGTGAACTGTGCTTCCTGAACCCCCATCCTTATGTGGCCCTTCCCTGTGAAATATGGACTGACTTGGTGACTCGCCTTGGCCAGTGGAATGTGGTGCAGGTGATGTTCTGGGATCTCCGAGCCATGGCATTAAGAAGGTCTGCATCTCTGTGCTCCCAATGCCAGGGGCCCAGGTTCGATCCCTGGTCAGGGAACAAGATCCCACATGCCACAGCTGAGTGTTTGCATACTGTAACTAAAACCCGGTGCCATGGAAGGAAGAAAAGAAGGAAGGGAAAGAGGGAGAGATAAAGAAAGAGAGTCTGCTTGTGTGCTTTGGGAAATGTTGAGTAGCCTTGTCAGAAGTCCAGCATACTCAGTGGAAAGAATATGTGAAAAGGCTGTGTACAGGTGCCATAGAGACACAGACCATATGAAGAGGAAGAGATGTCCAGGCACTCCAAGTGGCATGCGTGAGCCTCCCTGGCATCTAAGAGACCCCAAATATAGACTGACTAGCTAAGTTCAGTCAAGCCATGATAACACAATGGCGACTCTTTTTTTTTTTTTTTTTAACAGTGACTGTTTTAGGCCACTAAAATCTGTGGTGGTTTTTGAAATAGTAATAGATCACTGAAACAGAAACAGCTACGTTCAACGACAAACAGCGAGAGTGCCGAATTCTAACCACTAGACCACCAGGGACAGATGAATAAACAACAAAGCTCTACTGCACAGTATAGGGAGATATACTCAATATCTTGTGATAAATCAGAGTGGGAAAGAATATGAAGACTATATACATATATATATATATATATGTATAGCTGAGTCATTTTGCTATACAGGAAAAATTAAACACAACATTGGGTTTCCCTTGTAGCTCAATTGGTAAAGAATCTGCCTAACAATGCAGGAGACCCGGGTTCGATCTCTGGGTCAGGAAAATCCCCTGGAGAAGGAAATGGCAACCGGCTCCAGTACTCCTGCCTGGAGAATCCCATGGACAGAGGGGTCACAAAGGGTCGGACACAACTGAGGGACTAAACCGCTACCACCAAACACAACATTGTAAATAAACTATACTTTAATAATAATAAAAAAAAAAAGACAAACCATGAATTACTTAACCTCTCTAAGCCTCAGGTTTCTGATCTGTGACCATAACAGGGCAACTCCTCATGGGTTTCTGAGAGGATTAAATGAGATCATGTATATACAGCTCTTAGCCGCATGTCTGGCACAAAGCAAGCAGTTGATAAATGAAAGCTATTGTTATTTTTAATTTTAAAAAGTAGTTCCATCCTGCTCTGGGGCACATTCCAGTTGTGATAAGAGAACTAAGAAGGGAGATTTGAGTTAATGGTGAAAGTCATAAATGTTAAGTGGAGTTCCCCCAAACTTGGTGGAATCACTGCCTGAGCTGTTGAAATGAATCACTAAAACAAGTTTCTGTACAGCTCATGCACTAGTAAGAAAAAAAATAATAAATGCATAAAAGGAAGACAGGAGCAAGAAAAAACATGCCCATGACACAGTAGTAAGACTGGGAATTCCACAGCAGGGCCAGGATCCAGGGAGTCCAGGATCGACACTCTTTCTGAGCAATTGTGAACTTGGGTTTAGAATCCTAGGGTGTGAGAGCTGGAAGGGATCTGGAAGATGGTCCCATCTTCCACATTACACATGGGAAGTTCAGGGGTTAAGAGGTTTCATGGGTAATGATGGAGCCAGAGAAAAGCATCCAGGGCCTCCAACTTCTCTCTCTCTCTCTCTCTTTTTTTTTTTTCAAATGAAGCAATATCCATTCTTGTTCTTTCCTAATTTTATCCAAATATTATGAAATTATAAAACTTTCAAAGGTGGACAGAGCGGGGGAAGGGGAGGGTGGGACGAACTGGGAGAGTAGCATTAACATGTATACACTACCGAGTGTAAAGCTCAGTGCTCTGTGATGACCTAGAGGGGCGGGAGGCAGGCTCAGGAGGGAGGGGACATAAGTATATTTATACTTAGAGCTGATTCACATTGCTTACAGCAGAAACTAGCACAGCGTTGTAAAGCAATCAACCTCCAATTAAAAATTTTTTAAAGTAATAAAAATAAACATAAATAACAGTCTATGAGGGGAAAAAAGAATTAGGGGATTGGAATTGACATACACACTATGTATAAAATAGGTAACTGATGAGAACCCACTGGGCGGCAGAGAACTCTACTCAGTGCTCTATGGTGATGTAAATACGAAGGAAATCCTAAACAGAGGGCATATATGTGTCCTGATGGCTGATTCGCTTTGCTGTGCAGTAGAAAATAACACAACATTGTAAAGTAACTATATTCCAATAAAAATTAAAAACAAAACAGAAAGAAAATCTTACAAAGGGAAGATCCCTTGCAAATTCCAGCTCCCGGAAATAACTACTGTGAATAGTTGGATTTTCTGACTCTTAGCCAATAAAGGCCCTTAGGGTTACTTTCTGAATGTCACTGACAAGTCCACATTCATCTGAGAAGGGAGCAGGATATTGACAAGCATCAAGGATCAGAAACAAATGCTAGTCATTTCACTTGAGTCTTACTACACCCACACAATGTGACCTCAATCTGGTTCAGCCTTACAGATGGGGCAATAATATAATAAGAGGCAGTGTAGTGTTTTGGTTAGGGATTCAGGCTCTGAAGCCAGTGCCAGATTCAAATCTTATGATCTGTGTAGCATTGACTATATATACGGCCAACTTCTCTGAGCTTCACTTTCCTCATTTCGAAATAGAAATCAGTAGTAGTCCCTACGTCATGGGCTGCAGTCAGGGGAAAATAAATGAATGTATTAAAGCGCTGAGCATGCCACCCAACATGCAGGAAGCTCTCCCTAACGTGACTGCCAACATCATCTTCATCATCGTCTTCGTCAAGTGCCACTGCTTCCTACGTGAGCCTAACATTAGATCATCTTGACTCCCGTTTACTGGGAGGAGTCTACAAAGCCCTATGGCAGAACCTGGGTGTAAAACTAAAGAAACAAATGTCTGGAAAAAAAAAATGTCTGGGACTTCCCTGGCAGTCCAGTGATTAAGACTCTACACTTCCACTGCAGAGGAAGCAGGTTCGATCCCTGGTCCAGGAACTAAGATCCCTCATGCCGCATGATGTGACCAAATTTTCAAAGATAAAAATAAACAAATGTCTTAGTTCTTACTCAGAGTAGAAGCAACACAGCTGAGAACCTCTTGCACAGCAAGAATTCATCAAACCAAAATATTCCAGGGTAGAAATGTTTTGTAAGGATTTATATCCCCAATTATACTGAAAAGCAAGAAAATGATGTGTGAAATGGTGACCTTCTGCAAGGCACAGTTCAAAGTCTTCTTAGGTCCTCAAGGTTAATTTTGTAAAAACAGAGGTTTTTAAAATATCACGCACATTGGGCTTCACTGGTAGCTCAGTGGTAAAGAATCTGCCTGCCAATGAAGGAGACATGGATTTGATCTCTGATCAGGAAAGATCCCATTTGCCATAGAGCAACTAAGCCCGTGGGCCACAACTACTGAGCCGGTGCACTAGAGCCTGGGAACTGCAACTACTGAACCCAAGGGCCACAAATACTGAAACCTGGTGCCCTAAAGCCTGTGTTCTGCAACAAGAGAAGCCAAGGCAAGAAGAAACCTGCGCACCACAACTAGAGAGTGGTCCTCACTCAAAAGCCAGAGCAGCAATGAAGACCCAGCACAGCTAAAATTAAGTAAAATTTGTTTAAAAATAAATTTATAAATAAATAAATAAAATTTTTAAAAATCAAAAATATCATGCACATTGTGAGGGAGGTTGTATATGGGGACAGCTGGTAAACAGGAACTCACTGTACTTTCTGCTCAGTTTTGCTGGGAATTTAAAACTGCTCTAAAAAATAAAGCTTATTAATTTTAATAAATCACCTCCTTAACAATAAATTACTTACTTGAGCATGGAGGCATCTCAAAATCTAACACAAACAAAGGAAAAACCCAACTTATTGTAACATACCACTGGCAACCCAAACTGGGTTCAAGTTTTCAAGTATCTTATGAAATGGCATGCTGTTCTCAAATAGCTTCCCCCCACCCCCCCTTAGCTGGGAATTAATTGCAGCATTCTGGTTTAGAAAGTCAATCCATGCTTGTACAGAGAAGATGGCCTGGAAACATCAAATGCAACACATCTGTCCTCATAAAATACTGGACAATTACTATCCTCTTGGCCTTCCATCCCCCCTCAAAAAAATCACACACACGTTACCGTTTCTTAAAACACATGTCTGCAGATATTCCATGCAAATTCGTCATGTTTCTGTTGAGCACAGTAAATTAATATTGCTGTTGTTGTTTTGTTCATTATGCAAGACAACCACATGACTGTGAATTGATTCTCCGGTGCTAAGTATTCAGTATACATGCACGCAGGCTTACACATTTCAGTAATTCACAATGACAGTCGGCTTGCCCAAACATATTCTTTACATTTAGAAAATTTTGTGGGTTCCTGTCTCCCCGGGGGATTTTTTTTTTATTACTTGTTTATGCAAACAGCAGATTGCATAAGAGCCTTGCTGGCTTCTTTTTTTTTTCTTAAAGCGATTTCGTAGTTTCCTGGTAACCATTCAGTCATCTGTTTCAACACTCTGACATGACATAAAGGCGAGCGCTGAACCATAGGTTCGCCACTCAGACACACACCTCGTTCCCTGAGCCTTGGCTAGGTGAGCTGCTCCCTGGCGCCAACGCGATTCACTCATGAACCCTTCCCACCTGCAGAATCATTTTCTGAAAATAGGGGAGAAGAACTGCTGTGTGTTCCGCGATGACTTCATTGCCAAAGTGCTGCCGCCGGTCGTGGGGCTGGAGTTCGTGTTCGGGCTCCTGGGCAATGGCCTTGCCCTGTGGATTTTCTGCTTCCACCTCAAGTCCTGGAAAGCCAGCCGGGTTTTCCTGTTCAACTTGGCCGTGGCTGACTTTCTCCTGATCATCTGCCTGCCATTCCTGGCGGACAACTACGTGCGGAGGTGGGACTGGAAGTTTGGGGAGATCCCGTGCCGGCTCATGCTCTTCATGTTGGCCATGAACCGCCAGGGCAGCATCATTTTCCTCACCGTGGTGGCCGTGGATAGGTACTTCCGGGTGGTCCATCCCCACCACGCCCTGAACAAGATCTCCAATCGGACGGCGGGCATCATCTCCTGCCTCTTGTGGGGCATCACCATCGGCCTGACGGTCCACCTCCTGAACAGAACGAGGTTGATCGAGAATCAGGGTTCGAAACTGTGCAGCAGTTTCAGCATCTGTGATGCCTTCCGCTGGCACGATGCCATGTTCCTCCTGGAGTTCTTCGTGCCCCTGGGCATCATCCTGTTCTGCTCGGTCAGAATCGTCTGGAGCCTACGGCAGCGGCAAATGAACAGACATGCCAAGATCAAGCGGGCTATCAACTTCATCATGGTGGTGGCCATTGTCTTCATCATTTGCTTCCTGCCCAGCGTGGCCGTGCGCATACATATTTTCTGGCTTCTGCGCAAGGCTGGCACGGAAAACTGTGACATCTATCGTTCAGTGGACCTGGCGTTTTACATCACCCTCAGCTTCACCTACATGAACAGCATGCTGGACCCTTTGGTGTACTACTTCTCCAGCCCATCTTTCCCCAACTTCTTCTCCACCTTGATCAACCGCTGCCTGCAGAGGAAAGGGCCGGATGAGTCGGATAACAACCGCAGCACCAGCGTCGAGCTCACAGGGGATCTGAGCACTACCAAGAATGTTCCCGAGGCTTTGATGGCCAATCCCAGCGAGCCTCAGAGCCCCTCTTATCTGAATCCAGTCTCCAGTTAAAAAAGTTAAGCCAAGAAGGGAGATGATCATCAAGGACCAGGATCTCTGGAGAAGCAGTTTGGCTGGTGCACGGAGTAACAGAGCCTTGGTCTGTGGTTTCCCAGAACTTCCAGATTCAGAGAAGCAGATTTAGGGCATTGGTGTGGCAGCGTGGGCTGCTTGCCTATAGAGTGTCTCCACAGGAAGCTTGGGGAATGGAGGATGAAGCTCCAGGTGTCGAGACTTCTGTTCCATCTTGGACACTTGCAGAACTGAAGATGGCAAAACTGTCCGCATTTCTGCTGCTGGAGTGTTGAAGCCACAGAGAGGCCCACTGGCACCTGGCGCTCAACTGGCCTCTTTCTGTCACCTGCCTAAGACTTGTTTGGTTCTCAGCTCCTGGGGCAATGTCTAGCTTCTTGTGGGCTCCCACTGGGATAAGGAAAGCTGTGACTGGAGGGGAATTATTGCATCTGAAGGGAGCCCAGGCATCATGAAACAAGCCAGGAGGTCACCTGGGTTCGGTGGAGCCGATCCTTCTTTCAGCCATGATTTGGCAGAAACGGACCAGATAGAGAGATTCATGAACTTCGGTTAGTATCTGAGTTTCCAGTGGTGGTAAGAAGGGGCTTCACCCCAGGAGGGACTGAGCAGAACAGTGTTACTAAGCAAAAGGAAATGACATTTATGTTACAACCTGCAGCCAATCCATTCCTCTTCTGTTTACACTAATTTGAAGGTTGAGCAGTTAAAAAGGCTCCAGGGAGAAAGCAGCTTCCCTCCTCTGTTTGCTTTTATCACTCAAAGGGAAATGCTGCCCTATGGTTAGCGGGAGGAAAGATTTCCTCCTGGTTCATTTGCTTGTGTTTCTGTTCTTATAAGAAATCTACCCCTTCAATAAACTTTGATATGAGACTCACAGTCTGGTGTTGCATGTGTCTGGGTGATGGTTCACAGACATGGACTTCTTACTTAAGCGAAGACCTTTATGGGTTGTTAACTGTGCCCTGGTAGAAAAAAAAAAAAAAATACCACATACTGTAAAGTGTAAGAAAAGGATGTGGAATCTGAGCCGCAACATGAGGTAGTTAAGTCAAAAATTACATATGCGTTAGAACAAGGATGGGAAAGAGTAGGGAATAAAGAAAAGTGATTTAATCTGGAAGGGCAGTACAGACAGGATTACAAGAGCACTTTGCTTTTGTTTAGGGGGTGGTGAATGCTGCTATTAGTATTTGTGTATCAAAAAAAGGAATCTGGCCAGGCTGGGATTTTTGCATAGGAGGGGGAAGAGAGAACTTCCTACAGAATGGTTTCAGTTCTGAATGCTGAGAAGGAAAGGAGATGTACTGGTTTGAGGTGGTGATCAGTCCAAGTTTCTGTTACATGCTCATTTCCACTCATTGTTCTTTAGCAAGATGAGGCTTGCTTTGACATAGTGACTTGGAGGCCGATAAGGAAGGCAGATACTTGGACTCCTGGCCCCAGTGGAATGGCAGAAAAGGAAGAAAGATGGATATTTTGAGGTTCTGAAGTGTTTTCTGAGCAGTTTGCTTGTCTGATTTTTCAATTAACTCCTAGAGACTGAAAGTTAAAAGCTGAGATCATCTTTCTTAAAGAGGAAGAGATGAGGAGAGAAGAGCTCAGAGGAGAGTAGGGATTCCCCTAGACTCAGATGCATGAGTCAGCAGGGAACCCGTTTGTGAAACTCCGATTTGTTCAGAACACCCGAACAACTCACATTTGTCCTTTTGTTCATTCATCCCATCAGCTTGATGCTGAAAGCTCAGTTTCTCTGTACACCAGTGCCGAATCAAAACTGGGAGACAGAGATTTGGGTGAAGTAGAAAAGAATAGCTTTATTGTTTTGCCGGGCAAAGGGGGCTAAAAGCGGGCTAATGATTTCAAAACCGTGTGTCCCCACTTGGGGAAGACAGTGAGAAGTTTTACAGTAACTGTTCAAAGAGGAAGGCATGATCAGCTTGTGGACATTCTTCTGATGGGTTGGTGGTGAAGTAAGTGGGAGTCAGCACCATCAGCCTTCACGTATGGTGTCTACATGCTGGTGGGGACCATAACATCATTAATTGTTAACTTCTCTGACCTGGAGGGGGTTTCAGTATCAGCAAAATGGCTCAAAGATATTGTCATATGTTTCCCCGATGGGGAAACAGGACCTTGCCCCAAGGCTGCTCTTGACTGTTTCTGCCTGGTGTCGCATCTCCTTCCTTCTCTAATTGACAACTGCTTGAGTCTGCCCATCGGAACTCAGGGAAGTTTGTGGAGGCTGAATGAAAGCTGTTTTTTATAATCAAGGAAATGGGGGACACAGAAAGTCCTTGTGCCCAGGAGCCCCACAGGGCCCTGCTTGGCATCAAGTTTTTATGTATTAAGCACCAACAGTACTGTGGCATTCTGAGTGGTTGGTGGAAACAGAGCAAGGAACAAGTTCCCTGGGGCCCTCTTCTCCTACAACTTACATTCACACTGGGGAGGTGGCCAGACAAGAGATAAACAAATAAACGGAAAGGAAGCCTGGGATGACTGTGAGGACCATGAAGCCAACAAAGCAGGATGACAGACTAAAAAAGGCGTGGTGCTGGGCTGACTGGGATGTGACCGAGAGCTGAGCCATGAATGACGAGATGGAGCAGACAATGCGAGAATCTGGAGGAAGGGCATTCTAGGCAGAGGGGATGGTAAATGCAGAGGCCCTCGGGTGTGTGAGTCTGCTAATCTCCCAGGACTGTCATAACAAAGTAACACAAAGTTGGTGGCTTAAAAAAACAAAGATTTGGGATTTCCCTGGTGGTCCAGTGGTTAAAAATCCACCGTCCAATTCAGGGGACATGAAGGATTCAATTCCTGGTTGGGAAAGTAAGATCCCATGTGCCACAGGGCAACTAAGCCCACACTTTGCAACTAGAGAGAAGTCCGTGCACCACACCAAGATCTGACACAGCTGAAAATGAAAATAGATAAATACTGGGGGAAAAAAGGCAAAATAGTATTCTCAGACAGTTCTGGAGCCTGGGAGTCCAAATCAGGGGGTCAGCAGGATCGATTACTTCTGGATGCTCTGAGGAGAATCCACCTTGTGCCTCACTCCAAGCTTCTGTGGGGTATCACATTCCTGGGCCTGCAGACACATCACTCCAGCCTCTGCCTCCATCTTCGCATTGTTATGGACCAGGATTCTTGGCCTCCTTAATCAATAGAAATTGATAAGTGGCCAGACAAGAAATTCAGGCAAGGCTTTATTAGGACCCTTGTGCCAGCAAGGTGGGGAGTGAGAGCAAGTAACAGGTTCTCTTGCTGGCTTGCTCCTTGAAGAGGGGTGAGCTTGTTCCTTATATGGGGTGAAGATAAGGTGTGTTCAGGGGTCATTCCAGAGGGGTGGCTTAGATGGTTTGCGACCCCTTTCGTGGTGATGTGTGCAGGGGGCATGCACGTCACCCTGCTTTTGATCCCACCTCTTCATAAGTGGCAGTTGGGTTTTGGTCTTTTTGTATCTTTTTGTTCATAATTTGTCCCAACTGCACATGTACACAGTTATTTTTAGTCCCCTGTAGCTTCTTGTATTGTGTTGCTGGAGGAGACATTTGTCTAAGTGTGAGAACTGCAGCAAAGGGTCCCAAGTCCCCAGCTGTCTCAACATGCCTTCTTTTCTCCTTGTCTCTGTGTCTTCTCCTTTTCTGTCTCTGATACAAACACTTGCCACTGGATTGAGGGACCACCCTAACCCAGGAAGATCCCAGCTCGACATCCTTCCCTTAATTACATCTGCAAAGATTACATCTGCAAAGACCCTTGTTCCAAATAAGGTCACATTCTGAGATCTTGGGTGGACATAGCTTTTGGGCTAAGTCAACCCACTGCAGTGAGGAACAGAGGTGAGGTCAGATGACTGGGTACAGTGAGTGTGAAGTCTTCTACCCAGTGAGGTAAAAAACCCTGTTGTGTGAAAATAACAAAAGATTTGAGAAAAAGATCATACCATATTAAAGGAAAAAGAGGTTAAAAACAAGATAGGATCTTTGTTCTCTTTGAAAGTCTGTCTATGTATATATACCTGGAACAGCAGATTAGAAAAACATAAATTGCAGCCTTAACTTTGATTCTACCTGGGTGATGAGGTTAGAGATGATTTTTGCTTGTCCATCTGACTTTTCCTTAGTATCATCTTCCTATCATCTTCCTTGATCATCAACAATAGTTATTAAGAGAGCAATCTCCTAAAGGGAACCCTTCTACACCATTGGTGGGAATGTAAATAGGTGCAGGTACTGTGGAAAACAGTATGGGGATTCCTTAAGAAACTAAAAATAGAGTTACCATGTGATACAGCAATCCCGCTCCTGTGCATATATCGGAGGAAACTCAAATTTGAAAAGACACATGCACCCTAATGTTCACAGCACCACTATTCACAATAGCCAAGACATGGAAGCAATCCAGTGTCTGCCCACAGATGAATATACAATTCAGTGTGCTATATACAACAGAATATTACTCAGCCATAAAAAAATGAACTAATGCCATCTGCAGCAACATGGATGGACCTAGAGATTATTATATGAAGTAAGTCAGTCAGACAGAGAAAGACAGATACTGTGGATAACATATGTGGAATCAGAAATATGACACAGATGAACTTATTTATGAAACAAAAACAGACTCACAGACATAGAAAACAAATGTATAGTTACCAAAGCAGAAAAGTGATGGGGGAGGGATAAATTAGGAATTTGGGATTATCAGACACAAACTACTTATTTACTATGTTTATCTATATATAAAGTAGATAAACAACAAGGTTCTACTGTATAGCACAGGGAACTATATTCAATATCTTATAATAAACCATAATGGAAAAGAATATGTATATATATATATACATATATATGAATAACTGAATCACTTTGTTGTATATACCCAAAACTAACACAATATTGTAAATCAACCATACTTCCATTTGAAAAAAGAGAGAGAGAGAGAGGTCTATTAAATTCTGTTTCCCTGTCCAGGAGAATGCCAACAGAGAGCAAGCACAACTTCCCTAGTGGTACAGTGGTTAAAGACTCTACCCTTCCACTCCAGGGCATGGGTTCAGTTTCTGGTTGGAGAACTATGAATAAGATCCTACATGCCGCAGAGTTCAGGCAAAAAATTAAAAGTAAAAAAATGAGAGCAAGCAATAACGTTCTGGGCTAAACCAATGATGTGGTCTATTCAGTCTCAAATTGTGTGTGATACAGTGTTTGTGTGTGTGTAACTCTAGGTATGCATGTCTGTGTAGCTATACATGTATTGGAAGGGCCAGTCATCATCATTTATGCATCTCTTTTTCACTGATTTCTCTTTATTTTGAAAGATACCAGTTCTTGGGGTCATGAGTTCCCTGAGTTTCACTCTCTGTTGGACTTCCTGCTAGCTGCCCCCAAACAACGTCTTCCAAGCTTCAGGAGATTAATTACCCCTATGTCCAGAACCATAAAATCAGGAGTACAAAATCATGTTTGTTTCTGACTTTGTGAACTCCTTTGCCTTTCCAAATTTATTAGCCTGCCTGCCCCAGGGCACCTTGCATGAAGGGAGGGGATTTAAACTGCACCTGGTATAAACATGCCTTTTGGTTTAATATTCAAAACACTTCCTAACTATTGTCTTTGGAACTTACAGCAAGCAGCTGGGGACCCAGCTCACTTCTCTCTTCCCCTGCTTGCTTCTGCAATCAGTCTTTAGCTGACTAACACTGCCTTGGTGAACCACTAAGTACTGGCAATTGACCATTTACAAATCAACGGAGATATGGGTCAACTCCTGCTCCCCCATCTTTTAGTTAAAATGGATGACTTTTTCAAATTGGAAAGAAATTTTTGATGAAATTCTTCAGGGCTTGAAGCTGGGCTGTTTGTGTTACTGGAAATTCCTTTCCCACTCTCTCATGGCATAGAAAGATGCCTTACTGTAATTGTTTAACTCCAGGTACTTATGGATGAAGTAACCAAGACACACTTATATTAACTTGAAAAAGAAAAAGAGAAGAAATATAGTGATGTATCTCACAGAAACTAACAGAGAATTAAATCAGGCACGGGCAGACCCAGGAGACCAGTTCACAGCTCTTCATTGCATCTCTGAACCATAAACATGAGTCAACCCTCAATACCTGTGTCTTTCAGGTCAGAGTCTCATTTGAGAGAATCTGATTGGTCCCAAATCACACTTTATAAAAGAGTCAGGAGGACAACCATCAGCAGCAGCTATGTAGAGTCTCTTTTTTCTTCTTCTAGTTTTACACAGATATAATTGACACACAGCACCACAGAAGGTTAGGTGTATAGCATAATGGTCTGACTTACATACATCATGAAATGATGACCACAATAAGTTTAGTGAACATCCATCATCTCATATAGATACAAAACTAAAGAAATAGGAAAAAATGTTTCCTGTGATTAGAACTCTTAGGATTTATCCCCTTAACAACTTTCATCTGTAACATAGAGCAGTGTTAATTATACCTATGGTGTTTTACATCACATCCTAGGAGTTATTTACCTTATAACTGGATGTTTGTACCATTTGACTATCTTCATCCAATTTCCCCATCCCCACCCCTACCTCTAGTAACCACTAATGGGTATTTTTATTTACTATTATTTCTGAAAAATATTTTTATTTATTTATTTGGCTGTGCCAGGTTCCAGCTGCAGCACACAGGATCTTTAGTTGTGGCATGTGAACTTTTAGATAAAACATACAGGACCTAGTTCCTTGACCAGGGATGGGACCCAGGACCCCTGCTTTGGGAGCATGGAGTCTTAGTCGCTGGACCACCTGGGAAGTCCCAAAGGGGTATTTTAAAACTACTGTTTATGTTAAGACATGCTTTTTGGCAACTGTTCCAGCAATAACATTTCAGACTACCATCTAGGTCACTCATTTAAAAAGCATGTTTGTGCCTTCAGCAAAGTTGATCTCGGTTCTCTTGCTTCCAAAATTTCTGCCACATTACAAAACTCTGGGGAATACAGAGGTAATTAGCCAGCCTTGAGGAAGAAACAACAGTTCACATTGTCCCAAACCCAAACAAATGTGGATCTCCAGATGAGTTCTAGAGCCTCTCTAAGGCCTTCCCAGAGATTTTAAAATCTTTGTAATGTTATATGTTACTTAATAAACTCAAGTTCAAGAAATATTCTTTGGCAGGCTTAGCTATGGTGAATACCTGGCCATGACACTCTGTTCACTGTTTTGTATCTTCCATGACAGCTGAAATGTGGCTATTGTGCAGCTAGTGCTGGATTCTCTTGGGGCTCAAATTTAAGACTTGGTCACTCTCTGTCTCTTCAGTGAGAAGAGGTTTGCATGTGGCATTACAAACATCAGGCCTGATCACAATCTCACGGCCCTGTCCTATGAAAGGCAAGCACTTCTAGGCTCTTAACAAATATTGATATACTGGGTGCTCTGGCCACACCCTGAGAGGGATTCATAGGCACAAGTGAATTGGGAACAGTACATGACATTCCCAATGCAACTGCAAAGAAGAGAAAACAATTGCCTACTAATGTTAACATCATGAGAAACTCTGGGCTGGATTAAGCACAAGCTGGAATCAAGATTGCCAGGAGAAATATCAATAACCTCAGATACGCAGATGACACTACCCTTATGGCAGGAAGCGAAGAACTAAAGAGCCTCTTGATGAAAGTGAAAGAGGAGAATGAAAATGTTGGCTTAAAACTCAACTTTCAGAAAATGAAGATCATGGCATCTGGTCCCATTACTTCATGGCAAATAGATGGGGAAACAATGGAAACACTGACAGACTTTATTTTTGGAGGTTCCAAAATCACTGCAGATGGTGAGTACAGTCATGAAATTAAAAGACGCTTGCTCCTTGGAAGAAAAGTTATGACCAACCTAGAGAGCATATTAAAAAGCAGAGACATTTCTTTGCCAACAAAGGTCCATCTAGTCAAAGCTATGGTTTTTCCAGTAGTCATGTCTGGATGTGAGAGTTGGACTATAAAGAAAGCTGAGTGCCAAAGAACTGATGCTTTTGAACTATGGTTGGAGAAGACTCTTGAGAGTCCCTTGGACTGCAAGGAGATCCAACCAGTCCATCTTAAAGGAAATCAGTCCTGAATATTCATTGGGAGGACTGATGCTGAAGCTGGAACTCCAATACTTTGGCCACCTGTGTGAAGAAGTGACTCACTGGAAAAGACCCTGATGCTGGGAAAGATTGAAGGCGGGAGGAGAAGGGGACAACAGAGGATGAGATGGTTGGATGGCATCACCGACTCAATGGACATGAGTTTGAGCAAGCTCTGGGAGTAGGTGATGGACAGGGAGGCCTGGCGTGCTGCAGTCCATGGGGTGGCAAACAGTCAGACATAACTGAGCGACTGAACTGAACTGAACTGAACCGATGTTAACAGACTGAAAAACAGAGGGTTTCTCTTCAGCAAGCTTACAGAACATCCCTTCTTTGGAATACAATGCTTCGGTCAAGAAAATGGTATTGATTCAATTTTTTATTTCAGTCAAAGAACACAAGGCAAAGATAGACTCAGTCAGAGAGGGGTTTTAGTTCCCTGACCAGGGATCAAACCCACAGCTCTTGCATTGGCAGCATGAAGCCTTTACCACTGGACCACCAAGTAAATCCCCCATTCACCATCATTCGATCACCATAAATTACTACATCTAAGATTTGTTCCATGCTGTCTGCCAGACACTACTCTATTTTCCATGGATGATCTCATTTCATTCTTTCAATAACTTCATAGGGTAGGTGCTATTTCATTTCACAGATAAAGGAACTGAGGCCCAGGGAGTCTGAATAATTTGCCCAAGGTCATACAACCTGTAAGAGATGAGCCAAACGTAGGCATGTGTGAGGGCACAGTGTTTGAGGGAACAAATGTAGGCAGTCTGACTTCAGAGTCTTTGCCTTTAAAAGTTCTGAAAAAACACAAAGTGAGAGATGAACAATATGAACTGTAAAAAGTAGGGTGAATACTTTGACCCATTAGGGCTCAATATTTCTGAAACTTTTCAAGTTGCCCTACCAAGAGGGATCTCCCAGGTCCAGACTGAGCTCATGTACTTAAGCTTTCAGGCACAGTACCAGGCACTAAAGGGATCAATAAATGTTAGTTTCCCTTCTTCCAAAGCTAATGGGTCATTGAATTCTTTCTTCCTTGTTGAAGATTCTTCTTGTCTTTCTAATAAAGCTACCATCTCACAAGGAGGCAGGTCAAGGATGTTCAGTGCAACAGTGTTTGTAATAGTGGAAACCAGGAGACAACCTAAGTGTCCATTAGGAGGGGAATAGATAGATACCAGTACAGGCGCCCATTGGAATACTGCATAGCAGGGAAGGAAAAAAGTGGACAAAAGTTACTTTCATCAACAGAGCTAAACCTAGAGCATAACATCTAGAACCAAAAGCAAGCTGTCAAAAGATTTGTGCAATGTGATAACATTGTTGTAAATGTTTAAGACATGCTGAACAAAATAACACGGACTTTGGAAGCACTGATATGTAATAAAACAAAAATCATGGATGAGAAGGATGCATAGCAACTGCAGGATACAGATGACCTCTGCAGAAGGAAGGAGGGAAATTTGATGGAGGGGAGGCCTCAACTGTCTCTGTAATGCTTTTACATTTTTCTTTTAGAAGAACAATCTGCAAATGTCCTTCAAAGGGGGAATGGCTAAACAGCCTGTAGTTTCTTTTTCTGGTGATGAAAATGTTTGGGAATTAGAGAGAGGTGTAGGTTGTATAACACTGAAAATGTACTAAACGCCACTAAACTGTTGACTTTAAAATGGTTTATTTCATGTTATATGAGTTTCATGTGATTAAAGAAAAGAAGAACTGCTGCAAATCTGTAGAGTAACTGTCCCTTTTCTCTAGTTTACCCTGTCTCCCATCCTTCATTCTCTGTCCCCAGTCCTCTTCTGGGTCAGGCAAGATCCCTACTCCAGAGGCAGAGGTCTGAGAATGGAATTAGGGTGGGATACTAGGTCTGAGGGGCAACCCTGGTGATTCAGATGGTAAAGAGTGTGCCTGCAATGCGGGAGGCCCAGGTTCAATCTCTGGGTCAGGAAGATCCCCCGGAGAAGGGCATGTCAACCCACTCCAGTATTCTTGCCTGCAGAATCCCACGGACAGAGGAGCCTGGTGAACTACAGTCCATGGGGTTGCAAAGAATCGGACACAACTGAGTGGCTAACACACACACACACACACACACATACTAGGTCTGAGCCAGCATCCATTGTGATCTCTTATCATCTGTAGCCTGGGCAGTTCTCATATAAACATTTTCCTCACTCTTAAAACCCAGTGGAGAAAGATCACCAGCTGCTGTTTGAAGCACATCTGAGGGTGGTTGTCAGGTTGAAATGAAGTCTCTTCCACAGACTGAAAATGGTTGTACATTGAAGTTATTGTTTACAAGATCTCAGAGATACTATAAAAGAATATTTGAAAAATTCTGAGTCATTTTTGTGTTTGAAATGAAAACTGAGTAATTTCTGACTCTGGCTTCCAGAGAGCTTGGTCGGGACATGTTTTATTTCCTCATCTTTCTTTGTCACTGATGGGAGCTGACATTCTCACACCCTAGAAACAGCCCATTGCCTCCCAAGCAGCTTCTAACTTGATCTCTGAGGAATCCTGGTCCCTCTGGCTGGAGAGTTCCTGTCTCCCACCTGTTCTTATCCCAACCTCTTTCTAGAGCCCAGCCAGTTTTGTTTCAAGCCCTTCAATGAACCACACTGGAATCAAAGCAAGCTTAAGAGGAAATTAGACAGCTCATAAACTCTGATGTCTATTAAGAGCTGATTTGTGTCCCCTTCAAATTCCCATGTTGAAGTCCTAGCCTCATAATGTGACTGCATTTGAACAAGGGGTCTTCAAAGTGGTAATTAAAGTGACGTCTTTAGGGGTGGGGCCCTAATCAGACAGGACTGGTGTCTTTATAAAAAGAGGAGGTTTTTGTTTTTTTAGATTCCACATCTAAGAGATATCACATATTTCTTTTTCTGTCTGACTTCACACAGTATGATCATCTATAGGTCCACCCAAGTTGCTGCAAATGGCATTATTTCATTCTTTTTAATGGCTGAGTAATATTCCATTGTATATACATAGTACCACAACTTCTGTAGAATCTAAAAAGATACAAATGAACTTATTTATAAAACAGAAACAGACTCACAGACTTAAAGAATGAACATATGGTTACCAGCCGGGAAAGATGGGGGGAAGGGATAGTTAAAGAGTTTGGAATTAACATGCACACATTGCTATATTTAAAATAAATAAAATAAATAACCAGTAGGGGGAAAAATTTTAAATTAAAAAAAATACAGAGAGATTATGACACAGACATGCATAGAGGGAGACCATGTGAGCACCTGGGGGAAGATGGCCATCTACAAAGCTAGGGAGAGGCCTCAGACAAATAACCCTGTCAATGCCTTGCACTTCTGGCCATCAGACCTGTGAGAAAAAAAAAAAAAAAACCTTTTCTAAATTTTTTTTTTAAAAAAAACTTTGTTTTATAGTGGCCCAAACAAACTCATAGCATCTGATCATCTTTGTCCTGTGCCTCAATAAGCCAGTGGTTTTGGAGCTTGGCTGGAATGCCTTAGGTGATTATTTAAAACCACTTATCCCCTATTAATTTGAATAGGATTTCACCTAAGACCTACTGTGCTACAAAGCAGACAAATTCAACTATAGAGAAATTGGAACAATAGCGTTAAAGACAGGTTGACTTTTCATAGGCAAACATGATCCAACTGCTTTGTCTTAATACATATCTTTTGTTTAATGATGGAAACCAATCTCAAAATTCATTTAAATGCATGTTTCTTTAAAAATGAATGAGAGAAAAAAATCACACTGTCCTCTAGGGTTCCCATAAAAGCGGACATTTCGTTCATGATTTCAAAAATAAAATTAAAAAAAAAAGCTACTAAAATAATTATAATCCACCCAGAAAAAAACTGCTGAATAGTCTTATCTACTGTTATTATTTCTAACAGAGTATTCACATAAAACTCAAAAATTATCCTTCTAAAACAAAAACTGAATCATCCTTCTTTTCCTACCTTAAAAATCTTCAGTTATCAAAAGAAGAGAGTTTGGGGCTTCTCTGGTGACCCAATGGTTAAGACTCTCAATTCAGGGGGGCTGGGTTCCATCCTCGGTTAAGGAACTAGATCCCCCCACGCCGCAATGAAGATCCTGTGTGCCACAACTAAGACCCGGCACAGCCAAAAAAAAAGTATAAAGTTTCAACTCAGCACAGTCTTTGCCACCAGGCAACCTGGTAACAACAAGGTTGGAGGTGGAGGTGAAAGAGAACAGCCTTTGGAATCAGATGCTCCTAGATTGACATTCCAGCTTTCCCACTCATTGGCTAGGTGTTAGGGATGCAGAGAGGATGAAAGAAGTCCTGGGCCTAGGACCCTTACAGATATGGATATATTTTATACTGAGATATACTTCTCATGCTATAAAATTCATCTTTTCTTTTTTAAGGTCATTTAAGGAAATGGCAATTCATTCCACTGTTCTTGCCTGGGAAATCTCATGGACAGAGGTTAGTTTTTAGGGTCACAAGAGTGAGACATGACTGAGTGACTAAACCACCACCAATATTTTGTAGAGTAGCTTGTGTACTTTCTTATATTCTTACATTTAAGAGACTTTCTTTCAGATACATACCTAAAAGGCCCGAGAATGACAGGATAA
This sequence comes from Cervus elaphus, assembly GCF_910594005.1. Lineage (NCBI taxonomy): Eukaryota > Metazoa > Chordata > Mammalia > Artiodactyla > Cervidae > Cervus > Cervus elaphus. The sequence goes on along the minus strand of NC_057819.1, from coordinate 19,747,530 downwards.
CCGGAACACATGATTCAAGCTCCTGTCCAGACCCTTCACCTATCTTTCCCATTGAGGAATAAGCCGGCACTTCCCCTCTATCTCAGCTGCATAGTGATCAGTCCTTTATTACTGATAGAGTGAAATAAAATGGAATTTAGGAGAAACAACCAGCTGTCAGAGGGAAGCCTGAGAAACTTCCAAGAGAGACTGTCTGCAGCTGATTCTGGCAGCCGCAGCAGGTCCCCTGCATGGTCAGTGGCTGCGTGCTGGCAGCGGTGACCATAGTGTCCTGGGTCATAGGCTGGCTCCTGACACAGACTGGATTCCCAGCCACCCAACCAAGACACACGCAACTCCCTGAGGTCTCTGCCCTCCAGCCCTCAACCACAGTTCAACCAGGGACGTCAACTAAAAACAGACATTGGCACTCAATCTTAGCCAAGAGGCCACAAAATGATAAATTCATTGTTAAAATATAGTTCAGCCATTTTTTGGAATATTCACAAACTTGTGCAAACACCACCACTCCACCCATCCACTTCAGGGGGCTCGGGTTTGATCCCTGGTGCAGGAACTAAGGTCCCATATGCTGCATGGCATGGCCAAAATAAGTAAATAATAAATAAAGTAATTATAAAAGGGTTCACTGAGTTCCGGACTGGTATGATGAGATAAAAGTCCAATGTGGTCATATTCTGGTAAAATTCCCAAACCTTGAAGATAAACATCTTATAAGTGTCAAGTGAAAAGCAGAAGATATTCATGAAGGAAAAAAATCAGATTGAAATTGGATTTTCATCTAAGCTATGGAAGGATGACAGTGGGACAGTATCTACAGAGAAGAGAGAGAAAGGACGTCAACCCAAGAATCCTCTATCCAGTTTCCAAAATACTTTCCATCCATTGTGGCAAAAGGAGAATAGTCAAGGATTCAGAGACTAACTCCCAGGACTCTGTCTGTGGAAACAACTTGAAAAAAGACTAACAAAACTACAACTGAACCTGAAAGGAAAATTGAAAAAAAAAAAAAAAAAAAAAGAGAGAGAAGGAAAAAAAGAGAGAAAACAATATTAAGAATGTAGGCATGAGATATCTTACATCTAAGGGGATCCAGGGACTTCCCTGGTGGTCCAGTGGTAAAGTCTTCACCTTCTAATGCAGGCAGTAAAGGACTGATCCTTGGTCAGGGAGCTAAGATCCAATATGCTTCATAGCCAAAAAACCAAATAAATATAAAACAGAAGCAATATTGTAACAAATTCTATAGATTAAAAAAAAAAAATGGTCCACGTTAAAAAAAGAAAAAAACTTAAAAGCTTAAGGGGATCCAGAGAGGGATTTGTGTAACAGAAAAGGACTCTTGAAACCAAATGGACATCCCTTATGGGTTCTGTTTAGTTGCTAAGTCATGTCCAACTCTTCGCAACCCCATGGACTGTAGCCTGCCAGGCTCCTTTGTCCATGGGATTTCCCAGGCAAAAATCCTGGAGTGGATTGCCATTTCCTTCTCCAGGGGATCTTCCTGATCCAGGGTTTGAACTCATATCTCCTGTGGCTCCTAGGTTGGCAGGCAGATTCTTTACCACTGAGCCACCACGGAAGCCCAAGGGAGTTCTAAGAAATACTAAATTATCTCAACCAAATTTCAGAGATTGGCAAATGGGGGTGGGTGGGGAGGAAAAGTGTTTCACGGGTCTCAGTGGGGAACATGGGGAAGGAGAGAAGGAAAGAGAGGAAGTGGAGTGGTCTACAGGTCTCATCCTGGAGGGATAAGGGAGAAGAGAAAACAGATTTAGGAGCTGGGAGGACCATGCCCCTCCCTCATTGTGGGACATGGTGAGTTATATGCCTCTGATGATCAGATCAAGGAAATTCACATGAAGGAAATGGGGAGCTCTCCTTAACCAAGCCTGGGAACTCAGAAGCTAAGAAAGAAAAGAAGGGTATTTGACTATGTAAACATTAAAATGTTTTATGTGACAAGGGATACCAAAAATAAAGCCAGTGCAAATGATGGAGCTGGAAAAATATTTGTAATACAAATAAGAGTCACCAACCATGGTTGCCTAACTTACTGGGTGCCACGCACCATCTTATTGACCTGTATTAACTCCTTTGTGTCTAGAACAACAGTAGGAGGTAGGAATTATAATATTGATGATGATCACTACTTTATAGATGAGAAAACTGGGGCGTAACAAGGTTGAATGACTTGCAGGGGTCACATAGCCAGTCAGGGGCTAAGTTCTGATGTGACCCTTGGCAGCCTGCCCCAGAGAAGGATGGTCTTAATCACTTCTCTGCAATGAAGCCAAAGGCTAAACGGATACTATCTAAAAAGCTTTTATGGGGACTTCCTTGGTAGTTCAGTGGTTAAGAATCTGGGCTTCCACTGCAGGGGGCCGAGGTTGGATCCCTGGTCAGGAAACTAGATCCTGTATGACACAACTAAACATCCCGCATGCTGCAACAAAGATGGAGGATCCCATGTGCTTCAGCTAAGACCTGGGGCAGCCAAATAAATAAATACCCATTGCTTTCTCCTATTAGACATATCATCTTTTTTTTTTCCAGAGATTTTTTTTTTAATGTGGGTCATTTTTTAAGTCTTTATTGAATTTGTTACAATATTGCTTCTGTTTTATGTTTTGTTTTTTGATGGAAAGGTGTGTGGGATCTTATTTCCCTGACCGGGGATCAAATCCATACCCCCTGCATTGGAAGGTGAAGTCTTAACCACTGGACTGCCAGGGAAGTCCCTAGATACATCATCTCACAAAAAGAAAGAAAGCCAATTCTGTAAAAATTAAATTGATTAAATTTTTTTAAAAGAGCTTTTACAAATTGACCTGAACAAGACAAACAAAGATGGAAATGGACTTTAGATTATGAACAGATTACTTATAGAGGAGCAAAACCAAATGGTCAACAAATGAATATAAAGCTCTTTAAATTGCACAGTGGTCAGAAGAACGGAAATTAAAGAAGCAATGAAACAGTGCATCCATCAGACTGATTGATGTAACTAAAACCAGCAATGCTCTCAAGTGCTGGCAGGAATATGGAGAAAAGGGTACATGTAAAGTTTTGTGACCATTTGGGAAAGCAATCTGGCAACATCTGTTAAAATGGAAACTAAACCCTTTGGCCCATTAATCCCACTCATGGGAATCCATCCCAAAGAAATAAAAATACCAAAACTTAGGGACAAGGATGTTTATTAGAGCATTGTTTTGTTTTTTTTGTTTTTTTTTTGTGTGTGTGTGTGTGGTAGGAAACTGGCCACAAAATGAATGTCCATCAAAAGGAAAAGGGAAATGATGGAATAAATGATGCTATACTCACCCTATATATATTGTAATAAAATTGATCGGTGTCTGCAACCTGGCAGCCTGTAGGCCCCGAGGCTTGGCAGATGTGTTTTTGGTGAGCCAGCAATGTTTTTATAAATTCCTGCAGGCTTCTGAGTCTAGGACCCCTTGCAAATGTTTTCACTAGACACAAAGTCTGTCCTTGAAAGGGCCACAGTACACAAATATGTGGTATATGTGAGGTATTACCCTTTTAAGGGGGGAATCCAGGGTGGAGGTATTGGTGAGGATGTGGAGAAATTGGAGCCCTCATATATTTCTGGTATGAATGTAAAATGGTGCTACCACTGTGGAGAACAGTTTGGTGGGTCTTTGATAAGTTAAATGTAGAGTTACTATAGGAACCCAGCAATTCCACTCCTATGACTATATCCAAAAGAACTGAATGGGTGTTCAGAAAAACATTTGAACACAAATAGTCGTAGCAACACTATTCACAGTATCCAAAATGTGAAAACAACTCAAAAGTCCATCAGCAGATGAATGGATAAACAAATGTGGTCCCATCCATCTGAACATACAATAAAATATTATTCAGCCATAAAAAAGGAATAAAGTGGGACTTCCCTGGCAGTCCTGTTGTTAAGATTCTGTTTCCACTGCAGAGGACACAGGTTCTATCCCTGTTCCAGGAAGATCCCATCCCACCTTCCATGGGGCAACTGGTACACCACAACTACTGAAGCCCTCACACCCTAGAGCCTGTGCTCTGAAACAAGAGAAGCCCATGCACCACAACTAGAGAGTAGCCTCTTCTCCCTACAACTAGAGGAAGTCTACACCCAGCAACCAAGACCCAGTACGGCCAAAAATAAATGGGTAAAATATTTTTTAAAAGGTTATGATGAGTGAAAACATTATGATGAGTGGTAGAGGCCAGACATAAAAGACCACTTATTTCAAGGCAAATCCATAGAGACAGAAAGTAGATTAGTAGTGTCCAGGACCTGGGGTGGGTAGGGGAGGGAGCTGTGGGAGAACCAGTTCAGTTTAGTCGCTCAGTCATGTCTGACTCTTTGTGACCCCACGGACTGCAGCAGGTCAGGCTTCCTTGTCCATCACCAACTCCCAGAGCTTGCTCAAATTCAAGTCCATCAAGCCAGTGATGCCATCCGACCATCTCATCCTCTGTTGTCCCCTTCTCCTCCTGCCTTCAATCTTTCCCAGCATCAGGGTCTTTTCCAATGAACAGGCCTGCTTAATAATGGGTTTAGGGTTTTTGTTTGGGGTAATGCAAAAATTCTGGAATGAGATCGTGGTATTGGTTGAACAACATTGTGAATGCAGTTAATGCAATTTTAAGATAGTTAAAATGGGCTTCCCAGGTGGCGCTAGTGGCAAAGAACCGGCCTGTCTATGCAGGAGACATAAGAGACATGGGTTCGATCCCTGGTCGAGAAGATCCCCTGGAGAAGGGTATAGCCACCCACTCCAGTATTCCTGCCTGGAGAATTCCATGGCCAAAGGAGCCTGGCGGGCTACAGTTCATAGGATCACAAAGAATAGGACACAACTGAAGCAACTTAGCTTGCATACACGTTATACATATATTTTATCACAATAAGAAAAAATTCACAGAGAGGGACAATTAGTAAAAAATTTTTTTAAAACTGAAAAGGTAACCAGGGAAGGGGCAATAAAGGAAAAGGGGTTGAGAAATACTGGAATAAAGACTAATCTATGGGAACTTCCCTGGTGGTCCTGTGGCTAAGACTCTGCGCTCCCAATGTGGGTGCTTGGGTTTGATCCCTGGTCAGGGAACTAGCTCCCACAGCCACAACTGAGAGTTGGCATGCCACAGCTAAGACCCAGCATAGTCAAATAAATAAATAGAGACTAGTCTGTGCTTCAGCATAGTAAAGATCATCAGCCTCAAGGAAACCCTAAACAATTCACCTTAAAAAAACACACACACACAAAAAACAGTGAGAGGGGCCTCCCTTGCAGTCCAGTGGTTAGGACTCCAAACTTTCACACCGTAGCCCAGGTTCAGTCCCTGGACAGGAAGTTAAGATCCCACAAGCTGCTTGGCACAACCAAATAAATAAATAAAACAGTGAGGGATCTTGTAAATCCTTGAGGTAAGCCAGCCTCCTTTTCTCTTTCTAATCCAGGATTTGGGGTGTGTTCTTTAACAGCCCACAAGGCTTTGAGTTTAAGCACCATTCCTTGTTCAACTTTTGTCTGACTCTGTATTCCTTGGGAACT